>NC_073231.2:42605000-42922500 GCF_029281585.2 Gorilla gorilla gorilla
TTTACAACAGCTACAAATAAAATAAATTATTAATAACATACTTAAACAAGGAAGCAAAAGACCTCTACAATAAAAACTATAAAACAGTGATGAAAGAAATTGAAGAGGTCATTAAAAATGGAAAGAATTCCATGTTCATGGATTAGAAGAATCAATATTGCTAAAGTGTCCATACTTTCACTTCTGACCCTTAAAATTTTCTTTGCACCCTGGCCCTTCAATTTCAAGAAGTGAATGCAATAAGTGTTATCTATCTTTTATATTCTATCTTGCTTATTATTATTTTTGGTATCTATATAGTTAGAAAAGGTTAAAAGCAAAGAATAGACAAACAACAATGCAAGAACAGCAAGAACATAACGAAGTGTTGCATTCCTGTTTTCCCTCCTTTTTCTTATTTATCTTCTGATAGGTTTTTATTTGTTGTCTGTGTAGTCTACTTTGGGGAGTATATTTTTCTTAATTTTCAATATATTATCTTATTTAATGTATATCTCCTTATAGTTGAATGATATAATTTTTGACTTGGTGTCTTCTCTCCTAATAGCCTGTAGATATTATCCCACCATCTTCAAGCCTGAAATGTTGCAGATGTAAGGCTGGGCACAGTGGCTCACACCTGTAATCCCAGCACTTTGGGAGGCTGAGGTGGGAGAATCACCTGAGGTCAGGAGTTCAAGACCAGCCTGGCCAACATGGTGAAACCCCATCTCTACTAAAAATACAAAAATTAGCCAGGCGTGGTGGCACATGCCTGTAATCCCAGCTACTTGGGATGCTGAGGCAGGAGAATTGCTTGAACCCAGGAGGCGGAGGTTGTAGTGAACTAGGATAGCACACGAGAGCGAGACTTTGTCTCAAAACAAACAAACAAACAAACAAAAAAAAAAAACACGTTGCAGACGTAACATCTATATTGATCTACTTTTTTTTTTGAATAAGTCATTTTTATTTTAATTTGAAAGCTTGTGACATTTTATTTCCTTGATTTTGGAGTTAAAGCAGTTTAGCACTAAATGCCTGAGTGTGTTTTCTCATTAATACCTATGAAACTTGCTAGGAAAATTCAGTCTGAGATTAAGTTTTTTCTTTAGTTTAGGATAATTTTTTCTTTCTTTGCCTCTTTAAGCTGATTAAGTCAAATCTCATCGATAATCTTCTTTTCTTTCAATTTTCTACCAAAAATGTTTACTTGAAAATCCCTTTTTTCCAATCCACAGAGTTTTTCTTTCTTTTGTATGCTCTACATGAATCTCCTTAAATACCAGAATCATCTTTGTTATTTAAGTTTACAATTGCTCCCTCTATCAGACCAGGCCTACTTTTTGGGAAACTGTGTGTGTGTGTGTTTATATGTTTGGTTATTACTCTCTCTGCCTTCTGGGCCCATCCTTTGTTATTTCTTTCAATTAGTTCAGTGAGTCCAGATCAAGCTACTAGAGAACATTAAATAAAATGTTTATCAAGAATGGGGGAGTCAGGCTGGTAGTATAACAGCAGGTAGTCATTATTCCCCTATACAGATAGTAAAAAGAGGCTTCTGGGTTTCTCTCAGACTGAAGTATAGACAAGACTCAGATCATATATTCTGACCATCCTCAATTCTCTGAGAAGTAATAAGTAAAGGGAAGTCTTATTAAGATGGTCTATATCAGCCCTTCCTTGGAGGGTCCTTTCCCGTCCATTGGCCAAAGTCTCACCATAACTTACTCCAGATCGGTCTTTGTTTTAGTGTTCTCTTGTACCGGTGTCCAGAGACTCAGGTGTTTCACAGTACAGATACCGCAGTAATTGTCCTGATCATTTCCTTTAAGTCCTAGCTATTTACCTGTCCCAGTGTCTTCTTGGCTTACAAGAGGAGACTTGCTTGTAACTGAAATAGGGGAAGGAGAAGCAAGATACTTTTTGGTACCTCCTGGGAATCTCCTTCACTTAAGCTGATCTCCTGCCATAATAATTCCAAAACTGCATGTCCTACAATATAAATAGAACCTAACCAATATGGCATTCAAATTCTTCCAATTCCTTATTTGCCTTTAACTTTATTTGGATGTATCTGTCTATTCTCTCTTCTCTGAGGCTCAATTTCTATTGGACGGAACTTTGCCTTATGTTACCAAGGTATGTTCAAGCTGAGTAAAATATCTCTTTATCTCTTAAAATACTTAATATATAACATTGGAATAAAGAGATGAATGAGGTAATACATAAATACTTAATTCTGTGCTCTTTCTTGCCTGTTTGTGATAGCAAAAAATAATGTGTTGCCCTGTTGGAGAGTATAAATCTAAGGCATTCACTTTGCTTCATTTCACCAATTTAATAGATGTTTATGTATGTCAATCATTATGCTTTTATTCTTTTGGTAATCTTCTCAGCAATAACAACATATTGGTAATTACTAAATGCTTGTCCACTGATTTATCTTATGAAATAAAGCATAAGAGAATATTTGTGTTACCTATTAGCAAGTAGCATTTAAGAAAAACCCTGAGAATTAACTTATCTTGTTGGCTATGCCTGCCTGCTTTCAAATTCTGGTTCTACTCATTTTGGGTTTCATTATCTCTAAGCATAATCCAATAACAAAACCCTCACAGGGTTGTTTTGAAAATTAATCATGCAGGCAAAATTCTCACACCGGTGCCTAATGGAAAACATTTGCTCAAAAATGTTATTATTATCATTATTCTATTAGCCAAAAATATGAGCATATTTATTACACACTAAAAAGTCATTAAATAAACACAAATATTGAAGTCCATTCTTCCTATGCTTTCAATATAAAACATGTATATGAATAAACAAATATTATTTAAGATGCACATATGCATAGAGTTAGGAGAAGACTATACCCCATATCCAAGTAATTATCACAATTACATGACTTTAAAGCCATATTCATCCTCATCTTAACTGAAAGAAAATGGCTATCGTGCGATTTACCTCTAGAGACTAATATACTCAAAAGTGTAATAACAGCTAAACGCTGTAAAGAGCCATTGATTATTTGAGAGAAGACACAAGCATGGGTGAATGTCATTGTTGGATCATACATACACACACACATGCAGAAACACATACACATGCACACTCCACCACTAACTGTAATGCATCAAGGATGGGTAGTAAAAACATTTTGTGAATACAATGGCAGCATTAGCAGTGAAATCTTGATTTGAATTTTTTTCAGTACAACTTTAAAATTCTATTAACTTTCATTTCTAATATCAAATTTTTAAGGAAGAAAAGAAAAGAGCAGCTAAGTATAAAAAAGGTCAAATGAAGAGTTATCTTAAAATGACATTTTTATGATTATAGCCATGTTTAATAACTTCAAATGAAGAATTATCCCCCATTTGATGTTTTTAAGACCAAGACCATATAAAAACGTCATTTTAAAATGACGTTTTTACAATCAAAGCAATCTGTAAAAATGTCAGGTGAACAACTCAATGAATTAAATGTTTCTAAGGATATAAAATAGGTTAAAATGTTCAGTGGAGCATTTCATTGACATTTGATTTTTTAAAAAGAAATATTAATCATAAAAATGTGGGACTTAGTATGTTACTATCTTTAATTTTTTAGTTGTCTGATCTGTGGCAATGACTAATAAGTAAATGTTCTTCTGATCTAACATTAAAATGATAGACGAAAATGAAACAGCATCAAAATATTGAAATATGTGGAGGGTCTTAAAATTAACTTTGCAAAACAGAATTAAATATTAAAAAGAAATTATATACAAATATGCCATTTTTACCATTTAAAATATTTTGTAATTTGTATATGCTATTTTATACTCAAGAATAAAATATAAGGTTGATATCATCATATATTTCTCACAGACAATCAAACTTCACAAATTCTCAGTGTAGCTAAAAATTATATACAGAACATCCTCCTTCTTTTCTTAAATGTGGAAATTTGATGAGGATATGCAAATGGAATAAAACTTTCTGGGTGTTGGTCCAATATTATTTCAAGTATCTGTCTATAGCAATTTTCTCTAGTAAAACTTTTGACAATGATGGAAATTTCTACATCTGCACCCTCCAGTGTGGTAATCACTAACTGTGGCTACTGAGAGCGTGAAATGTGCCTTATATGATAGAGAAATTCAAGTTTAATTTAATTTAATTCTAATTTACATTTAAAAATTCACATGCACAGATTTCTAGGACCTAAATTTTAGTTTGTTACATGATTTGCATTGAAATATGGTTCAATTCTAAACTTTCTGTTAGGTCAGAACAAACTTTTACTATGTAAAAATACTAAATGTTGTTTTGTAAGTCATGCATGGTTTGATTTAAATGTAGGGCCATTAAAATAAATTGAATGCCTAAGCATAGGCTGTCAGATTAAGCCTGTACAATACAATGCTTTCAAAAGTAATTCTAATAACACATTCATTCATTTTTAATAAATAAAAAAGATTATATGGATTTATTTGCAGTGTCATAAACAATAAAACCTTTAAACTTATCATAAATAGGCCTAACCAGATATGTTTATAGGCAAATATTTGTGTGCTCACTCACACACACACACATACACAAACACATACACACACAAATAATCATGTAGATATATATACTTATAACAAAAGTTACCATTTAAGCTTTCTCTGAAGCTTTAAAAGTTTAATTTCAACTTATTAGAAATAATTTGTCACTCAAAATAGCTCTTTATTAGTCCAGTATCCATGACATATTTCCATTAAGGATCTTGAGGTAACTAACAATGCTCACTTACATAAAATGTTTTAGATTTTAGAAAACATTTCTCTGTGCTTTATTGCTTTTAAAACTTATGATAATGCAAAGGGCAGGTCTTGCAACTACGTCCTTTTCCTTCACATGAAGATCTCAAGGCCTGAAGGAATTAAGGTATAGATAGATACCACAGAGAAAAAAAATCACCACGATGATGATGATAATGGTAATGCCTGACACAGGACCTTCCAATCTGTAATCATATCTCATGACCATGCTGTTCCATGAGATAGAGCTCTCTTGATTACCACTCCTATTTCATAGGTAAGAGGCATGCATACTCTCGTCCAAGTCACTGTTAGTTGAAGCTAAAATCCATGTCTCATGACTCCCTGCCTAGTGGTGCTTCTAAGAACTGGATGGACATCATGTGGAGATGCACAGTGCTAAAAAATAAAAAAATAAAAAAAAGCAGGTTTGGCTGATTGATTGCAAATGAGTTGCACAGGATTTCTATAAATCAAATATGACTGAAAGATCAATGCTTTGATAAGTGGAAGAGATGAGAGGAGTGTCAGTGATAATGGAAAATTTAGCACAGGGGAGTACTTAGGGAGCATATAAGAATTCTGCCTATGTCATCTTGAATTGTAGTTATGTCAAGTCATCGAGTATTTTATGCCCTGTAAATGCATTGTGACCCTTATTCTGTCCACCTTGCAGAGGCTGGGCAATCTTAACGTTGTTTGAGCCATCTTTTGCATGGTTTTGACATTTTCTGCCTTCTCCTCTATCCCATCTGTTCTCTCTTATATTTCTCTTTTATTATGCTTCTCTGATATTGTAGGCCAGCTACATTTCTTTAAGTTTTTACCACCCACCAAGAATTGTGTCTGAAGCACTTTACATTCACTATTTAATTTATTCCCTCCAACAACTCTATGAATAAGATTTTATTATATACATTATACAGATGAATAAACTAAGGTAAGGATTATAAATGACCCTTCCCAGAGATAATTAACGAGTGAGTTTTGAAACCAGAATACAAACATAGATATGTCTATCTACAAAGTCCCTCCCTGCCCATAAGAATTATGCTCTAAGTAAAATGGTGTTAAGCTAGGAGTAGCTCCTTGATTAACCCATATTCTCCCTAGTTTTACACATCCCTAGGATAAACTCAGTAGAAACCTATCAGAATTTTAAAAATGATACTGTTTGATAACAGAGTAGGATGACTATAGCTAACAACATATTGTATTTCAACATGGCTAGAAGAGATAATTTGAAATGTTCCCAAAACAAAGAAATGATAAACACTGGAAGTAATGTACACCCCAAATATACTGACTTGATTATTAGACAGTCGATGCATGTAACAAGATATTGCATGTACCCCACATATATGCACAGATATCATATGTCAATACAAATAAAATAAATAATAATAAGGAGTAAATAATTGACAAAACCTCTGCCAGAGACCTGAGGATAGCAACCAAGTCAGGGTTTTTCAAAGGCATTATATTCACTGCAGAAACTGAAAATTAAACAAATATTAGATGACCATAACTTACAGAGAAGAACGTTTCCTTTCCCTCTCTGCCATTTGTGCAAGTGCCAATGAAAACTCGTACTACTGCTTATGTGTTTCCCACCATGCACTGCCTAACACACATGAGGGCATATAATGGGAGAAGATTTGCAGAAAAATTCTCTTTAAGTTTATAGTTGATGGAAAAAAATTATATTACCTCTTAGTTATGTTGAAGCAGGACTTCTTTTTTGACCTTTAGGATACAAGAAGCCACAATTTCATGGCTAGTTAAGTTGGAATGAACAATAAGTGCTGGATACAAAGCAGCATTTTATAGATAATGTAAAGATTTTCAATTTGTGGAATGTTTGTGGAAAAAATGAGTTTGGAGTTTGAGGTAAAAATCAGTGGTGCTACCAAATTTACACATTTATTTTACAAGATGAGTAAGAATAAGCTTGAGATGTTTTTAGTTTCCAATAATTATCAAAATGGTCTAAAACAGCTGACATTTACTGAGCAATTAGTAGGCCAATTAGAGTGCTGTTAATAAACATATAATATGTAATTTACTGCTCACATTCTTATTAGGTAATTCCTATTGTTTTTCCTCTTTAATAGATGTGAAAACTGAAGTTTAGCTACTTGAATATTTTCCTAAGTCAAAGAGTTTATATATGATAAAGGAATAAGTAAAGCCTAGATCTACATTGCTCCAAAGCAGCATTTTTAATGACTGGAAGTTTAGCTTTCTGAATCGGAAGCTACAGTGCTTACTCTAACTGATTTCATGGACAGAATATGTGAGTGTACTAATTTGTACAAGAATAGAAGAAATAGCATTCCGTAACAGGGATATGTTTCACTCTATTCTTAGATTTTCCCTATTTGCTTAATGAAAATTAGCATCGTCTACTCATATGTCACAAGTGTATTAGGAAATATAAAAAGAATTCCTTTTCATTTATCCATTTAACTTCATCGAAATAATTCAAACTGTCAATATATTGAGTTAAAATTGATATGTTTAGAATGACCTAAGCACAGAGACTTACGGTACCAATTTTAATTAGCCTATACTATATAAAAGAAACACAATATCTTAAAGAAGTTAACACTTTTGGAAACTGCACTTTTGGGTCAAGACCAGAGTTCAGGATATGAAATAGGCAAGTCAGATTGTGTTTCAAATTTTCTGTGTCTGAATTAAAGCCGAGTATTTATAGATATAGAAAGCATTATAAAAATGAAGTTTACAGCAACATAATAAAAGTCAGGAAAAATAATATGGTTTAGGTAGTTCTCGATTTGGAAATAACTTCTCAGCAAGATAGAAGAGGATTAATAATAGAGTGTTGTGAAAAATACATTGTGGGCAAATTTTGAGAGGGTATTTGCACGACATAGTGAATTATGTAACTATAAAAGCAAGACAAGTGTGTACTAATAGGTTCATTCTTGTTATATTAATACTACTTACCCTAAACACCTATAAATCATCTAGAAATTTTGAAACTAAAAAAAACCTTTAAGATAATCTGTACTAACGTCATAATTTTAAAGATTAAATTATTGAAGCATGAGAGATTAAATAATAAAGCTGTAGCATATGCTCTCATGGTGAGATTTAAGATGAGAACCTATATCTTCTAGCTCCTGGCCCATCATGCTTTCTTCATGTTATTTTTTTCAGCTAAAATATAATTATGTAAATCTAAAATGAAAATCAGCTATTTGCAAAGTCTTAGGAAAAGATATCCTAATTAGAAAGAAAAGTAGAGATTAATCAACAAAAACTCTTATCTCTATTCTGTCCAATTTTCTTCATAATGAAAAGAAACACTACAATTGTAAGGATCTTCAATTGGTTTGGAAAATAAAACATTGCTTTAATTTCAAAATAGCTTGTTTGTGTTTAATTTTTTTAAAAAAATCTTTGTTGGCTGGATCCGGAATTTGTAAAAATTTACTTTGTGTATTAATGGGCAAATTGAATAACACAAAAATGTTGGCAATCTTTTTACTAGTGAATCTTGAAGTTTAAGTAATTCCTAGCTGAAATCTACATGAGAAACTAAATAAATCCTTTGAATTTTAGCAATTAAATGAATGGGCAAATAAGATATGATGGTCCTTCTTTCATTTTCTCTTTGTTTCCTATTCTATGATAATTCCCTCCACAGTTCACTAACTTCCCCCAACCCCCAAAAGGACATTAAAAGCAGACACGGTGGTTCTCTGCTTCCGTCCAAGATGGAAGACAATGAAGAGATTTACCCTCCCACCTAAAACAATTGTAAAGGTAGATTTTATATATATATATTTACCTTGGCAATTGTTTGTATATATTGATTGTATATATAATATACCTTTGCAATATAAATATATATAATATATATTTATATGTATTTACATTATATATATTAAAAGTATATATAAATATTGCCATTCCCCAAGTCAGATTGGAAAAAAATAAAATATATATATATACAACCTCAAGACACTGAATAGCAGCAAGAAAGAACAGTATGTGCTAGAGAAAGAAAACAAATGAAGTAAGTCCTGTGATTTCCTGAGCTTATTGGCTTAAGAGAATTTCCAGTCTCATCACAGAGGATGGTCCCAAATAGAGCCCAGCAGACACTCTGATTTGAAGAGATAGAGCTGAGTGTCAGAGGAGACCAACAAAGCTAAGGTTCACAGGACAGAAAAAAACTATGAAGCAAGAACCCTTCATACCAGCAGAGGATCACCCCGAAGTATTCAGCAGAATACAGATCAATACATGATTGTGAGGAAACTATCTGAGGCAGTGGAAAGAACCATATGAAAAATCAATAGGTAACAGTATTCAGCCCTGACATAGGGCTGAAAATATTGCCATTCCCACAAGTCAGAATGGAAAACTTTGTAAGTCATAGACAATTGGGTAGAATATTCAGAAAGTCCTTGATTTAGTAGTAGAAAATAATTATCCCTAAATGAACTGCTGCTCTGTCTCACCTAATAAATCTTAAAAGTAAGACCTGAAGGATCCATGTTTCCTAATAACTGAAGTTCAGAAAAAAATATATTAAGCAAATTTATAAAATTTGCATTTATAAAAATGCAAAAATATCTAGCACTCAACAAAGTCAAATTCACAATGTCTAGCATCCAATCAAAATTATCAAACATTCAGAAGAACAAGATAATGCAGTTATTAATCAGGACAAAAATTAATGAATTGATCCAACTGTAAATCAAATGTTAAAGTAACAGATGAAGACACTAAAACAGTTATTAGAATTGGATTCCATAAACTAAAAAATTTCAATAGAGAATTGAAGAAATAAAAATGATGCAAATAAAACTTCTAGAGGATAAAAACTACAATGCTTGAAATGAAATATGTACTAGAACAAATAAACAACAGATAGAGAAAAAAGATCAGAAAATTGAAAGCACAGTAATATTAATTAACTGAAATAAAACATACAAATACAAATAAAAATAAATAAATTGAAAAAGCCTGTATAAGCTATAAGACAACTTCAAGTAATTTAATACATTTGTAATTTGAGTTCCAAAATTAGAGGATGAAAAAGAGGTTAAAATTATTTTAATAACTTACAGAAGAAAAATGCCCAAATTTGTGAAATCTATGAACATTCAGTTCCGAGAAGCAAAATAAACCAGAAACACAAGAAAGAGGAAGAAAAGCATACTATGACACATTACAATCAAACTGCTAGTCATAAAGAGGAAATCTTAGAAGCATCCAGGAAAAAGAAACATGATACTTACAGAAGAACAGATATTAGGATAACAAAAGACTTCTCATTAAAAACAATACAAGCATAAAGAGCATCATCTGTCAACTGCCAAAGAAAAAAGAAAAATTGTCTTCTTGCGATTGTGTAACTGTGAAAATATTTTTCAAAAATGAATATAAGAAGTACTTCCAAAATGATGGGGTAAAACTTCCGAAAATCGCTTTTTTACAAAGGCAGAATACACATGAAAAGAAATAGCAAAATCAACTTGTTTTGCAGCCTGGAAATTAACCAAAGGCTTGAATAATTTTAGGAATATTTGTTCAAAAAAGGTGGCTAAATCTTGATGAGAACAGTGAGTTTTCTGGTGTTTTAATTTGTCCTATTCCCACACTTCGCTCATATCTATGAGATAGCCTTGAAAATCATCAACCTCGTGTCAGAGACAGTGGCTCATGCCTCCCATTGGGAGGATCACTTGTGGCCAGGAATTTAAGACCAGCTTGGACAATGCAGCAAGACCCCCATCTCTACTTTTTTTTTTTTTTAAATAAATAGCTTGGTGTTATATCTTATGCCTGTAGTTCCAGCTACTCTGGAGGCTGAAGCAGAAGGATCATTTGAGCCCAGGAGTTTGAGGTTGCAGTGAGCTATGACCACTACACTGCATTCCTGTCTGAGTGAGGAGCAAGACCTTGTCTCATAAACAACAACAAAAAAAATAAAACAAACAAACAAAAACAAACAAAAAAAACCTGCAGCTTCAAAAATCTCACCACAGTAGCAAGGAAAACCAGCAGCCTGGAAAGCTACTGAGAAAGAGCAGAATGAGTTTTGAGGTCTCCAAAAAGACTCATTCCCAGGGAACTGTCACTATTTTACCTGTTGGGAGCTAGCTTGAAGTGGCCCATTTATAGAGTTTTTCTTTATACTTGATTCAAATCTTGCTCCATGAGAAAAGAACTATGACATTTATCAGAAACTGTCAACAGCAATTGCTTAACATCATAGCTGACTGAGAGAGTAACGCTAATTGAGGCCCAAAAGATGACCAGAAAATGTATATAAAAAATCATCTCTGGTGTGATATTTCCATAGGAGGAATTAAGGACATATGACAGATTTCGGGATATATAGAAGACTGAGTACATATGAAAGGCTGTGGACAAACCCAAAGAAAGATCTGAGAAGGCCCTAATTGCTCACCTCTGGATGATGTTGAATAAATGCCTCCACATGTGCAAAGAATCTCTTGACAAAAGGTGAAAGGATTATTGGCTAAGGAATTTGAACAAATTTCTGTCTAAATGCTCAGTGACCACTAAGGTAATTTTCTTCAGTGGCTACACACAACAAAGAATAAAAACTTAACAGAATTAGTCCTAGAAAGTCTAATTAATTTAGGAAGATTAAAACAAAACAAGCAAAACATAAATAAAAGGCAGCAGCAACCATTAACACAGAAAGAACAAACAACAAGAAACCGTTGGGGGTGAGGAGTGGATTGTATTCCCAGAATGGAAACATCATATTATATTAATGCCAATTTATACAAATAATGACAAAATTTTCAAATAAATATAAAGGTATGATCCATACACATTTTTAAAAAGCAATCAATTAAAAAAATTCCTAAGGAAGAACACGTGTTAAATTACTAAAAGACTATTTGTTGTAATTCCTGAAATTTGATGTAAAACATTAATATACACATCAAAATAGCTCAACAAATTACAAGTACATAGAGCTTTGTACTTAGGCCCATCATAATCAAAATACCAAAGGTAGAGAAAAAGGATTTATCCAGAATTAAGCTAGAAAAAAATGCACCTCACATAGAAAGAATCTTTAATATAACTAACAGATGACTTTGCATTAGTACTGAAAGCCAGAAGGCATAAGATTAAATATTCAGTGTTCAAAGAAAAACAAAATTAACCAAAAATTTTACATCCAGAAAACTATTCTTCAAAAAACAAAAAAGACGTTTCTAGATTGTTAAAATTTTCAAAAGTGAGATAATTAATTCTGATAAAGAAGTTCTTCAAAAAATACCGAAAGGAATCCTTCATATGAAAAATAAATGACACTACACAATAACTCAAATCCACAGAAATAAATAAAAAGCTTTAGTAGCCTGTAATCCCAGTACTTTGCGACGCTAAGGCTGGTGGATCACCTGATGTCAGGAGTTCAAGACCAGCCTGGCCAACATGGTGAAGCTCCGTTTCTACTAAAAAATACAAAAATCAGCCAGGCATGGTGGTGGGCGCCTGTAATCCCAACTACTCAGGTAAATACAAAGAGAGTATAAAATATTTTTGTTATAAAACTTTTTCTTACCTCACTTAAATTATTATAAAAAGGTATGGATAGTCTTATAATGTATAAAGATTTAATCTATTTGCCAAAAATAACAAAAAAAAGAGAAGAGACGAGATAACCCAATATTACAGTATATTGCAGCAAAGTTTTTATATTCTGATGAACTGAAATTTATAGTAATTCAAATTGGAATATTTCAAGCTAAGATGTTAATTGCATTTCCCAAGTAAATTATTATAAAAACAGCTTTAAAATTAGTAAAAAACAAAAACAAACAAAAACTAAGTAAATGAAAAATAGATTTAAAATGGAAGATTATCAAAAATATTATCACACAATAAATCAATAATTAAGGTATAGAAGAAACAAAAAATGGCATAAAATATATAGAAAAATAGCAATATGGCAGGTATACATCATACATTGTCCACAATACATTAAATATAAATGGATTAAACACTTCATTCAAAAAGCAGAGATTGAGAGAATGGATTAAAAACAGCATGATAAAATTACATTATTTCTACAAGATACATAGTTTAGATACAAAGATACAACCAGATAGAAAATAAAAGTGGGCAAAACACATGCCATGCAAATATTAACCAAAAAAAGAAAATAAAAACTGGACTAGGTATACTGATATCAGAGCCAAAATAGACTTTAATTGAAACACTGAAGTCACAGAAAAATAAGTACATTTTACAAGGATAAAAGGGAGAAATAATAAGACATATATAAAATTATAAATATCCATCTAACTAAAGAACTTCAAAATAAATAAAGAATAATAGACATAATTGAAGAACATAAACAACAGTAATAGTTGGAGATTCTAATACTTCACCTTTAATTGTGAATAGAACAATAAGTAGGAGATCAACAATTTAATAGAAGACTTAAACATTGTAAGTCAACCAAATGAACATCTCTGGAACACTTTACCAAAAGCACACATTTTCTCAAGTACAAATGAAAATTTCTCTGGGATAGGACACATGCTATATATGCTTGGCCAAAAACATTAAAAGAGAGACACAAATAATTTAAGGTTGAAATCATACAAAGTATATTCCTGACTTCAATGACATTAAATTAGAAAGCAGTAATAGAGGAAAGTTTGGGAAATTCGTAAATACGTACAAGATAAACAACAAATTGCTTTTGACCAATAGTCTAAAGAAGAAATCATAAGTGAAATTAGAAAATACATTTAATGAATGAAAACAAAACATAATGTACCAAAATATATATGCAATAAAAGTAATGCTCAGATGAAAATCTATAAATGTAAGTGCCTAAATTTAAAAGAGATAAACATCTCAATTTTTTAGTTTAACCTTCAACCTAAAGAAACTATGAAAAGAGTAGACACTAAACACAAAGAAACCAGAAGGTAATAAATAATAAATATGAATTGAAATAATAAAAAACAGCAGAAATCATAGAGAACACATTTAAAAAACATAAAATTGATTTTTGGATGGAATAAAAATTTTTGAAACTTTCAGCTAGACTGAACCAAAATATGAGAGAGTATTCAAATTATTTAAATCAGAAATGAAAGGTAAATAATCACTACTGCTTTTAAAGAAATGAGAAGATTATAAGAGAAGACTGTGAGAAACTCTATGTCAACAAATTTGATAACCTAAACGAAATGGATGTTTCTACAACCACAGAACTCAACTAGAAACATGAACTGGAAACAGAATCTAAAGAGACCTGTAACAGTAGCGACGTGGCATTACTAATCAATACACTTAAAACATTGTAAAGCCCAGGACTCAATGCTTTCCACAGAACACTTAAAGAATAATTAATGTGAAACGTTAATAAACTTTTAAAAAGTTAAAGAGGATGGAACAAACTCAATTCACTCTAAAAAAGCCAGTTTAAAAACACAAACTGCAAAAGGTCATCCAAGAATATGTAGATAAGCTAAAAGACTTTATATCTTTTAAAGATACCGAATTTGTAAGAAAAAAGAAATCTGCCCACAAAAATTGTCCAGGCCCAGATGACTTTATTGGAGATCTACAAATAATATCAATTCTACACAAATTTTTTGGAAAATAAAGACCAGGAAACACTTCCTAACTAATTCTATGAGACCACTATAACAGTGATACCAAAAGCAGATGAAGACATTGAGAAAAACAAAACAAGAAAGAATTGCAGAGCAATATCCTTCATAAAAATACAACACTTTAACAACACTTACTAAATTAAATCCAACTATATAAAAAAGGGATAATATATTATGAACAAATAGAGTTTATCCCAGGATTGCTAGTTTGGTTTAACATTCAAAAACCAATTTGTATAATTCATCATATTAATAAATAAGAAAGGAAAAAAACTATGATAATCACTCTCAATATATGAAAAAAAGCCTGTCAAAATTCAACATTCATTTGTTATAAATACCATGAGTAGATGATCCTTCCTCAACCTAATAATTGGCATGCTTCAAAAACCTGCATTTAATATTAAAGCCAGATGGAGTACACATTTTACCACTCCATTTATATTTAACTTTATAGAAAATGCAAATGAATCTATACCATCAGAAAGCAGAGCAGTGGTAGTTAGGGGTTGGAATGGAGAGTTTCAGGGGTGGGCAAGAGGTAAAGATTACAAAGAGACCCATGGAAACTTTAGGACTAAATCTATATTAATTGATGTGATTGTGGTTATGGTACAGTGACATATAAATATTTCAAAACTTATCAAATTGTACATTTTTCTATGTGTAGTATATTGTATATTAATTATGCCTAAAGAAAAGCATTAACATAGCGTGTGCTTTGATTTCATCAGAAATAACTGTAAAGGAATTTTTTTAAAATCTTTAAATAGACCAAATGCAATCTAACGTAATAGGATCAAAAACATTTTCTTTTGAGGAAACAAGAGCTTGAAATATGAACAGTTTTTGGAAAGGAGTAAAGTTCAGTGAGGCTTAATTACCTAAATATAAATTAAAGTTTTTAAAAAATGTAATTATAATTTTTCTATAGAAACAACAATATAGTTTCATCATGGAAACTACTGGTGAATATCTTTACATATTTGACAAGTGAATAAAGTATGTGGCATATACATTCTGTCCATAGAAGAATTTAAAAAAATTTTTTAAATATTTAATTTTTTTAAACATCTATTTTCCCTTACAGCCATCTAGAACCTTTTTGTCAAAATTATAATATTGAATGTATTTGCCATCTGTGGCTATGCATACAAAAGTTGCAAGTATGTCTTATTTTCTTCCTGAATACTGTATCATCATGTCTTTGCTTCCTTTCTCTTTGAAGGCCAGAAGATGTTGCGCATTTCAAGCAGACAAATCAAGCTGTAGAAGATTGTTTCTTGAAGGACTCAGCCAAATAAAAAATATCTAAAGTTGCATGCCTCGTTGTAAAGGAAGTATATTAAACATACACTCTGACAAGATTAACACAGCAAGATTGCGCTTACACTGTATAATCACTACACAAAAAGCCAATAATCACTTTGTTCAAAAGAGATAATGCCACATAATATAAGTAGTAGTTTAAGCAATTATCCAGTAGAACAGTTAATCATCACCCTCAGTTCACAGCCTTTTGTTTCTCACCAATACACATGTCAGATTGTAATTAAATGCACTCACACTGTTCAGGGCAGAATGAGAGTCCTGGGTTGAAATGTGGGAACCAAACTGAAAAGCACAATAAAGACAGGTTTAGACAGCTTTTTAACTGTATCTGCCTGGCATGGGGTCTTGGTTGACAAATTGGCTATATAAGGGTGAAACCACATTGGGGCACCTTATTTATAGAAAAAAATAATTTATACCTATAGAAAAGTTATGTTATTCTGTTTATAAATTTTCCAAGCGTTGACTTTCTGAGTGAATTATTTGCCAGATATATATTTTTTGAAATTAAATTTATAAGAAAAGAGAGTTTTTAATTGCACTGGTTTGTTCAAACTGTTTTATGATAAATATTTTAGAAATCTAAACAATGCATCTGGATCTCCGTATCTTCTCTTTCACTTCTAATAAATAATAATATAAGGTTCCATTTTGCAGTTACAGTAGCAAAGTATGCTACAGTATAATTTTGCTATTTGATTATTGTATTTCTATCCCCTGAAACACAAAAATCAAATAGCAAAATTATATTCACTTCTGTTGAAATTGCCTTTTTACAACTTTATAATTTTTAGAAGAAAATCATGATTTATAAATATAGAAAATAAATATATTCAGAATCAAATGCAATCTAATACCATAATGAAATGGATGGTGAAATTTTCATTCTTTCAATATAATCACAATTTCATGATTACTATGGTTTTGTTTGATAATGTGATATTGACTTCCATGTCCTTAACTCTCACCCAACTGTCCTACTGAGCTCTGTACCTATGTATCTAACAATCTACTAAAACAGTACCTCTCAAACTTTAATCTTTTAATCTTTCTATGCACAATTTGAGAAGTTTACACAGCACAGTTATAATGGTATAATTTTTGGTGTTTGTGTACATGCTATAACTAGTGAGTTTTGCACGATGGTTTCTTATTGCTCATTAACATTCTTTTATTTCAGATTGAAAACCTTTTACCATTTTTGTATGACATGCCTGGTGTTGATGAAATCCCTCAGCTTGTGTTTTATTTTATCTTATTATATTTTTTAACTTATATCTTAGATTAGGGGTTTGTTATATAAGTAAACTTGTGTCATGGGGATTCGTTGTACAGAGTACTTCATTATCCAGGTATTAAGCCTAGTACGCAGTTGTAATTTTTTATCCTCCTCTCCCTCCTCCCACCCTCCACCTTCAAGTAGACACTAGTGTCTGTTGTTTTCTTCTTTGTTTTCATGAGTTCCCATTATTTAGGTCTAACTTATAAGTAACAACATGCAGTATTTGGCTTTCTGTTCCTTCATTAGTGTGCTAAGAATCATAGCCTCCAGCTTCATCCGTGTTTCCACAAAAGACATGATCTTGTTCTTTATTATGGCTGCATAGTATTGCATGATATATATGTACCACATTTTCTTTATCCGATCTGTCATTGATGGACATCTAGGTGGATTCCATGTCTCTCCTATTGTGAACAGTGCTTCAGTGAACATTCACGTACATGTCTCTCTATGGTAGAATAATTTATATTTCTCTGGGCACATATCCAGTAATGGGATTGCTGGGTCTAGTGGTAGTTCTGTTTTTAGCTTTTTGAGAAATTGCCAAACCTCTTTCCACAATGGTTGAATTAAGTTCTACTCTCACCAACAGTGTATAAGTGTTCCCTTTTCTTTGAAAACTTGACAGCATCTGTTTATTATGGTCTCTTTAGTATTGATTCAGTTTCAGAGCTCATAACTGGTCTGTTCAGGGAATGAATTTCATCCTAGTTTAGTCTTTGGAGGGTATATGTGTCCAGGCATTTATTCACTTCTTCTTGGTTTTCTAGTTTGTGTGGATTGAAGTGTATGTAGTAGATTCTGATGGTTATTTTTATTTCTGTGGGGTCAGTAGTAACATCCCATTTATCATTTCTAATTGTGTGTATTTGAAGCTTCTATCTTTTCTTCTTTATTCATTTAGCTAGCAGCCCATCTGTCTTACTATTTAAAAATAAAAGCTCCTGGATTTGTTAGTGTTGTGAATGGTGTTTTTTCTGTCTCAGTTTCCTTCAGTTCAGCTCTAATTTTGGTCATTTCCTGTCTTCTGCTAGCTATGGAGTTGATTTGTTCTTGACTCTCTATTTCTTTCAGTCTTGATGTTAGGTTATTAATTTGAGATCTTTATAACTTTATGATGTGGACATTGAGTGCTATGAATTTTTATATTAACATTGCCTTAGCTTTGTCCCAGAGATTATGGTATGTTGTAACTTTGTTCTCATTAGTTTTAAAGAACTTCTTCGTTTCTACCTTAAGGTTATTATTTACCCAAAATTCATTCAGGAGCATGTTGTTTAATTTTGATGTGTTGCATGGTTTTGAGGAATTTGCTTAGTCTTGAGTTCTGTTTTTATTGTGCTGCAATCCAACAGTATGTTTGGTTTAATTTCAGTTATTTGGATTTGATGAAAATCATTTTATGTCTGACTATGTGGTCAGCTTTAGAGTACGTGCCATGTAGCAATGAGAAAAATGTACATTCTGTTGTATTGTGCGGAGAGTTCTTTGGAGGTTTATCAGAACCATTTGGTCCAATGTTGAGTTCAGTTCCTGAATACCTTTGTTAATTTTCTGCCTCAGTGATCTGTCTAATGCTATCAGCGGATTGTTTAAGTCTCCCACTATTATTGTGTGGGAGAATATGTCTCTTTTTAGGTCTCTAAGAAGTTGCTTTATGAATCTGAGTACTCCTGTGTTGGGTGCATATGTATTTAGGATATCTATATCTTCTTGTTGAATTGAATTATTTACCATTATGTAAAGCCCATTTTTGTCTTTTTTGATCTTTTATGGTTTAAAATCTGTTTGGTCTGACGTTAGGACTGCAATGCCTGCTTTTTTCTGTTTTCCGTTTGTTTGGTAGATTTTCCTCCATCCCTTCATTTTTGCCAATGAGTCACTACATGTGAGATGACTTCCTTGAAGACAGCATAGAATTTTCTTTTATTTATTTATTTTTCCAGCTTGCCACTCTGACCCTTTTAATTGAGTCATATAGCCCATTTACATGTAAGGTTAGAATTTATATGTGTGAATTTGATTATGTCATTGTGTTTTTAGCTAGTTATTATGCTGGCTTGTTTGTGTGGTTGCTTTATAGTGCCACTGGTCTGTGTATATAAGTGTGTTTTTGTATTAGCTGGTGGCAGTCTCTTCTTTCTGTACTAGTACACCTTTCAAGATCTCTTGTAAGGCAGATCTGGTGGTAATGAACTCCCTCAACATTTGCTTATCTGTAAAGTATCTTATTTCTCTTTTGTAAAGAAGTTTAGTTTGGCTGGATATAAAATTCTTGGTTCAATTTTTTTTTCTTTTAGAATGTTAAATATAGGCCCCCCAATCTCTTCTGGCTTTTATGGTTTCATCTGAGAGGTCTGCTGTTAGCCTGATGCGGTTCCCTTTGTAGTTAACCTGCCATTTCTCTCTGTCCACCATTAACATTTTTTCATTCGTGTTGACTTTGGGAAATCTAATGACTATGTGTCTTGGGTGTAATCTACTTGTAAAGAAATTTGCAGGAGTTCTTCATACTTCCTGAATTTGACTATTGGCCTGTCTAGCAAGCTTGAGAAAGTTTTTATGGACAGTATCTTGAAATGTGTTTTCTAAGTTGTTTACTTTCTGCCGCTTGTTTTTCAGGGATGTCAATGATTTGCAGATTTGAGCTCTTTACATAATCTCTTACTTCTTGAAGGTCTTATATATTCTTTTTCATTCTGTTTTTATTTATTTATTTATTTATTTATTTATTTATTTTATTGTTTTGGTCTGGCTGTGTTATTTCAGATTGCATTCTTCAAGTTCTGTGATTTTTTTTTTTTTTTCTCAGCCTGGTCTGTGCTGCCATTAATACCTGTGATTACACTGTAAAATTCTTGTATTGTGTCTTTTAGCTCTGTAAGACCCATTAGGTTATTTTCTATACCAGTCATTTCATCCTGCAGCTCCTGCATCATTTTATTGTGATTCTTAGTTTCCTTGCATTGGGTTTTGCTGTTCTTATGTATCTTGATGACCTTCATTTTAATCCATATTCTGAATTATATTTGTTTCAATTCAGCTAAGAACTCATGTTGGAGAACTTGTGTTGTCATTTGAAGGACATACAACACTCTAGCCATTTGTGTACCAAACTTCTTGCATTGCTGCTTCTGTCTCATCTTTGTGTGTGGGTGTTCCTTTAACTGCAGTGTAGATTGAGTACAGTCATTAGATTTCCTTTTTGGATGTTTTTACAGGGCCAAGCGTTTTTTGTGTGTTTTGTTGTTGTTGTTTTTGAGATGGAGTCTTGCTCCACTGCCCAGGCTGGAGTGCAGTCACGTGATCTTGGCTCACTACAACTCCACCTCCTGGGTTCAAGCAATTCTACTGCCTCAGTGCCCCCTAGTAGCTGTAATTACAGGCATGTGCCATCACACCCAGCTAATTTTTGTATTTTTTCAGTAGAGACAGGGTTTCGCCATGTTGGCCAGGCTGGTCTCGAACTTTTGACCTCAGGTGATCCAGCTGCCTCAGCCTCCCAAAGTTCTGGGATTACAGGCGTAAGCCACCAAGCCCAGCTGGGGCCAAGGATTTAGAAGTTGCGTTATTTGAATCCAAGTTATTGTCTTTGGTTTCACCAGGGTGTATGTTAGTGAGCTATTTTTGGTGTTGAAGTTCTGGGGTATGATTTAGTAGGTGGCACTTATCTTTATTGGTCAGTTGGTAGACTCTTGCTCCATTGTTTGGCTCCCCTATGTTTCCTCTCAATTGCAGCTGTATTTCCTCTCAATGCACTGAAAATGTGGGGTCCTCTCCCCATGAGGGTTGGCTGTACGTTGCATCTTGGCACTCCTGGGCTGCCTACTGAAGCTCTGGGGCAATCTTAGGGTTTATGTTCCTTTCCCAACTTGGAGGCACCAGAGAAAGGGACATTTGTAGTGGTTGTGGCTGATGATTGTTTGCTTGTCTCCTGGGGGCTCCACCCCAGAGAGATGCAAGTCATAATCACTCAGTGCAATCAGCCCAGCTTGGAGGTTCTGTGCTGTGGGCCCAAGCCAAGGGTTCCTTGTCTGATGATGAGCAGCAGGGATTGGTGGGACCCATGGGAAACAGACTGGACTCCTCTTTTTCTGTCAACTGTAGGTTGCTGGAGGTTTTGATAAGACACTTAAGGTCTTTGCTGCTCTGTGTCTGAGAGTAGCAAGGACAGTTCCATTGCAGAAGCAGTGCAGAGAGGCTTTCAGTTGCCCCTGGAGTCTCTGTTTAAGGAGTTGCAGAACTGCTACCAACTCAATTGCCCCAGCAGGGGGTGGTTAGTGGCCCAGGGTTGGAGGACCTGCTTGGTGAGGAGATATGGGAACAAGCACCCACATAATAGTCTGGCCACTATTCCATAGGGCTGCTGCAATATGCTGGGGATCTGCTCCAGTTCTTAGTCTGCTCAGAATTTCCAGTACGTTGAAGGTCTCAACAGTGAAGGATGTGAAACAGCAAAAATGGCAGCCTGCCCCTCCCTCTGGGATCTCTATTCCAAGGAGATATAAACCTGTTGACAGCCTGAATACACCTAGAGTAGGAGGGTGGAGACTCCGGTTCAGAGGTTCTTCCCAGTGAGGAGGAACAGAATTAGGGACCTGCTTTACAAAGCAGTCTAGCCACATTTTTGTGGAGCAGCTGTGCTGTATTGGGGGTCTGCTTCAGCCTCTGGTTGCCTTGGACTCCCCAAAGCATGAAGGTCAGAATGGCTAAGTTGTCAAAACATTAAAGATGGCAGCCCATTCTTCCCTCTGGGAGCTCTATCCTAGAAAGGTTTGAAACCTCTATCAAGCCAGAAAACACCCTGGAGGCCCTGGTCAGGAGATCCCATCAATGAGGGGAAATGGGATCTGGGATGGAGTACACACTTATAACAGCAGTCTGACTATGTTTTTGTAGAGCAGCTGTGCTGTGTTGGGGATCTGCTTCAGTCTCTGGTTGCCTCAGAGACTGAAGGCCAGAACAGCCAATTTGCCCAAACAGAAAAGATGGCAACCCACCTCTTCCTCTGGAAGCTTCATTCCAGGAAGGTTTGAAACCTCTCTTGGCAGGAGAACACCAGTGGGGTTAGCTGGAGACCCCAGTTGAGAGATCCCACCCAGTGAAGAGAAACAGGACTGGGGACTCATTTTAAAGCAGTCTGGCCACAATTTTTTAGAGCAGCTATTCTACACTGGGAGTCAGCTTCAGCTCCCAGTCACCAAGCTTGTGTTTTTTTTTTTTTGGTTTGGTTTTTTGTTGTTGTTGTTGTTATTGTTGTTGTTTTTGTTGTTGTTGTTTTTGTTGTTGTTGTTTTTGGAAAGTGTTTATTTCTCTTTCATGTTTGAAGGATAATTTTGCTGGACATAGTATTCTAGGATAAAAGTTTTTCCTTTGGCATTTTAAGTATATTATGCCACTCTCTCCTGGCCTGTGAAGTTTCCAATGACAAGTCTGCTGCTAGACATATTGGACCTCCACTGTAAATTGTTTGCTTTTCTCTTGTTGCTTTCTCAAGGATTCTCTCTTTACCCTTGACCTTTAAGAGTTTGACTGTTAAATGCCTTGAGGTAGTCTTCTGTGAGTTAAATCTGCTTAGTGTTCTATAACCTTCTTGTACTTGAATATTTCTATCTATCTCAGGTTTGGGAAATTCTCTGTTACTATACCTTTGAGTAAACTTTCTACCTTTATATCTTTCTATACTTTCTCTTTAAGGCCAATAACTCTTAGATTTTCCATTTTTAGACTATTTTCTATATCTTGTAAGTGTACTTTCTTCTTCTTTCTCCTTTTTTCTTTTGTCTCCTCTTACTGTGTATTTTCAAATAGCCTGTCTTCAAGCTCACTAATTCTTTCACCTGTTTGATCAATTCTGCTGGTATGTTAATTCTGATGCATACTTCAGTATGTTAATTTCCTTTTTCAACTCCAGAATTTCTGCTTGAATATTTTTAGTCATTTCAATCTCTTTGTTAAATTTACCTGATAAAATTCTGAATTTCTTTTCTGTGTTAGTTTGAATTTCATGGCGATTCCTCCAAACTGCTATTTTGAATTCTCTGCCTCCAAGGTCACATTTCTCTGTTTTCCCCAAGATTGGTCCCTAATGCCTTATTTAGTTCATTTGGTAAGGTCATGTTTGCCTGGATGGTCTTGATGCTTGTGGGTATTTGTTGATGTCTGAGCATTGCAAAGTTAAGCATTTATGGTACTTTTTGCAGTCTGGCTATTTGTACACATTCTTTTTAGAAAGGCTTTCCAGGTATTTGAAAGAACTTGGGTGCTGTAATCTAAATTTTTGGTCATCACAGCCATATCTACATTAGGGGGCACTTCAAGCTTAGTGATGCTTGTCTCTTGCAGACTCATATAGGTACTGCCTTGGTGGTCATGGATAAGACCCAGAAGAATTCTCTGAATTACCAAGCAGAGAGTCTTGTTGTTTTTCCTTACTTAACCCAAACGAACAAAATCCCCCTCTTTATGCTGAGCTGTCTAGAACTGAGAGAGGAGTAATACAAGTATCTCTATGTCCACACCACTGGGACTGCACTGGGTCAGATCTGAAGACAGCATGGTACTTGCTCTCAACCAAGATATGTGATAACCACTGCCTGGCCACCACCTGTATTTATTCAAGACCTTAGGGATGTGTCCTGTCCTTCAGTTTGGCTAGCCAAACTCTGGCCCCAGTCAGGTCTAGAGATGCCATCTGGGAGCCAGAGCCTGGAGTTGGAAACCTTAGCAATCTATTTGTTGTTCTATTCTGCTGTGGCTGAGCTGGCCCCCAGGCCATAAGACAAAGTTCTTCCCACTCTTTCTTTTCCTTTCCTCAAGGAGAAGAGCCTCACCTCATAGCCACCATAGTCCCACACCCACAGTAAATACTACCTGGCTACTGCTGATGTTGACACCAGCCAGTCCTGAGTCCCTCCCTATAGGGCAGTGGGCTCCCCTCTGGCCCAGGAAAGGTCAAACAATGCCATCCAAGAGCCAAGTCCTGGAATCACAACATGGTTGGTGCCCTACCCCACTGTGGCTGAGCTGGTAACCAAGCTGCAAAGACAAATTCTCATTTACTCTTCCCTCTCCTTTCCTCAGGCAGAAGAAATATCTCCCTTTGACCACCACATGCAACTGTGCTGGGTCACTTCTGGAACCAACACATTTGTGAGTCTCACCCAAGGCCCATAGTGAGTACTGCTGTGTATCACTGATGATTATTTAGAGCCCAAGAAATCTTTATTAGGATAGGCCCCAAGGACTCTTTTGTTTCCTGCCTAAACTGGGTTGTTTCCTTCAAGTCTTCAGGTTACTTTCTGGCCAAAGTTGTGTCTAGAAGTTTCATTCAGGAGCTAGCCTGGAATGGGGACCTCAGGACTCTGCCAACTGCCCTTGGATACTGAACTGGTATCCAAGTTATAAGACAAAGTCCTCTTTACTCTTCCATCTCCTTTTCTCAAGCAAAGAAAAGTAGTCTCCCCTGGAGCTGTGGGCTGAACAGCCTGAGGTTTGGGGAGGAGGTGGCACAAGCACTCTTTGGTTGCCCCATCTGGTATTTCACTGGGTCATGGAACCACCAAATCCACTGGCTCCAAGCCCAGCACGGCGTGAGGAGTTGCCCAATAGTTGCAATACTTAAGGGCTAGCCTGTCTTTCAAGTTTGTTTACTAATCCAGAGTACTTTTGCCCATGGTGGCAAGGCTTGCTGAAACTCAGGTTCTGACTGCTGGGATGGACGTTTGCTCTGGTTAGAGCTGAGGCTCCTTTTCTCTGCTTGAGGGGTGGAGAGGGAAGAGTAAAGAAGACTTTGTCTTGCAACTTAGATACCAGCTCAGCCACAGTAGGATAGGGCAGTGGGCAGAGTTCTGAGGTCCCCATTCCAGACCACTAAATGCTCCCTCTGTGAGTGCCAGCTGAATCCTGCCTGGTGTTGTTTTCCACTGTGACAAAACAGCATGGAGCTTCAATGCAAAGCCCTCCAATTTCTGTACCCTCCCTCTCCTAAGCCCACAGATTATCTCTGTGTGCCATGCAGCCATTGATTGAGGATTAGGGAGGGGTGGCACTGGCAATTCAAGACACTTTTCTACCCTCTTCAGTGCCTTTTCCTGTGACATGAAGTTAAAACCAAGGACTGTGATTGATTTCTCATCTAATTTTAGTTTTTATAAAGGTACTTTTTTGTGTCTGGGTAGTTGTTCAATTTGGTATTCTTGTGGGGAGGAAGAACTTCTAGTGAAGTTCTATTCACTAGAAGGCTTCTATCTAGACATTTTCCTCCACTTTTTTTTTTACTGTCTATTATTCTCTTCATCTCCTCTGCCCTATTTTAGTTCGGAACACTGTCATCTCTCAAGTCTTATCATAGCAGCCTTTTAATTGATCTACCTTAATTTTAATAACCTAGTCCATCTTTCACTTGCAGCCAAAATAATATTCCTCACTATAATTCTGATTACATCCACGCCTTTCTTAAAATTCATCACAACCTTTAACATTTTCTACAAGACATCGTACTACCATTTCATTGTCATAACAAACCACTCACTATCTAATGTCCATGCTCAAGCTACACCAGATGTCTTTATGTTGCTTGACCCCCTCCATTATTTCTTTCTTCCAGGCACTTCCACATTCTATTTCCTTTTTTAAAACTCTCTTATTTTTCCTCCAACTCAATATATCCAAAGTAAATCATGTAATAACCCTCCTCCCAACTTCTTCTTCTGATTTTTCCATCCTAGTTATGAGAATGTCTGTTTACTGGGAACAATCCTAGACTTTTTTCATTACCACATTTCTCAGTTTATTGGAATATGTGTCCCTTTAAGTTCTACACTCAAAATATTTATGCAGGTTATCTTATCTTCTCTCATTCTCACTGATTTTTATATCAGTTTTATTCATATTTAATTAACATAACATACAATTTGCACATTTAAAGTATACATTTTAAATTATTTTAGCATATTCACAGAACTGTACAATCATCACCACAATCAAGAGTCTGTGCTTTGAAAGAGAATATTTTCTTCACACCAAAAAGAAATTCTGCACATAACAGTAATTGCTCCCCATTTCTTCCCAACATCACCTGTCCTAAAAATATTTCTTATGATTTGGTATAACATCTAAAATATCTAGTGCCTAAATCAAGTTAGCAAAGCTTTAGATCCATGTTTTCTTACGTAAGTTTTAGCTATTGCATTACATTTTAATAAATGTAATGTCTTTGAGGAATCGCCACGCTGATTTCTACAATGGCTGAATTAATTTATGCTCTCACCAACAGTATATAAATGTTAATTTTTTTTCTCTACAGCCTCACCAGTGCCAGCATCTGTTACTTTTTGACTTTTTAGTAATAGCTATTCTGACTGGTGTGGTATCTCATTGTGGTTTAATGTTTTAATTTAACTTTTATAAATGGTATAAGGTAGGGTGCAATTATTATTATTTTTTGCATGTGGATATCCAGTTGTTCCAGCATCAATTTTTGAAGACATTATTTTTTCCCTATTGAATGGTTTTGATGCTCTTTACAAAACTCAGTTGACAATAAATGTGAGAGCTTATTTCTGGACTTTCAATTCTTTACTATATGTTTTGTTGATTTTTATGTCACTAACACACTCTCCTAGTTACTGAAGTTTTTAATATTATAGTAGCCTTTGAAATTGGAAAATGTGTCTTCCAAATTTGTTCTTCATATTCAATATTGATTTGAATACTCTGGATCCTTTGATTTGTGCATGTGAATTTCATAATCTGACTATCAATTTCTGTAAAGAAACCAGTTGGTATTTTGATAAAGCTAGCACTGAGTTTGTAGATAAGTTTACGGAATATTTCCACCTTAACAATATTAAGTCCTCTGCTTCTTAAAATGGATATCTTTCTATTTATTTGGAGCTGCTAGCATTTCTTATGATAGATTGAAGTTTTCAGATAATAAGATTTGCATTTGTTTTGTTAAATGTATCATTGATTTTTGTGTTATTATAAATGGTATTGTTTTCTTTTTCTTTTTTTTTTTTTTTTTTTTTTTGGAGACAGAGTCTCCCCCTTTGTCACCCAGGCTGGAGTGATGTGGCACGATCTCAGCTCACTGAAACCTCCACCTCCCAGGTTCAAGTGATTCTCGTGCCTCGTGCCTCCCAAGTAGCTGAGACTACAGGCATGCACCATCATGCCCAGGCAATTTTTTTTTTTTTCGTATTTTCAGTAGAGACAGGGTTTCACCATGTTGCTCAGGCTGGTTTTGAACTCCTGAGCTCAGGCAATCCACGCACCTTGGCCCCCCAAAGTGCTAGGACTATAGGCGTGAGCCACCACACCCAGTCGGTATTGTTTTCTTAATTACACTTTCAAATTGTACATGGCGATTATAGAAACTGTTTTTGTATAATTTTACAAGTTTTTTTTATATTGTATATTATACAAAAGCACAATCTTTTTAATACATTTTTCTTGGATCCTGCAAACTAGCTGAACTCATTTATTAGGTCTAATAGTTTTTCATAAAATCCTCAGGATTTTCTATGTACAAGATGAGGTCATTTGTGAATAGGAATAGTTTTATTTTATTTTTTCCAATTTGGATACTTTTTAAGACTTGTTAATTACCTTAGCTAGAACCCCTAGTGTAACACTAGAAATGTAGAAAATTGACACATTTGTCTTGTTCCTGATCTTAGGAGGAAAGCTTCTGGTCTTTCACCATCAAGTATGATTTTATCTGTGAGTTTTCAAGGTGCACTATTATATTCAGGATGTTTTATCTTATTCCTAATTGGTTCAGTGATTTTTTTAAATCATAAAATGTGTTGAATTTTGTCAAATTCTTATTCTGTGCCTATTGAGATAATCATGCAGTTTTTGTCCTCTATTTATTGGTACGGTGCACTTCAATAATTCATTTATGAATGTTAAGCTGATGTTGCATTGCTGGAATACACTCCACTTGGTTATAGTGTATAATCCTTTTTATATTCTCTTAGATTCTGTGTAGTAATATTTTTTCTGAGGATTTTTGCATCACTGTTCATAAAATATTAATCTATAGTTTTCTTATCTTCTCAGGATAACACTGGCCTCATAAAAATAGTCGTTTTCTGTTTTTTTTTATTTTTGGAAGGGTTTGCAAAGAAGTGATACTAATTCTTAATAAAATATTTGGTAGAATTTACAATGGAACTATGGGCCAGGAGCCTTCCAGTGGAATGTGGTAAAATTACTAATTCAATCGAATTTTTGTTACAGATCGATTTCTATTTTACATCATTTATTGAGTCAGATTCTGTATTTTGTGTCTTTCTATGAATTTATTGATTTAATCTAAGTTTTCTAAATTTTGGCATAGTTTTGCTCTGAGTATCTTCTTAGAATCCCTTTTCACCTTTGTAAGGTTGGCAATAACATATGGTCCTTCATTTCTGATTTTACAAATTTGAGTTTTCTCTTTTTTCTTTATAAGTCTAGTTTAAATTTGCCAAATTTATTCATATTTTTATCGACTTGAATTTTTGTTTTGTTGATTTTCTCTATTATTTATAGTCATATCTATAAACCTATATGTATATAATATATATAGTTATATGTATAGTTATATACATAAACAATCATCCATTTCATTAATTTTCACTCTAATCTTCATTTTTTGTACCATGTGCTTTCTAACAATTTAGCTTGTCTTATATTTCCAGTGCATTAAGGTTATGTTTTAAAAACTTTTTTATTTTTTAAAATTGCCTTTTTACCATTTTCAATTTTCCTCTAACCTCTATTTTAACTACATCCTATGTCTTTATCTGTTTTGTTGTCATTGTCATTCATCCCAGGTATTTTATAATTTCCCTTATGTTTTTTTTCTTTTGTAACTTAGGAATATGATTTTTTTTATTGCAAATGTATTTGTGGATTTTGGGAATTTCTTTCAGTTAGTTATCTCTAATTTTACTTCACTGTGATCAGGGTAACACTTTTGTATGATACCAAGTTTTTCAAATTTATTGAGACATTGTTTGGCCAGTGTGTTGCATATTTCTGTAGAACAACATTGCGTGTACATTTGAGAGAAGGTATATTCTGCAACTGTTAGGTGGTGTTCCATAGATATTTGTAAGTTCTAGTTGGTTTATAGTGTTGTTGAAGTCATCTTTTATTCTGCTAATCATCTGCCTAGTTGTTTTATTATTAATGAAGGTAGGGTATTGAAGTCTTCAACTGCAATTGTACTCTTCCTTCAATTCTGTTTTGCATCCTGTATTTTGGAGTTTTGCTTTGTTATTTGGTGCATATATTTGTTTACGCCTTTCTGATGGATTGACTGTTTCATCATAACAGAATGTACTTCTTTTGTTCTAGTTAAAATGTTTGACTGAAAGTCTGTCTTATCTGCCATTAGTATAGGCACTGCAGCTTTCTTATGGTTGCTGTTTGCATAATATATATTTTTCTATCCTTTTGCATTCCACTTATGATGTTTTGATCCTAAAGGATGTCTCTTGTAAACAGCATATAATTTAATTCTCTTTTTTTTAATCCTGTTTGGCAATGTTAGTCTTTTGATTAGATTTTTTAATCCTTTGACTGTAATGTTATTATTGATACAGTTGGATTTACTTTTTGTCATTTTGCTTTTATTTTCTCTATACCTGATACCATCTTTTTTCTGTTCTTTTTATTACTTTCTTCGGGATAGCAAATATTTTCTAGTGTAATATTTTAATTCTTTATATTTTTTAAATATATTTTGTTATTTTCCTAGTTCTCTCAGGCATATCATATACATCTAGCTTTTCAGAATCTACAAATCTCTACTATTGTAATTGCAGTAAAATATAGAAATGTAACTCCTATGAACCTCTTCTTCATCTTCCTTGTTTTTCTGCTATTACATCATAAAGAGTGCTGTGTTTCAAATAAAGGCAGTTTCTTTAGGAAAAGCTTCAGAACACTTTGGTCTTACAACTTGCATATACACTTGGGGGAAAAATTTCCTGAGCTACTTTTCCAGAGCTGGGATTAGGTAAAGTGACCCACTACTCTTGATGTGATGCCAATGCTCCATGAGTAGCATTTTAGTGGGATGGTAATCCCTGGTCTTCTTGGCTTTCATCTAGTGTGAAACCCCTACCCTATGAGCAACTTGGGATACAACGAATCAGTGTCACAATATTCTCAATCTACCATTGTGAGGGCTAGAACCTCTGCTCTAGAAGTGGGTATTTGGTGGAGAAAGGGAGTCCAACATCCTAGCAGCACTCACCTAAAATTTAGCCTCTGAAAAACTGTAGCTGCAAGAGAACAAATGAAAAATTCTGGGGGCTTGCCCTTCCTAGTGAGATAACACAACCCTTGACTGAGACATGGTAAGAAAGGTAGCTTCATCATTTTGTCCACCCCACTTGTTCTGCAGTTTCCATAAATACTCAGCATAAGTATAAGCTGAAAGGCTTTGAACAGGTTGTGTTGTATCCAATATTCCACTGACTCATTTTATTACTATTGATACTAATTAGAACACTAATTGAACTAATTCTGTTATTTTTTCTCAACTTAGCTTCCTATTATCTCCCCAATACTGTAATATCATTATCTAAATATATATTTGTTGTTATCCCATTCATTAATCTTTTACTTTGTCCTGAAATATTATTTCCTTTGAACTAGCGTAACACGCATCTATACTCCTTCAGAAGTAATGTGATTTAACCATTTTTGATGATTATTTCTACAAATAGAAATAGTTCTCTTCACTATGGGCTCCCAAAAATAAATATTATTTTAGTATTAAACTTAACAAGATGTCTGTGAATAACTTATAAAAATGTCTGTCTTCCATCTTAACTACAAATTCTTATAGTTTGCTATATAATAACTTAAATTTATAAATATTAAAAATAGTTTTGAAGTAATCATACTCTATAACTATTTATTTTTCTTTCCCATGTATTCACCAAAAAGCACAGTGTATGCATTCAATAAATATTTACTGAAAAACTAATTGAAATTCAGTCAAGAAACAAGATAGTGAAGAAAATATTTACATAGTTAAGATAATGTATTTTTATCCCATTTTTCAGAATCATAAAATTTAAAGAATAGAAGAGGCCTCAAATATCAAGCAGGCTCTAATCAGCTTACTAAGATTTCTTACTTTGTGAATTTCTTAACTTTACACGGTGAGAAATGTATTTCCACTTATGAGAGGCATTCCAGATTTTGGAATCCTAATTATTCAGAAGTTGTGTTGTTAAACTATAATCTGTCTTCATATAGCTACAGTTCACTGATATTTGTTTCACTTATTGAAGACACTATAATACCTTAGATTTTAAATTTATGTAATTTATTGTAGCAAGTTTATAATTTGTAGCAAGATCCCTATAGAAGCTATTTTTGTCAATTTTTGTACATCTATTTAGTGACTTAGAAACAACACCAAAGCCATGATTTATGAAAAAAATATTTAAAAAGTTGGATCTCATTATCTGTTCTGTAAAATTTTCAGGGAAAAGAAACTATTCTGTATAATACTATAATGATGGCTACATGTCATTATGAATTCATCATACCTATAAAATATACAATGCTGAGAGCAAATCTTCATGTAAATTATGGACTGGATGGTAATAATGGAGCAGTATTGGTTAATCTGTGGTAAAAATGTACTCCTCTGTTGCATGATACTGTCATTGAAGAAGCTGTGTAAGTGTGTGTAATACAGTTTTAAAAAAATAAAACTAACTTTGAAGAAAACCAACACGTATACATGATAGTGATTTTCAGGATTATATATAATTGACTGAAGTAGATATTCAGATTTGGATAAGAAATATATAACATTTTGTTTTAAGTTTCTTGAGTTTCTCAACACATTGTTCTATTTTATGTTTGGTATAATTCTCTACTCTAATCTTCTCAAAATACTACTACTACAACATTTGCACTGCTCCTGAAATTTTACATACTTAATGAACATTCTTTCCGAAAAAGAAAAGTTATAGTTATTATTCTTAAATTATTGGGTACACTTTGTGAAATATGACTTTTTATTTCTCTTTTTCTATTCTAAAATGCATAATAATGTAAAGTTGAAAAATTGATGTGTACACCACAGTATACCTAACATTCACTTTTGCCTTTTTATTATATTAACTAATCATAATTTTATATTATTTTTCCTGAGTTTCAAAAAATAAGTTCTTTGATTGTTAACTTTATCAATTCAGTGTTCTTTTTGTGGGATTACATTACAATACAATGTAAGAGCATGAGATAGGCTTACTTCCTCCTTAAACACTGAAATTAAAATCTAGGCAAACTATTAGTCACCTTGTTATCATGTTTGTTTTCCAATATTCCCTCATGAGAGGTATTAAGCACTATCACAAATTATAAAGGTTTAACCATTATTAATAATTTTAATTCACATTTCAGTTTTGAGTAGAAGTCTTAGATTAGGTTATGGCCAAATTTAAATGTATTCTATATCAGTTTTAGAGAAGTTCACACCGTCTGCTGGAGCAATCTGGAAGAAAGGAAATTTAAAAATAATAGTGGTAACAAGAACATTCAAAAATATACAGAAAGAAACTAAATGTCTAATAAGACTTTCTCTCTATGTAGTTATTTGCAATCATAGATGAAACTTTCACAGATAATAATTTAGTAATTCATTAATCTACCAGAAAAAGTCTTCTAAAGACAGCACCAAAGGCAGGCCAATCTTTGTGAAGATTTTTCTTTTCTCTGAAATAGACTTCATATGAAGTTTATTCTGTGACATCTAGGACTAGATATAAAATATATACCTATATATTATATATGCATATGTATCTGTCTATATAATATATTGTGTATGTATGTATTATATGTGGATATACATATATACATTAAATATATATAGTCTATGAGAAAAAGATTATACACCTCTTTCATAGTATTTGACATTTTTTGTGTCTACAGTTACCGTATGTTAAAGGCACACATACAAATCAAACTAGTGCTCTGACATCCTTCCAATTAAAGAGAAACACTAATTAGAAATTCAGTACTCTATTATAGAATAGGTTGAAAATTAAAAGTAATTTTAACCTGAAAAATTAATTTGGATCCTCTGTATATTTTAATGAATATAAGATGCAATATATATTTGAGCACCTTTTTTCTTAATTATTGTATTAGTCTGGGTTCTCCAGAGAAATAGAATCATTAGAGAGAGAGAGACAGAGATTATAAGAACTTGGCTCACATAATATTCAAAGTTGGGAAGTCCGTTATCTACAGGCTGTGCCAGCAGGCTACTGCTGGGCAATTTTCTCTTGCTTAGGGAGCCGGTGTTTTGCTCCATTCATGCCTTCCACTGATTGGAGGAAGCTCACCCACATAATGAAGGGAACTCTGCTTTGCCCAAAGGTCACAATTTAACTGTTAATCTCATCCAAAAATACCTTTTCAATTGACATATAAATTTAACCATCACAATTATATACATAAAAGATAAACTTGATAAAGGGTCACTATTGGTATTTCTTTTTCACCACTATTAAATTAAGTAACAATTAACTCCTGCTTAAGGTAAATCCTATGGGAGAAGAGCAGACACTTAACAGTGATTCATAGATAGCAAGATATCATGTGGATTTTCTTTTAATCTGGTTTGTCCTAAAAATATGATCAAGGTCCTAAGCTGGGGAAAACAGGCATCAAAGAAAGCAATCATTAGGTGGGGCAAACAGCTTCTCCAAAGGATTTGCAGAAAGCTATGAGTATAAAATGTGGATGTTCAAAAAAGACTGGCACAAGAGTTGTGAGAGTTGTCACTCTTTTGTAGAGTAATTTAATTGGGAAGATAAATATTCTCTCCCCAAATCCAAGGAGTAGAGTTCTGAGAATCATTCCTAGAAATTGTGGGTGTTTGTAAGATAGAAACACTCACATCTCAGTACCTCCAGCATAACAAAGTATGTGAGAAGAGAGTTCTCTGGTAATTATTCTGGGAGCCTAACAAATTAAAGTGTTGTTAGTCCTACTCCTCAAATATGGTAAAGAAGGGAGACATATTCTTTTCCTCTGAAATTTGAGGGCATTCTTGAATATAGAAAGGAGCCTGCCTCTGGTCCTTGGGTAGTTGAAAAAAATGGTATCTGAAAGAGTAACTGATCCCAGCAGGGCCTGAAGGGACTATGTCGTAATGGACCTGGGAATATGATGCATGAAACTCCCATTCCAGTCCACAACTTTGCAGCCCCATGGAGTGGCAGAGGAGGATCCCAGTGGTTCTAGTGATACCACAGGAATGAACATGTAGGACAGAAAAGAAGCAGGCTCTGCCATGCTCTGCTGAAGGCTTCTGTGCCAAGTGAGGGTAAGGAATCCTAAAAAGGGTCAGGGTGATCTATTCCCGGTAGGGTCAGGGCAAAGTGTGGTGTCTCTTTGGAAGGTTTCCTTATGAGCAGAGAGGGCTGAATGAAGGGTGATTAATTCGGCCTAGCAAAAAACCACACACAATTTACCTGAAACCACAAAATTAACAGAGATTCACAGCATCAGGAAAAAAAAAATAGGCAGAACCATAACAAGACCAACAATCTATTCCCCAGTGACAAGTGGGCAGTAAGATAAGGAGACCCCTGTCTGTTTTACTTTTCTTTCATATCCCTAGCCCCTGAGAATAACCTACCTAGAAAAAAATGGAGGAGTGGATGGTCTTAGAGAAAGAACACGTCACCCTCTCCTCTAATCCAAGCAATGGTTGTTCAAGGTATAACAACTTTGAATTGAGTTTGAGGCCAAAACTTTGAATTGAGTTTGAGGCCAAAACTTTAATGCAAACCAGAATTAGCTTCAATTCATGTCATAAGATTGCATTAGTCATTTAAGATTTATGAAAATTTTGTAATTGCAGTCAGTCCCAGAGGAAAAGTGAGATCCAATAGAGTTGAAGGTAGAGATTGAAGTCAAATGGTGAAAGAAACCAACAAAAAACCAAAAAACAAAACCAAAAACTGTCTACCGTGTTAGAGCACTTGCAATTTAGTTGCCAAGACAGATATTATACAAAACATTTATATATAACTTAGAAGTTACACTGAAAAGAAATAGGCAGAATAATAACTAATATAAATAGAACTTAACACAAGGTTTTCCATGGGTTGTATCACATAGAGCCTAATTAAGAACTCTAGAGACCTACCAAATTCAAGCCACAGAATAATGTTAGGATTTACTTTTGGGCTTTTCAACAGTAATACTAGGTCCTTAACCTATTTCATAAATTACAGCAGTAGTTCTCAGTGGCTCAGTGTCAGGGTTGGTGAAAATTGTGTCCCGTAAGGGATATTTGGAAGTGTCCGGAGATGTACTTGTTTCACACAACAGGCCCGGGGTGGTTAGGATAGTGCTACTGGCATCAATTAGGTAGATACTCGTAATGTCGCTAGGTGTCCTATGATGGGAAGGGCAGCTGCCTACAATTAAGAATGATCTGAATTAAATATCAACAGTGCCAAAGTGGAGAGATTCGTATAAATGATGCACAAGAAATATGGGAGCAGGTGAGCCATACGAGTTGGGTGGGTTTAGGGAGATGATTCAGTTGCCATCTCAAAATAGAGTTTCTAATCAGAAGAAAATTGTTGATACATAGTATTGTGAACCTTAATAACCAATATAAACCATTACATTTCTTTCCTATAGATGCTGATAAGCATCCTTGATAAATTAATCTAATTCAGCTGGGTTTATGATAACCCTGAAGAACCACTAACAATACACACAAACTAGTTGGACCACTGGAACACAGGTTGTAACTTAATTCTTTGTAAATCTATTTGTTTAAGTTGGTATTAATTCAAAATATTTATTCAGACATATTTTTGAAAACCATTTATGTGTTAAACTTTAAGTAAGACATTAGGTAGACAAAAATAAACCAAAAAATGGTCCCTACTTTCAAGAAGTTTAGCGATCAGCAGAACTGAAAACGAAGGATTATTTTAAAAAAAGAAGCAGCAAAAAACAAGATTAATCACCTTTCACTTTTAATTTTTTGCTTTGCTGATTAAAGAACGTATGCCTTAGGTTAAATCAGAATGTTGTTATAAGTACCAGAAACAATTTATTTTAATTTGATTGAGAATATTGAAGAATTTTGTAGAAAAACAAGAACAGGGCCAGGAGCAGTGGCTCACATCTGTAATCCCAGCATATTGGGAGCCCGGGGGTGGGGGTGCGGCGTGGATCACAAGGTCACGAGATCCAGACCACCCTGGCCAACATGATGAAGCCCTGTCTCTACTAAAAATACAAAAATTAGCTGGGCATGGTGACACGTGCCTGTAATCCCAGCTACTCGGGAGCCTGAGGCAGGAGTATCTCTTGAACCAGGGAGTTGTAGGCTGCAGTGAGCCAAGATCACGCCACTGCACTCCAGCCTGGCAACAGAGTGAGACTCCATTAAAAAAGAAAAAAGAAAAAAGAAAAGCAAGAACAAATTTAAAAGGCCATATATTTACATTAATAATTCTATAGCTTCCATGGAAATGTAATTAATATAACAAAGTTTAGAATAAGAATTGATTAAATTTTAAATATTTTACATGCATTTGTTATCACATTTTAACATGAAATATATTACTGTATAATTAAAACCAGTATAAAATGATATTAAACTTCATTTTTTCTGAAGATAATTTTATCATAATGTACGTTGTAATTTGAAGGGGTTATCTTCAGACAGCTATATCTAAAGGAAACCTAGATTATTTTGGAAATGAGGTATTAAAAAGCAGACAAAAAAATTCTACAAAAAGTTAAGTCACTTACTCCCATATATAAGCATATTAAACTTGGCATTAATGCAACGAGAATAATTTGTTATTCTTTTTACAGAAAAATTTAAATGTTAAAAATATCAAGAGCGGTAAAACTATCAGTGTTTTAATTTTGCATCGATCTCTCTTTTGGTATGTGTGTGCATCTAGAGTATATATTATTATTTTAAAATTCTTAAAGTGTTTAGTGGTTTACTTGCTGTTTTATGCTATGATTATACATCACAATTTCCTCCATGTTAAAAAGAGAATTTTTCCTCAGTCATTAGCAAGACTAAAGTATCATTTAAATATTGCAAGAAAATTTAGAAACAATATGTTTTATATTATATATACTGAATTTAAAAGCACACCAGCATATATATCTGATTTCATTCTTGTATTTAAAATTATTTCTTGTATATAAACCATGCAATACATGGATGACAAATATGAAACCTGTAAATTATATAGCTTAAGAAGTAAGTGGCGATACATTTTTCACAGATGAAATTATTCAGAAAATTAATATTTCAAAATATTTCATTTACCAAAGTATGCAGCTTTCATCTTAATCATTTTTAACTCAGATATTAAGGATCGTTATGAAAAATTTTTATTACTTTCTGATTTTTATAATGTGTTTTAGATTTCTGTGGTAATCCAGGAGAAATTTCTTAATTATATAATTATACACAGAATTGACCAAGCTAGAGATGCCCTCATTGGAAATGTTGCATCTGCTATAACGACAAGTGAGGACTAATGGGAATATCTAAAATGAAGGTCTGACAACTTCTCCTAAGTATCAAATCTTTATGGATTCTTTACATAAGTTATTTTTTCCAAGCTAAATAAAATGTTTTCTTCATCTTTTTCTTTCATGTTTTTGATTGATTCAAATTCTGTATTTGTTCATAAACACAGAACTGTTCTATACAATTTATTTTCACAGACATTTTAATTCTGTCTACATGCATGTGTTTGTCTGGCTAGGCTGTCTCTATGTATATGCCTATAGTTATATATATATATATATATATATATATGTTTATATATTCTGGTGACTGTATCTTCAAATGGGTAGCATAAGGCATTCAGGAAATAGAGACCTGAAATATATGTTGACATAAAAAATATACTTTTTCTTTTATGTAAAAGGATATAATACTACAAATGACAACCTTTCTAAGAATTCAGTTTTTCAAATCTGTGGTGAAAATAAAAATGGAGCATAGGCATCTCTATCATATCTAAAGGTAAAAACAATCAGGGAAAAGCAGTAAAGGCAGTGCAGTTTGCAGTGGTCTTTTTAGTAGCTGCATACAAGCAATTAATTTGATCTACAGTCTATGAAGCATTTTATAATTAATTTCTCAGCATTTACTACATACAAGCCATCACTTTAAAGTGCTATGTCATTAACAAAATCCCATTTTTTTCCATAAAGAAGAGGCATACTGATCTACATTTTTCCATGCTGCCAAGGCAGAATGGACTCGAGGGATATTATCTTATTCAGAAAGAACCTTTCAAGGTTGAATAAAAGAAATGGTGCAGGGTCCCTGGGAGAGGGAAGTGATCATCATTTTCACCTTCAACTCCTCTTTGATGTGGCAGAGTCAATTTTTAATCAGCAGCCATCAGACTGGGCTTCATTTCGCCTTACAAAGTCCTATTACTCTGCCACTTTCTGGAAGGAGGTGATAAGGACAATGCTCTTCTTTTTCTCTTCATAGAACCCTGCATATGATGAGTCCCTTTGGAGAGGCTTCATAAAAAAAATAATAAAATAAAATAAAAACAGAGTGAGTATGTAGGGATAAAGGTCACCTCTCTGTCAGAATTAACTCTTCAAGACAACAAACTTTGATTTTCCTGTGTTTGTTTTTAGGAACTCTCCTATTGCCTTTGGAGGCAATGGCGCTAATAAGCTGATGTGAGGGAAATAGCTAAAATGCACACAGCTTTTGATGAAAATGATATTAAGTCTTATTAGTCTTACCCAGCTAAACAGCATAGTGGATATAATGCTAATGAACATTATAGATATTAGTGACATGTAGGAAAAGCACACAATTAAAGTCTACTTCTTTTAGTACACCTCAAAGAAATCATTTATTATTAGACTGCACGTAAGTGCCACACAGACACAGTAAGAGAAAATCGCTTCTATGGATTCAGCTAAATTGAAAAATGAAAAGAAAAAAGAACCTACACTTTTCCCCTCTGGAAGTGTTTTTCTATGTTAAGTAAACCTAAATTCTTTTTTAAACTATGCACTCATGCAGAAAAACCTCCATAATCTCTTAGTATCATTTATTGTAGTCAGCAGTCTTAATTGCCTCACTGAAATGGATCAGAGTTCTGGGAATTACCTAGTAAAATGATGTTACTACTCTCCAGCCTTCACATCCTTTGATATAATCTCATTAAAAATATCAGGCCTCTAGGTGAGGGAATACATATGGATAGTAAATGCATGTTAAGCAGGAGCACCCAAACTGATGACCTAGTTATTACAGAACAGAGCAGCAGACGATGAATTTTAATTTTGAAGTACAGCAGTTTCTTTCTTGGTTAATACCATAATTATTAACATATTTTTGGAATGAATCTGCTTGTTACCCTTGAAAAAGATAATAATATTGAACCAACCAAAATACTGAAATGACATTTTTTGGAATAAAATAAACTCTTATTTTCCAGAAGACCACACAAGTGAAAAAACACATGTAGTTTCATTAACTATAATTACTGAGAGGAGATGGGAAAGATGTGTGCCAAATCCCTTTTTGTGTGTGTGTTCTCGAAATGTAGCTGGGTTGAAAAAATATAAACCTCCAGAGGAAATACACTCATCACCCAGCCAAATAAAGGGGGAAGGAGTGGAGGGGAGAGTCATGCTGAGTCCACCATATGAAATAATTAGATTTTTTATAGAATTGGATTTCCTGTTGTAAATTGGAAAGTATAGTTCTGCAAAGGGTGAGTGTATAGAGCATAAAACTACCCTGTGCTACGCAGTCCAATGTATTGCAATAACAAACCATTCTCTCTTTGGTAGTGAATAATGTGACAGACGAAAGTAACATTGTTTAGACAAAGATTTTTTGTTTACTTTCTAAAATAAAATTTGAATATTTACTTATGAATAACTCATAATTTCAAAGGTGCAAAAAGCCTAGGTTTCCAAAATCCAGGTAGTCAGTGAAATTTGGATAAAATGGGCTGTTTATACAGTAAATACTGCTGAAGTAGACAGTTATGAAATGATGTTATAGATAACTTCTTCCCAACTTTAGCACAATTTTTGGAGTGAAGGCCTATTTTTTTTTAATTATATGGAAACTCAATCCTGATTCTTTTTTTTTGTTGTTCTTGCCTCCTGCATCCTAAATGCAGCTATTATTTTGCAGTACTGAAATTTGCTTTGGAAATAATATGTAGCAATGTTCTTTTTAATTTAATATATTGGTCAAAAGTTGATTGGCTGGTAGATAAAAATCAAAAAATGTATCCAGCAATATGCAGGTTAATATGTTCGAGTGTAATGCTGATGGGAAAAATGAGAAAAACATTATCATTTGGTCATAACTCACTAAAATGAGGGACTTGATTTGTTTATGTCACACCATTTCCCAGAGATTAATAGGACTTATTATGTTTTGCCAGTCATTTCTGTCTTTAGTAGAGACCAAATTATTTTAAAAGGCAGGCTTTACAAAATAAATAAGCAAGTAAAAGGGCACCAATGTTCCATGGTCAAAACATGAAGGTGAGAAGGGAGTAGAAAGGGTGGGGAGGGATGATTCTACTAGGACATGTATTTATTTCAGGCCTGCATTTCAATGCACGTAACGCAAAATTTGGGCTCAAATAGACCTTCCCTAAACCCATGAGTCACATTGTTTCTGACCCTAGACATCCTTCTTTATCCTTCTTTAAGGTGATCTATCCTTCAAATCACCATGTCTGTTGTTCAAGCCCTATATTAAGAATAGTATCCCAAAGTTGTGTGTTTTTTTTTTCCCTCCTTTACTCCATGTAAACCTCTTTCTTCTTTGCTCCCAATATTGAAGAGGGCTACCCCCGGTAATCTTACCCTGTTACCCCTCCAGGATTCTGTCTTCTATCTCTGGCTGTATGCTTTCCTAGTGCATTGTGGATGCAGAGCTGAATAGCAGAAACTCTGAGGAGGACTCTGCATTTCATAAACATCTACCATAATTTTTTTCTTCACCTTCAAGTTTTAATTCTTGATTTATGAACAATTCTAAGTATAGAGACTAGAATTTCATAAGGCCATTTTTCTCCTTTATTACATCCATTCTGTAATGAAGATATGCATTGCCATGATATAAATGTCGAATTAATTTGGCAATCAAGAAAAGTGAAAATATAGCTTTACTGATTATTCCATAATAGTTTATTTAAAATATTTTACAGACTAATAATATTTATCAAGGTGGCAAAAATCAGCATGGGGTCAATATGCCTAAACAGATCAGTGGCTAGGGCATATTTAAAACAAATAAGTAATGTTATGTACATATTTTGTAACTATATTAGAGTTTTACTTTTACTTCTTCTAGAACGCTTCATCTTTTCTCCCCCAATGAGAGTAAATTGGCTGATAATTATGTCTTCCTGTTGCTTTAATCTCAAAATACAGAGTCATTCATTTCAGAGAAATTACTGTATTATATTTTAAATGCATATTTTTATATATTTAGCATATATTTTCTATACTAAAACCAGGGTGTGTGGTGGTGGAGTGAGCACAGGGATTTTCAGCAGGATCGTTTTACTCCCACCTCAGAACCAAATGTATTTCAAATTTTGTGGGATTTCTATAGCAAATGATAAAGGGAGACAGAACAAGGCATTGTTATGACAAAAGTTGAACTTTATTACAATCTAGTGACCACTCATAGTGGGCAAGATAAGACTGATCTAAGATCCAAAGGGGGAACAGGCTGGAGGGAGGCTCCTGGGCTGGGTCTGCTCTACTCTCTGGCTTGAGTATTTTCTTTTCTTTTTTTTTCTTTCTTTTTTTTTTTTTTTTTTTTTTGAGACAGAGTCTTGCTCTGTCACCCAGGCTGGAGTGCAGTGACATGATCTCAGCTTACTGGAACCTCTGCCTCCTGAATTCAAGCAATTCTCATGCTTCAGCCTCCCAAGTAGCTGGGATTACAGGTGCACACCACCACTCCTGGCTAATTCTTTGTATTTTTAGTAGAGACGGGGTTTTGCCATGTTGCCCAGGCTGGTCTCCAACTCCTGAGCTCAGGCACTCCATCCGCCTTGGCCTCCCAAAGGGCTAGGATTACAGGCTTGAGCCACCACATCTGGCCTTGGCTTGAGTATTATACACCACAGGCATTTCATGCCTTTAAAGCTAATGAGTGTTTACATACAATGTTATCCTACCTGGAATGCCATTCTGAAATTTTCCACCTGGTAAGCCCCTACTCATTCTTCAAGAGCCAGATAAATCCTGACCCCCAAGATTTCTCTTCTTTACTCTAATTTGACATTTATCTTTTTATCTCGAAAGTGTCGTTGTTGCATTAGCTACGTGGGGGAATTTTTGTTGTCTCTAAATTGCTATTAGTTAGACCAGTCCTCAATACTGCGGCATTGCTTTGATAACAACTGTGTAATTTTTTTTTCTCCACTTGTGGCTGTATGTCTATATATTCTAATGTTGGTAAAAAGAGAAAGGAGGAAGGGATGAAGGAGGAGCAGCAGAAGGAGAAACAGAAAAGGTCTTTGTGGCTGGGGAGAGATTTGCAAGGGTGGTAGAGAACTGTGCTAAGATATTGCCAGGATATAATACCTCAGCTGTCCCACTTAATTTTGCTTCAGAGCCAGCATTGAATGGTCAGCATCAGCATCTCATTATAATGCAAATATTTTGGGAGTGACTTTTGGTAGGCAGCATATAAAGTCTTGTTGTATACAGATTTGCATACTTTTATATATATCAAGCGTAGTCCTTCATTCTCTGTTATCTCTTTTAGGAAAATAAAAATTCTCTAAGTTTAGTAATCACTGAATAAAACAGAATTTCTTTCAGTGAAGGATATATTCTTTCCTAGATTCTTAATACATAGTTGACATTTTCATTTAGCTTTGAGAAAATGTTAGTTTTCATGTTAAATTATGTGATTTGATTTATCACAAAGCATCAGTTTCAGTGTTTATCATACTTTTCTAATTCAATATTTTTAACCTCTTTTGAATATTCTATTGAATATTAGAGGTACTGGTCAAATAGGACAATACAATAGTTCTTCCTGTTTTCTCTTTGGAGTTATCTATGATATTAGCAAATATTTACTTGCAATAACTACTGTAGAACTGATTTTTTTCTTTTCTAAAGTAAGAATCTGCAAAACACAGTTATAGGTTTTTTTCTTAATACAAAATAAGAACATTTGTGAACCTAGCTTTCTTGCCAATATATCCCATATTTTTAGACTATCACCTTATAAAATACTGTACATAGACAATAGAATCTCTGTGACTACATAGTCTTTAAACAGTTGGATGTAGAATATAATATCTAAGATGTTTTGCTTTGATTAAAAACACTGTTGTATTTTTAACCACAAATATGTACAGATATATCATAAATAGAGTATTTTAAGCACTAAGTCCTGTTTAACCTCATTTAAATTGAGGATCATTTCAAGCGATAGCAAAAGTAATCTTTCAGTAGAAAAGAGTGTTATGAGAAATAATCCTTCCTGTGTGATTCGTTCCACCAGTATTATTTTTCAAGACATGTAGAAAATAAATTTAATTGCCTATATAGAGAAATAGAAAATTTCTGGCCCTTGTGTATTTTTACATCACAAAAGGAGAAAGTCATATTCAATTAAATTACTTTGAATAGGCAAAACCTTCCTAAGACATATACATTTGATTTTTTTGTAACCAAAAGAAACATTGTATCTAAAAATCAATTTAGGCCTATTTTGTTATATTTATTTTTTGAGAATTTCAAAAATATTTCCTGCTAAAACCAAAAAAATAGTAAGATTTATTGAGCACTTACTATGTGTCAGGTCTTTGCTGAGTGATTTTCCTGCTTTAGTTCATCTGCTTTTCAGAACAACTTTGTGAGGTGATATTTAACACTGTTGTACAGCCAAGGCTTAAAGAAAATAAATGATGGACCCTAAATCAAATAAAGAATAGATGGCACAATTTTTATTTGGGTAATCTGAACTTACAGCCTGCATACTTAATAACTGACCATAAAATACGTTTTCTAATTCTTTTCTGGAAAGGAAGAGAGAAAAATAAATAAAAGCAGGATAATTGAGTGGAATGAGAACATGTTCCGTTTTCTATAAGAAGACTTATGAATTGAAATATAAAAGGATTTACCTTTACATATTTAAATATGTATGTTAAGTCACTAAGCCTACATGAAACATACTTAATTTTCCTATCCACTTGACTCTAAGTCATTTCATACAAGATATTACTGTCATTCTAAAAAATATGTTTGAATAAATGGAATGGTCAATTGCACAATTGGTCTCAATCCTTCTCCCCACTCTGCATTCACACCTTCACTATGGAATCAACACGAATGTAGTTTACTTCCCTATCTGCTGATATTGAGCTTGGTTAATATCAAGCTCAATATCTTTCTATGACCGATGACATATGTATGCATGAATCACAATATTATCATGGTATCAGGTAAAAGGTTAACAGAGTTCAGGAAGGAGCTGTACATGACACTTCTACGTCTGCTCTTACTGTGTAACTTTAGAAAAGTCTTTTCATCTTTCTGATCTTCAGTTTTGTCATTGAAAAGTAAGAATTCAAAACAGATTATATATATATTCCTGTTTATGCTTTCATAATCTGTATGTCTTGGCACAAATGTATTCTCTTCTTTCTCTCCATTTCATAAACATGTACAAAATCATTATAAATTATATAATAAATCGTTATTATATTTATGAAAGCAGGTAACAGAACTGATGAATTATGGATGCTGCAGACAAATCTTTCTTTTCTTTCTTTTTTTTGGGATGGAGTCTTGTTCTGTTGCTCTGTCGCCCAGTTTGGAGTGCAGGGGTGGAATCTTAACTCACTGGAAAGATAAATACCCACTGGATCCTGATACAAATTCTTGAGTTTCAAGATATCCAACATTTTACCTGTATCTGCTGTACATCAATCAGAAAATGTAGGCCATTTTTTCCACTATAGCATGGAATGTTACATAAAACTCAGAAGTCTTTCTAATAGGCTCAGATTTGGTTCAAATAATGTTTACCCAGTTTTGATCTTTACAAATGGCTTCACATCTAGAAGTCATCTTAGACCTCATCTTTTCCCTTTCCTGTCACATTTAAACATGTGCCAGATCTCACAGAATAGATTTTTTAAAATATGTCTTATTTTTTTCTTCCATTTGTCTCCATCAACGGTAGCCTTATTGAAGATCTAATCAAATTGACTTCGTTAATAATATCTTAATAAGGTTTTCATATTGACATTAATTCATCACTACACTTAATTAAAGGGTTATTGTGAGAATTAATTAAAATAATAGATGTGGGTGCTTAGCATATACTATATACTCATAACATTGGAGACGATGTGTACCAAGAGCAATACTGACAGCAATAATCATTTTTTGAAAAATCTGATTCTCTTAAATATATCAAGGCATTCAATGCTTTTATCAAAAGCAAATAAGTAATTCAGTACAATTTCAGTGGTTGTAGAAATATCTCCAGTCCAAAGAAATTTGTTTAGATCACCAGCTTTCCCTGAAACACTTAATTTGTTCGAAAGGACTATCGTGGAATGTTTTTATTCAGATTTGGAAATTAAGCTCTGTTGATGCCATATTCTTAAAGATCATGTAAATACCACTTAGATGGTTCCTTCTTGTTGCTTCTCTGCATGTTGCTTGTGCCTACATGTTAATTGCATGAATCTAAATGTAGTTACATTGCATGTCAATTAACAACAGAAATACTTTCTGAAAGAATGCATGATTAGGCAATTGTATCTATGCAAACAGCATAAAGTGTACTTATACAAACCTAGACAGTATTGCCTACTACACACATAGGTTATATGGTATGGCCTATTTTCCTAGGCTACAAACTTTTACAGCGTGTTTCTGTACTGAATACAGTAAGCAATTGTAATACAGTGGTAAGTCTTTGTGCATCTAAACATATCTAAACATAGAAAAGGTACAGTAAAAGTAAGATTATCTTATGCAAACAGCTTCATATATGTGATCATCATTGATCAAAACATCATTATGTGGAACATAACTATATTCTCATCAAAATCCTCAAAAGTGAACAGGTGATTATCATATTCAATATTTATTTGAAAAATGTTACAAAAAGTGGAAAGATTTAATCACTTATTAAGTCTTGGAGCAAACTGCTCTAAAGTAAACATATTTTCAATACAAAAATAATCATTAACAGTTTTCCCTATTTTACTAAAGTAAATGTTTTATTCAAATATTATCCAAGTAATATTTTCTATATCAAACTGCACTTTCAGTGTCAACACTTTAATGAATGACATTTTTTCTTACTACAAATATAAAGGGTGCTGATAGTTGATATATTTAATTCTCAATTTGACAAGAACATCGTCTTGGGTAGTATCATTGTTATTTCTGGGTTATGGTCATGATTCCAATTAAGCTACATTAAAAACAAAACAAAAAGAGAGAGAGAGAGAGAGAGAGAGAGATGAGTGGAGATACCAGGCATCCATTTCTTTGATGATGGTGAAGAGAGTTCCACTGAAAATTCATATTCTGATTTTAAAGCTAATATATACTACATTGAATTATAGAAACAAGAAGGTATGACAAAGAAAGAGCATCTTTGCCTAGAAATCATGCAAAATTTTTAAACATTATGGAAACGATGAAAGGGAGATGAATTGCCTATTGCTTTTAAATATCAACTGACACTATGAGAAGCAAGTTGTGTAAGAAATAGCCATTTTTAATCAGTGGAAAGTAATCTAGCAATCAGCTAAAGTGATAAGCAGAGAAAGAAAATGTTGCTGTATTCTATCATCAATGTCAATAAAACAATTAAATGCAGTGCAATGACTCATAGCCTAAGAATAAACGTATCACGGAAATAGCTTCTGTTTTTTTTTTTAATGTAAAATGTTGCCTTACTCTCCAGGAAAAAATTAGTTAAATGTAAATGCATATTTTCATCACACCTAAAGTGAGTGCCACAACCTCAAGGTAGAATGCAATAACCTGATTGAAGCCTACTACATAAAGTGGAAAGACTTAATCACTTATGATACCTGGCCGTATTGGCTCTCATTCCCTAGCATAATCTGTGAGGTTTAAGTGTGTGTGTGTATGAGTGTGAGAGAGAAAAAGAGAAAGAGAGGAAACTACTGGTGGAGTTGAACATGCACATGAACACCCGCACAATCTTCAGACACTGTTTTTATGTGCTTTGCAATTTTGGATCAATGGTTGAAAGATTTACTACCTAGAAACACAATCAACATTTTTGAAACAGACAAAAAGAAAGCCATATTCAAATGTAGACAATACCTTTTCTAAAGAACAACTCCTGACAAAGTATCAACTGGCTTCGGAGAAAATACTGTAGAATGATGACCAAAAGCAAAGCAGCCATGTGAACAGAAGACAGGATGAGCTTGAAGTCATCTTCTATCAAACTAGTATATTCTTGTGCTGTCACACAGACCATATTTTTGTAACACCCTAGTCTCAAATTTATGTACTTTGTTCTAATCACTGAAATTGTAAAGACAATTTTGAAATTAAAATAGAAAAAAAATAGAGTTTTTTTTTAGTAACAAGGTTATGATATACTCTCCTTCTAACAACCATTATGTCAGTATCAAAAACCAAAAATCAAAAATTAATGAAAATGTTCTTTACAACAAATATTCTTTCATTAGCACAACAAAATGTAGAACATTTCGAATTACAATGAGTTGCCAAAGTGGAAGGTTATCTGAAATAAAATGAGCTACAAATGCTTAATTAGGTAAGACAGTGCTTTTATTCTCTCACATTTCATTATAGTTCACTCATTTACGCTACTTTATTTTAATTTTGCCATTTTCTTGCTCTAGTGTCAAATAGTTCACTTATTTATATAGTACAAAATGCAAGTTTTGTGCAGTGTTAAAAATCATGTTAACTTGAAATTCTTCGTCAATATGTATTAATATATGCATGAGTCTAATTTTTAATAGAAATGAGACACTTTTCAAAAAAAAGACACTTATGCAGCCAACAAACATATGAAAAAGAAAAGCTCATCATCACTGGTCATTAGAGAAATGCCAGTCAAAACCACAATGAGATACCATCTTACGCCAGTTAGAATGATGATCATTAAAAAGTCAGGAAACAACAGATGCTGGAGAAGATGTGGAGAAATAGGAACTCTTTTACACTGTTGGTGGGGGTGTAAATTAGTTCAACCATTGTGGAAGACAGTGTGGTGATGCCTGAAGGATCTAGAACCTGAAATACCATTTGACCCAGCAATCCCATTACTGGGTATATAACCTAAGGATTATAAATCATTCTACTATAAATGCACATGCACACATATGTTTATTGCAGCACTATTCACAATAGCAAAGACTTGGAACTAACCCAAATGCCCATCAATGATAGACTGGATATAGAAAATGTGACACATATATACCATGGAATACTCTGCAGCCATAAAAAAGGATGAGTTTATGTCCTTTGCAGGGACGTGGATGAAGCTGGAAACTATCATTCTCAGCAAACTAACACAAGAAAAAAAAAACCAAATATCACATGTTCTCACTCAAAAGTGGGAGTTGAATAATGAGAACATGTGGGTACAGGGAGGGGAACATCACACACTGGGCCTGTCAGGGGGTAGCGGGCAAGGGGTGGGATAGCATTAGGAGAAATACCTAATGTAGATGACAGGTTAACGGGTGCAGCAAACCACCATGGCACATGTATACCTGTGTAAGAAACCTGCACGTTCTGCACATGTATCCCAGAACTTAAGTATTTAAAAAAAAAAAAGAAATGAGATGATCTGCATGCATGACCAACGCAAAATAACTTAGCCCTTTTTGCTTATGAGAACATAGAAAACATGGCTGTGGGTGACAGCTAATTTCCTCTCTCCTCCTTCCGGCCTGCAGCTAATAATGCACAGTGATACTCAAATATCATTTAGAAAAATTAGCCATAAACATGAAAAAAACAAAAAATAAAACCACTTTATCAATTTTAGGCTAATTAAAGGAGTTAGAAATGCATTTCTGCTATTGAAGAAGAAAAGAGTAATGGTGGCCTAACCGTTTTGTATGAAAAACAATTACACACCCAAAAATGTGTTATAAAGTACAGATGTTTTCCGAGATTACAAAAACAAATTTTGCTTTTAGCATATGTAAGCATACCTTATGGAATTCATTTTCATCACTTCGATGTTTTTAAAAAATGTTTCTTGAACAAATAATCGGGGAGTTTGATATGGAGATGTAAAAATCTTTAATGTATGTTTTTATTCTTTAGTATTAAAAGAGTTCAAAGTAATTTAGAAACTTAATACTGAACAGTATAGTTAGGAACTAAGACCATGTAATATATAAAATTTCCCCATTTTTTCCATGAATATAGGTCTTTTTACAACTTTTGTTCTGTGTAAAGCCTCATGTGTATATCAATTAACTCTCACATTTTAGTTGATACATTCTTTCTTTTTCATGACTATTTTTAGTTTAGTCCCATAACTTTGAAATTTCCAAAAATCCCTATAGCCCACTCTTAGACTTCTCTCTCATTTTGTTCTTAATTTTTAAATTTAATAATCTAAATGGTGGCATTCACTTAAATATGTATTAGAAAAAATGTATTAAGCCCAGAATCAAATATGGAGTAATATAAATGTGCTTACATTTTTTCCTGATTTTTCTTTGTTATATTCTTTATAATGTACAGTTAAAAGCATACATTTATTGTTATATTCATTTAAATAATTTTAATTATCTATATATTAGGATAATTAGAATTGTTCCAGTTATTTCATCAAATTTCATTATTTTTAAATATTTAAAATCTTTACATATGTATTTTTCCTTTGCCATTTTCTCTTGTAATTATCTAGTAAGTCATCTTTCTCTCGTACTGTACAAAGAGTTTTTCTTTTTTACAGAATGAAAATTTCAAATAATTGCTGGAAAAGACTGTTTATTCTTAGTTGCATCAATAAAGAAAATCACCTTTTTCTATGCTTTTTTCCAAAATATGTTTGTGTGATAAAAGTATGTCAAGCCCTTAGATGTGGATGATTGGTTCACAGTTTTTTAAACTGCAAAAAAAATCACTTTGGGCCAGGCACAGTGGCTCTCACCTGTAATCCCAGCACTTTGGGATGCTGAGGCAGGAGGATCACCTGAGGTCGGGAGTTTGAGACCAGCCGGACCAATATGGAAAAAGCCCGTCTCTACTAAAAATTAAAAAAAAAAATAGCTGGCATGGTGGCACATGCCTGTAGTCCCAGCTACTTGGGAGGCTGAGGCAGGAGAATCACTTGAACCCAGGATGCCAAGGTTGCAGTGAGCCAAGATCACACTATTGCACTCCAGCCAGGGCAACAAGAGCAAAACTCTGTCTCAAAAAAAAAAAAAAAAAAAAAAATCACCTTGGTCCCTTCCTAAAAATACTTCTAGATCTACTCTCTATAAATTCCAGTTCCATATGATGAAATAGAACCAATGAACTTGCATTTTTGAAGAGTACATATGTGATTATGATGAATGTCACTTGAACCACACTGTGAAAAACAATGAAATAAGAGAAAACGTTACACTGTTAAGCTTAAATTTTTGTATAGATGGTATTCTTTGTATCTTTGATCCCAAATGACTTTTCCTCTCTTCCAGGCTTTTTCTGTTGTGTACATTAGTAGTATCACTGAAACACAGAACAATGACCTCAAAAGGTAAATCAGTATATAATTCATGATTCACTCATGTAGATGATACTGAGAATATTTATACACATTGATTTATGTACCTGTATAGAAATGACACACTACTCTTCTCTAATCATACAGTGACTTTTCAAAGATACGATCTAGTACAATGAAAATTGCACTAAAGCTTAAATCTTAGTTTTTAATGTTCAGATAGTTAAGTTTGGTAATGGATTTGATTGGGTATTCTCAATGGAAATATGAAAGGATTATAACCCTCAGCCATAAATACAATTTCAACTATTTAACATTGGAAAGACAGGTCCATGTATAGGGAAGGTTGGTTACCCTGTCAGCTTTTGCTCTGTTCCCTTGGAAATTCTGCTTCTCCTTAGGGTTTTCTTGTTTGGGTTATTATAACAACCAGAGACTAAATCTCATAGATAATAGCTTCTTCTTCCAAGGATCTGGCTAAGCACAGATTATACATAAAGTGAAATATAAAGCAAATTAATAATACTATAAATAACCCATATTATATCCTGGGTTATTTCTTACGCAAACAATGCTGACTCTGTTCTATGGTAAAATATTGGTCTTTCTCATAGGTTGCAATCTAGGACAGGTGTGCCTGTAAGAGTCCTGGTTTATACTAGTGTGATTACTAATGGTAGTTCTTTTCAATCTCAAAAATCCTAGTTAAGATGATCAATATATTATTTCTCTACCTATGTATTTCTTTGAACCTACTTTCTATTATATATCTCCTAGTGTTTTTTTCTTTTATATTTCCCAGTAGGCCTGTATGTGGAAGAAACTGTTTTATTCCCATGGCTCATCAATCATAGAGTTTTAGTTCCTTTGAAACTAAGACTAACAGCAATTTAACCTCTGTGACAGTCCTAATATCTTGTCCACAGAGTTCACTTTCTCTTACATAATAAATAGAAATCTAATTATTGACTTTAGAGAATGACTTAGATTGATAATTAGCTAATAGAAAATGAATATATTGTGTGCACAATAAATAAAATATCTGCAAAATATAAGGATAAAGTGGCTGAAGCATAATGGCCAGTGGAAGAAAAAGAAGTAAAAGAGGGTAGAGAGATGATCAAGAGCCAGGACATGCAAGGTTTTTAAATCTAGTAAAGAGTTAGATTTTATTGTGCTGGGAACCCCTTAAGAGACTGGAAGATAATACAATCTCATTTATACTTTTTAATGATTACTCAGAAGAATAGATTGCAGAGAATGAAAAAATTAACTAGGAGCCAATGGCATTAATTTAGATTATAGAAGATGGTAATTTAAACGATTGTGGTAATCATAAAAAAACAAGCAGAAATAAATAGGTTCAAAACCATTTTGAAGCTAGAGTTAGAGATTTGTAGAGGCATGGGTACAGAAAAAGCATCTAAAGAGGTAAATCAGCAGAAGTCCCTGTAAGATGGTAGGTTGTGATAGAGGAGAAATTAGAAGTTCTGTTTTGCTTTCATTAGTTTTGATATACCTATTAGAGATCATAAGGCTATAATGTCAAAAACACTGTTTAACATATAAATCTGCTGTTCTAGAGATAGGTTAGGGCTAAGAGATACTTATATGTCATTAGTGTATCAGTGTTAATTTCTGAAATCTGTTCCAAGTTTGGCCCTAGCATTCAGTCATTATACATTGTGCAGAAAGTGCCCATGCTTCTGAAATATTCTTTACCTACTCCTTGTTACTTTAAACATACCTATTTTATGTCTCCCTACGCTGAAACTTTCTTTTCACTAATACACTAAATACAAAGAAATACCATGCTAAATAATAAACATACATGTTAATTACCTTAAGTAGATGGTCTTTTGACTAACCCCATTGTAAGAGACTTGCTGGTTCATCAAACATTTTCTGCTTCCTTTTTGTGTATACTGACTGGTGGTCATGGCATGCTTCATGCTCTCAACATGTTGTCTACTTACTGGTTTGAACAGGCAAACTGAAACTTAATGCCTACTAAAACTTGGTTGTATTTGCTATATTTCTTATGGCAGCTTCACTGGCTACCTAATTGTATAGTTGAATTAAACATTTAGATGTCATATAAATATGAAAATAGCATTGAATGTTTGAAACTTCAGTTGAGTAATTTAAAATTATTCAACAATGGTAACTTAAAAATTATTACTGTGAAATTAGATATGGGCCAAAACATCCACAAAAGACTTGAACATTTTTAAAATACGAAAATTGTTTTGTATTTAGAATCTTTCATAAGTGTTTAAATTTTTCTTCGACTTTAAAGAAATTGGTATTAATACTCATAGTGATACTATGAGTATCACTATGTCAAAGAAAGTATCTTTGATATTTAGTATCAAAGAAAGTGATACTAATACTCATAGTGATTATATCATTGGCTATTTATGCAAAAGCAACAGTTTAGAAATGAGAATAAGCAGAACTATATTAAAAGATTGGTCTCATATCAAAGGTTGACAATTCAACACATATTTATGTTTTAAATTAAAACAACCTGTTTAACATATTCAGGTATTATTTTTATGATTTGCTGCCTTAACTGACTTTGTAAAACCAACCACTGCTTGAATAACATCAAATAATAGGGCTTTTATGATACTTCAAGAGATGTTCAGTGGTGGCTACTAATTCTTAAAATTTAAGAGACTTTTAAAATACTGTAAAGAGAAAAATGTTTTAAAAGATAGGCCTTTCAGATAACACATATACACACATATGTATTTGAAATACATATATATGATATATATATATAATATATATGTATACACACTATCTTTTTAGCATGAGTGTCTAATCTAACAATTCCACATTTGGATACATTTGTCCACATTTGCTGACTTCATGTCATCCTCTCCCACTCACCATGAAACCTGTTTGAATCATCAGCTATATGGGTGCTCTTAAAAGCACCAATTGTACTCTCAATGTTTATCTATTGATAACACGACCTCTATCAGGTGAAATTGTGGCAATTCTTCCCTTGAATCATTATCTGTCCTCATTTTCTGTAACAATCTTGCTTTTGCTTTTCTTCCTACCTCTCTGGATATACATTAAGGATTTTCTTCCTGCTCCTTAAATGTTAGTAATCAATAGGGTCTTCTTGCTTCTTTTCTCTCTCCACATACCTCATTCTTCTAGTCTCATGGTTTCAAGTGATCTCTATATATTTAATGTCTCTTACTCTAAACAAAGGTAGATTAACATCCTGGGCAATAGTCTTGACCATCCTACTGCTAACTTAGCATGGTATATGGATGTCCTATGGGTACCTGAAAGGAAAATTTAAGTGGAAATAAATATGGTCAAGGATAATAAAAACATTCCTAAAAAGAATACAAAGTTAAAACATTCATAACATAAATTCAACATATGTTTTCAACATATGAAAACACTCATAACATAAATACAAAGTAAAAACAATCCTAAAAATAATAGAAATTTTTTTTAACTTGGTAATGTGGTGTATTTTAATGATATAGCTATTGGGGAGAATGATATTGGTTAAAAGAGAGATGGGTAAGCTAGTGAAGCAGAAGAGAGTGTAGAAACAGATCCACAACATATATACACATATGATTTATAGAAATGATAATACCCAAGATTTTCTTAATAACTTTTTCTGAGTTTATTGAATATGAGGAAAATAAACTTGATCTTTACATCACATTATAGATAAAACAATAAATAACTCCACATACACTTTGGATTTGAATGTAAAAATAATTAAGTAAATAAATAGAATTACAGCTTTTAGAGTAAATCATAGTAACAAATCTTTGTGACATTAAGATAAACAAAGATGTTATTAAGATCACACAAAATACTGGCCATAAGGAATAAAATGGTTAGAATCATGAATTAATAAAGAAAAACTTTCAAAACCGACACTTTTATCACTTAGTAGTTTTCATTCAAGAGTTTACAAAATAAAGTTATCTCCTGGGAAATGTGGGCTAGTTGAAGTCCTTTCATTCATTCAACAAATATTTATTGAGGCTATATTATGTATCAGGCAGTGTTGTATTGAATGCATGATAAGAATAGTTAATAAGATAAAAATCTCTGCTCTCACATAATTTAGATCTTATATGGAAAGACCGTGAATAGAAAATAACAATTGTATATAAATAATACGTACCTATATTACATATTAATTATGATGCATTTGATCTCATATATACAGATATAAAATATGCTTATGTGTGTTTGTGTATATACATATACATAGTGGTGCTTGCTGGGGAGAAAATAAAGGGATTTAATTTGAATAGGGGTGTTATTATGGACTGAATTTTTGTGTCCACCTCAAATTCATATGTTAATGCTCTAACTTCCAACATGATGATATTGGAAGTGGGTCCTTTGGGAGGTAATTAGGTTTTGATGAAGTCACAAAAGTAGGGCCTCCATTATGGGATTTGTCTTTATAAGAAGAGAAAAAGAGACCAGAGTTCGTTCTCTCTCTCTCTCTCTCACTCTCTCTCCCTCTTCATCATGTAAGGAAAGAGCAAGAAAGTGGCCATCTGCAAGTCAGGAAGAGAACCTTCACTAGAAGTGAATCTGCCAGCGCCTTGATCTTGGACTTCCCAGGTTTCTAAACTATGAGAAATAGAACTATTCCAGGAAGAGGGAGTAGAAAATTCAAAGGTCCTTAGGCAAATGTTTAACAAGTGTATTCAAAAACTTACCAGGAAGCCAGATTGACTGGAGGGAGTGAGTGTTAGGTGTCGGAGGTAACTGGGTGGATAGGTCACATAGAACCCTATAGGCCCTTGTAAGGACATCAAACACTGGAGGGTTTTGACAGGAGTGATGTTATGTTTGTTTGTATTTTAACATGATTGTTCTGACAGCTGTGTAGAGAATAAACTAAGGGTGGTAATAACAGAATCAGGAAGAATAGTAAGGGAGTAATTATAAAAATCTAGGCAAGACAAGAAGCATATGAAAAAAATGTTCAATGTCACTAATCATCAGATAAATGCAAATTAAAACCACAATGAGATATTACCTTACACCAGTCAGAATGACTGTTATTAAAAAAATCAAAATGTAACAGATGTTGGCAAGGATGCGGACGAAAGGAACATTTACACACTGTTGGTGGGAATATAAATTAGTAAAATCTCTATAGAAAACAGTATAAAGATTTCTCAAATAACTAAAAATAGAACTATCATTGATCCAGCAATCCCACTACTGGGTATCCACACAAAGAAAAATCTATTAAATAAAAAATACTCTAGCACTTGTCTGTTTTTCACAGCCCTATTCACAATAGCAAATATATGGAATCCACATAAGTTCCCATCAGTGGAGGACTGAATAAAGAAAATATGGTGTATATATACAAAGAAATACTACTCAGTCATAAAAAAGGGATGAAATAATGTATTTTGCAGTAACATGGATGAAACTGAAAGCCATTATCTTAAGTGAAATAACTCAGAAAAGAAAGTCAAATATCACATGTTCTTACTTATATATGGGAGTTGAATAATGTGTCCACATGGACATAGAGTGTGGGATAATAGCCACTGTTGACTCCAAATGGTAGGAGGATGGAAAGGGGGTGAAGGATGAGAAATTTATGAGTACAATGTAATTTATTCTGGTGATAGTTCTACTAAAAGCCCAGACTTCCCCCACCATGCAATATATGCATGTAGCAAAACTGCACTTGTACCCCCAAAATCTATAAAAAAAAATGCAGGCAAGAGATGATGATGTTTTGGAGCAGTAATCACGGAGGTTGTTTGAAGTAGGCAGTTTATGGATATATTGTGAAGATGGAGCTCTGGTATTGTTCATGGATGAAATGTATAGTTGGAAAAAATGAGGAGTTCGTCATGATTCTTATGACTCGGGGCCTGAATATTTGAAAGGACAGTGTTACATACTGAGATAATGCAGACAGAAAAGCAAGGTTTTTAATGGATAGTTAAGAGAAAAATTAGAAATTCAGATTTGATATGTTCAATTTGAGATGTGTATTACACAGTAAGATAAACAAATTGAGAGCTCACAGGGGAGACTGGGGTGGAAATAAATTTCGGGGATTGCATGCCCAAACAATATTTAAAGTTGTAAGACTTTGTGCAATCCACAAAAGAAAAGATGTGGAGAGAGAAAAAATAATAAGAGCTATAAGGACTGAGTCCTTGGGCACAACATGTAGCATTCAGGGCAAGGAAGAAACAGCAAAGGGAAACAGAATCCAAAATGGCTCAACAGCAGGAAAAATGTTAAAACATAAAGCCCAGTGAGAAAACGTGCCAAGGAAGTTTGGGTACTCAACAAGATTAAATACTGCTAAGAAATAAGAATTTACCATTGGACTTAGTAGTATGAAGTTCACTGGTGACTTTGTTAACGACCAGTGGATTGGTGGGGATTACAGTTTGATTGGAGTGAGTTCAAGAAAATGGAAGAAGACAGCAATGACTGACAACTTCTAGGAGGTTTTCTATAAAAAGAAGCGAATGGTTAGCTAGTTGTTCAGATGGGGAGGAGACAAATGCACAGGGTACGAGCAATAATAGAATAGAGCAGTAGACAGGAAAAGTTGATGAGTAGAAGTAATGCTTAAATATTTGAGGGTGTAAGTGTGATGGAGCTAAAATGTTGCTGCTTGTGCAATCTCGTATATAAGAAAGACATGAGAGCTCACTGAAATTATTGCTGGTGTTTACAATTTGATATTTTCAAGATATTAGAAATAAAAACCCCAGGCAAAACAAAGAATCAGGTCATGTTTGAGGTTTTGAAATATAAATATATTGCATTATATATCAACTTTATGCTTAGTTGTTTAAATTTTTGAAAAAATATGTTTCTTTTATGATGTTGAAAACCACATTTGCAATTCTCATCTCTCTCCACACACCATGAATCTCTCCCAAATGCAGACCTTCCACTGACTTCAAAGAAAGAATTTCACATGGAATCAATAGGACTGGTTTAAGAACTGAACCCAAATAAAATGCAGATATTGTAGATATATTGAGAGATGTGGCAGACCACATATTCAGTAGACATTTGCAAATGTATAGGAAGTTCATTCTGAAAATATATCTTTTGATAAACAAGTTGAAATTGTTATTGAAAATTTTACAAAAATGCATGTGTGCACTATTTTTACAATAAGCCAATACACCTGTTATTTGATATAAAGCAAAATCAAAATTTTACTCCCTTCTTATTTATATAGATACGTTAAGATTTTATATTATTTAAAATTTTATAAAACTTATTTAAAAATATATAAATATTTCTAGATTTCTGTGTATATGCACTATCAAACATATTAAAAATATTTTGAAATTTAATTATCTTTAGTTATTTAAAATAATTTTAACTGTTACACATTATATTCAAAAAATATATTTTTAATTAGTTTTTAATTTATGTATGTATGTATGTATTTATTTATTTATTTTGAGACGGCATCTCGCTCCTTCACCAGGCTGGAGTGCAGTGGCGCGATCTCAGCTCACTGCAACCTCCGCTTCCCGGGTTCAAGCAGTTCTCCTGCCTCAGCCTCCCAAGTAGCTGGGATTACAGGCGAGCGCCACCAGGCCCAGCTAATTTTTGTATTTTTAGTATAGACAGTGTTTCACCATGTTGGTCAGGCTTGTCTCGATCTCGTGACCTCATGATCCGTCCACCTTGGCCTCCCAAAGTGCTAGGATTACAGGCATGAGCCACCGTGCCCAGCCTAATTATCTTATTATTACTGAACAAAAGGCAATGTACCAGAAACTATCAAAACTCAAATATAAGCATGACTACTAGTAGGACAGAAAGATAATTATGAACAGTAGGGAGTTATGTAGTATTGAAAAATGTACATATACGATAATGTGAATATTTATATATGACAAAAATATACACATAAGTTTAAAAGTTGGGTAAAGTAAAATATAATTTATAATTACTGATAATAACAATCATTTTTCTAAAAAGACAAATTAAAATTTGGAAAGGACTAGTAGGAGTTTTATAGTTCTTATCTTTAGGCTCATAAAAACATATATCACAAAGATAGATACAATAAAATGGCAATCATGTCATTCTTACCATCCATTTTATAGCTTACTGTGTAATTTTAATTCATATAAACTACAGATCCTTTATGCAGAAAACACATACCATTAAGACAAACAATAACTTAAAAAAAATCCAGCTAGTGTGTTTTGTATCTGTTAAAATGTTGACTCTCAAATGTTAAAAATAAAAATGAAATGTTCATGCTCTTCTTAATTTATTGCCTTTTCTCTCTCTCTGTCTCTATTTTTCTTTCTCTCTTGCCTTAGCTCTGTAAACTTGATTGCTAAGGTAATTTTTAAAGTAATTATACCATTGTGTTATGGCTCCATACCAAAAATATATTGCTGTCCATTCAATTACATATTTCTCCTCCTGAGGACAAAATATTATTTTCACAAAGAATAATGCTATGCAAAATAACAGGAATCATACAATGAATAATGTCTCTTTTATTTGCATTTTTTTTTATACTTTAAGTTCTGGGATACATGTGGAGAACGTGCAGGTTTGTTACATAGGTATACACATGCAATGGTTGTTTGCGCACCAATCAACCCATCATCTACATTAGGTATTTCTCCTAATGCTATCCCATGCCTAGCCCCTCACCCCGCAATAGGCCCCCATGTGTGATGTTCTTCTCCCTTTGTCCATGTGTTCTCATTGTTGAACTCCCACTTATGAATGAGAACATGCGGTGTTTGGTTTTCCTGTGTTAGTTTGCTGAGAATGAAGGTTTCCAGCTTCACCCATGTCCCTGCAAAGGACATGAACTCATCCTTTTTTGTGGCTGTGTAATATTCCATGGTGTATATGTGCCACATTTTCTTTATCTATTCTATCATTGATGGGCATTTGGGTTAGTTCCAAGTCTTTGCTATTGTGAATAATGCTGCAATAAACATACGTGTGCATGTGCCTTTATAGTAGAATGATTTGTAATCCTTTGGGTATATACCTAGTAATGGGATTGCTGGATCAAATGATATTTCTGGTTCTAGGTCTTTGAGGAATTGCAGCACTGCCTTCCACAATGGTTGAACTAATTTACATTCCCACCAACAGTGTAAAAGTGTTCCTATTTCTCCACATCCTCTCTAGCATCTGTTGTTTCCTGACTTTTTAATGATCACCATTCTAACTGGCATTGGATGGTCTCTCATTGTGGTTTTGATTTGCATTTCTCTGATGATCAGTGATATTGAGCTTTTTGTCATGTGTTTGTTGGCCATGTAAATGTCTTCTTTTGAGAGGTTTCTGATCACATCCTTTGTCTATTTTTTGATGGGGTTGTTTTTTTTCTTTTAAATATGTTTAAGTTTCTTGTAAATTCTGGATATTAGATCTTCATCAGATGGGCCGATTGCAAAAATTTTCTCCCACTCTGTAGTTTGCCTGTTCACTCTGATGATAGTTTCCTTTGCTGTGCAGTAGCTCTTTAGAAAAGCTTAGTGCTTAACATTGGTTTTGTATATGAAAACCTAAATAGCCATAAAGAATGACATCTTAACAGTTTGTGAATCTATCAAATATGTTTGTGAGCACTTTATTACTTGTCAAGGTAAATATTCCATAAGAAAAAAATTTGAAATTTATGGTTTTAGAAATACATGAAAAGCTCATGGATTATAATTTTACACAGTGTCAAAAATATTGAAAGTAATTATTAGTACACATATAATTTCTGTTTTTTCTTTTTACTTTTTAGTGGCATAAGGCTATTATCTAAAAGTTATGCCAATTTTGTAATGTAATGGTTATATTCTAGAATGAATACATGGGAAAGAAATCTACAGCTGTAAAACAGTAGTCTATGATATCTTATTTGTTCACACATATTTTGTTGTTGTTTGTTTTTACAAATTTCATTCATTTTTATTCATGTGTAATGCCTGTACACAATAGAACAAAATAAGTAACTCCCAAATTTTTAAACTTTTAAATTAAATACTCCATTAGTTTACTTAACTTCTCATTAAAAAATCAATTTCTTGTGAATTTGTACCAGTTTTGTGCAACATATAAAGGAAAGAAACTATATGTAGCAATATTTTCAGAATGTATAAATTATATAGTAGTATAAATTATGTAAAATTATTAAAAATTCAGATTAATAACAATGAACATATTTTAGAATGTACAAATTGTATAGTAATATAAATTATGCAAAATTATTTATTAAAAAATTCAGAAGATTAATGGTTGAACATATTTTTTCGATAAGGAGAAGAGAAAAATAGCAATGTTTAAAAGACAGGTTAGGAAAACAGGATTCTGGGAATATAGTAGAGTAGAAAGCATCAGTAATCTCTCCCCCAACCTAGACAAATATTTTATTGGAAGAATCTGTCTGATGTAACTATTTTGGAAGTTTGAATTCTATTCAAGGTTTACAACTTCTAGAGGAAGACTTAGGTGGTAAACTGTAGTTGATTTTGGTCAATTTCGGCTCTTAACAGAATTGCAGCTCCCCATTTCTCACCTCCAGTCCTTTGACAGGTAGCTGTGCAGGTGTTCCTGGAACATCTTGCATGCAGCTTGTGTTAGCCAGATTGGGCAGTAAGAATGCTGTCCTCTGAATTTTGGGAACCTGTGTTCTGATCTCGGATTGCTACTTTTATCATGGAGATGCAGAAAGAGGCAGCTGGCCATTGTTTTCCTCCTCATGTCATTGTTGCAAGCCTCTCTTCCTTGGCTGAAGTGATTTCCAGCGAATGTGAGACTAGTGTCCTTTCCCTGCTTGCTCTGTTTCATTTCTCTCTCTCTTTTTTTCCTTTTTGAAAATCAGACATCAAAGATTAGGACATTCCAAAGTAACGACATATATGAAGAAAATTAGAAAGTGATATTACACTTACAGAAAAAAGCACAGGCTCAGAAAAGACCTGAGGAGATCTTAAGTGTACACATCAGGCTAATCTTTAACAGGGAGACAGCCTGCAATAATTGTAACACCAAAAACAATAACAAAAAACAAAAAGCCCCTTGGCAAGGTAGAGAATCTGATTTTCACAGTTACCACATTATTACATTGAAATGCCCAGTTTTTTCAACAAAAGTTTACAAGGTATGCAAAAAAAAAAAAAAAAAACCAAAAACACAAAAGTATGGCTCATTCAAAAATCAATCAATCAACAGAAGCTGTCTCTGAAAAATACCTAAAGGCACATATACTAGAAAATAACTTTAAGTAACTATTTTAAAGATGCCAGAGGACTAAATAAAGATGTGGAGAAATTAAAACACTAATGTGTGAACAAAATGTAAATATGCATAAGAGATACAAAGCCTCAAAAAAAGAACAATAAAAAAATTCCAAAGCTAAAACATACAATAACTGAAATGAAAAATTTACTAGAGGAATTCAAAGACAGGTTTGAGCAGGCAGAAGAAAAATTCATTGAAATTGAAGATAGAAAATTAAAATTATTGCGAATGAGAAACAGAAAGAAAAAGGATTAAAGAGAAGTATACACAGCTTAAGGACCTGTGGCACACCATCAAGTGAACCAACATGAACATTGAAGAAGTCTCAAAAAGAGAGGAGAGATATAAGAAAAGAAAAAATATTTAAAGAAATAGGTGAAAATTCCCCAAATATGTAAAAAAGAATAATATAAGCTATAATAAGCTCAATGAATTCAAAGTAAAACAAACTCAGGGACCTACTCAGTCATATTATACTCAAACTTTCAACAAAAAGGATCTTAAAAAAATAAGAGAGAAGTGACTTCTCACATATAAGACATCCAAAATAAAATTATAAGAAGTTTTCTAGACAGAAACTTTAGATACCAGAAGTCAATGAGCCATTATATTCAAAATGCTAGAAGCAAAAACAACCTAAGTGTCACCAAGAATTCTATATCCAGCAAAAAATTTATTCAAAAGTGAGAGATAAATAAAGATATTCCCAGAGAAACAAAAGCTGAGGTAGTTTGTTACCACTAGACCTGCCCTGTAGAAAAGGCTTCACTGAGTCATACAGGGTGAAATGAGAAGACACTAGTGAGTATCACAAATCCCTATGCACATGAAGAAATAAATATATGAAAAAAAAAGGAACTACATAGGCAACTACAAAATCTAGCATTATTGTAAAAGTGGCTTGTAAACTCCACTTTTTTTCCTACATTATTTGAGAGACTAATAAACTTTTAAAAACTAGTCAAAAAGCCAATATTGTACCTTTTATTTGTACCTACATTTTTTTTTTTTTTTGGTTTTCTACACAACTTTAAAAGACAATGCATTTAAAAGAATTGTTAGTTTATATTTCTGGGTGCACAGTGTTGAAAGATGTAATTTTGTAAATCAACATTCAAAATGGGTAAGGGCTGGCCTTCTAAAAATTTGTTTTTGTATATTATCTAAGTTAAGCTGGTAAAAATTTAAATTAGAGTGTTACAACTTTAGGATAGTATATGTAATCCCCACGATACCCACAAAGATAATACCTATAATATACACATAAAAGCTAATAATATTGGAATTCAAATGTTTCCTTACTTAAAAAATCAGCTAAACATACACACTTATCAATAATACATGAAATAAGGGACAAAAAAGCTACCATATATGTTGAAAATAAACAGTATAATGATCAAAGTTAATCTCTTCTGTTTAGTAATTAGTTTAATTGTAAGTAGATTAAGCTCTCTCATCAAAAGACAGACATTGAATAGATAAAACACCACCAACAACAACAACCAATAATTTAAGTATATGCTCTCCATAAGAGACTCACTTTAGATCCAAAGAAACAAACACAGTTGACCCTTCAACAGCAAGGGTTTGAACTGAGTAGGTCCTTTCACACACAGATTTTATTCTGCCTCTGCCACCTCTGAGACAATAAGACTAAACTCTCCTCTTCCTCCTCCTCCTCCTCAGCCTACTCAACATGAAGACAATAAGAATGAAGACCTTTATGATGATACACTTCCACTTAAATAATAATAATCATATATATTCTTTTCCTATGATTTTCTTGATAACGTTTACTTTTTCCTCTCTTTATTTTTGTGATACAGCCTATATTACATATAACATACAAGATATTTGTTAAAAATTGTTTATGTTATCAATAAAGTTTCTAATCAACATTAGGCTATTAATAGCTGAGTTTGGGAGACATCAAAAGATAATATGCAGATTTTCAAATGCACAGGGCATTGGTGCCCCTAACTTCTTCATTGTTCAAGGGTCAACAGTAGATTGAAAAATATAAGAATAGAAAAAGATATTTCATACAGTTAGTAACCAAGAGAGCAGAGTTGTTTATACTTATATTGTGTTTATACTTACATACTTCAGAAAAAAAATCCAAAAAGTTTACAAGACAAAAAGAATAACATTATATCTTAATAAATAGTTCAATGCAGTAATATATAGCTATTATAAGCATTTATGCACCTAGTGACAAACCATCAAAGTATACGAAGCAAAACTGATAAAACTGAAGGAGTAGACAGGCAGTTCTACAATAATAGTTGGATATTTCAATATCTCAATTCAATAATGGATAGAAAAAACAGAGAGAATATATTCAAGGTAATAAAGAACTTAACACAATAAATCAAATATATCTAACAGACATATGCAGAATACTATATCCAAAAATGAAATGTGAAACATTCTTCTCAAGGGCACTTGGGACCTTTTCCAGAACAGACTACATGTTAGGCCACAAGCTAAATATTCATAGATTATAAAAAATAGATATCATACAAGTATCTTCTTTGACCATGAGATGAAGTTAAAAATCAACAGAAGTAAATCTAAAAAAATTTACAAAATTGTGGAAATTAAATAACTTACTCTTAAACAGCCAGTGAATCAAAAACAAAATTACTAGGACAATTAGAAAATACTTGGAGGCTAGTTAAAACCACAATGTACCAAAACTTAAGAGATGCACCAAAAGCAATGCTAATTGAGAAATTTGTGACTATGAATGCTTATATTAAAAAACAAGGCAGAAAACTAACAACCTAACTTTACAACTTAAGAAACTGGATAAAGAAGAGCAAACAAAACCTACAGCTAGTAGAAGAAAGAAAATAATGAAGAACGGAGCAGAGTTAAGCTAGGGAATTAAAATAAATAGAGAAAAATCAATGAAACGAAAGGTTGTTTCTTTGAAAGGATCAATGAAATTGACAAACCTTTAGAGAAACTAATCGCATTAATAAAATCAACAATGTATATTACTACAAGTTCTACGGAAATAAATAGGATTATGTGGGAGTATTATGTACAACTGTACACCAATAAATGGGATAACCGAGACGAGTTGGAGAAATTTCTAGACACACAAAACCTGTCAAGATTAAATCACAAAAGAATAGAAAATATAAGTATGCCAATAACTAGTAAGGAGATTGGGTGAGTAATTGATAATCTCCTGACAAAGAAATGCCCTGTACCACATAGTTTCACTGGTGATTCTACCAAACACTTAAAGAAATAAAACCAAACTTCTACAATTTTTTTAAGAAAAATTGAAGAGGAGGAAACACTTCTTAACTCATTCTATGAAGACATACTTACCCTGATAATGAATAAACAATGAGAATGTAAGACAAGAAAGACCAATATCTCTTATGAAAATTGATTTAAAAATCCTTAACAAAATACTAACAATTTAGGAGCATATTTAAGAAGTATATACCATGAGCAAATGGCATATATTCCTGGAATGCAAGTGTGTTTCAACATATGAAAATTAATCAATGCATATACCACATTAACAGAAGGAAGAAAAAAAACACATGATTACCTCAAACAATGCAGAAAAGAATTTGACACAATTAATACTCTCTGAAGATTAAAAAAAAAAAAAAACCTCAGGAAACTAGGACTAGAAGGAAGCTACCACAACATAATACAAGCCATGTATAAAAAATTCGCAGAGGATGTAATACTCAAATGTGAAAGACTGAAAGCTTTTCCTCTAAGATCAGGAACTAATGTAAAAATGCCTGCTTTTTCTACTTCTATTTAACATAGTACTGGAAGGTCTAGCCAGAGCAATTAGACAAGAAAAACTAATAAAAGACATCCAAATTAGAAAGAAGTGAATAAAAATAAAAGTACCTTTGCACGTAATACAACATTATATGAAAAAAACCTTAAAGATTCCATGAAAATTATTAGAAAAGATAAATTCATCAAAATACCCAGAAACAAAATCAACATAGAAAAATTAGTTCCATTTGGGAACACTAACAATGAACAATTAGAAAAAGAAATTATGAACACAATCCCATTTACAATAGCATCATAAATAACAAAATACTTAAGAATGAACTTGACCAAGATGATGAAACTGTTATCAATGAAAACTATGAAACTTTGCTGAAAGAAATTAAAGATGAGGTAAATAAATAGGAAAACATCCCATTATCATAGACTCAATGATTTAATAACATTAAGATGTCAATACTACTCGAAGCAATCTCCAGATTCAATGCAATCCTTATGAGAATCTCAGCATCTTAATAAATTTTTGTTTGTTTCTGCAGAAATAAGAAAACTCATCCTAAAATAATATAGAATCTCAAGGAATCCCAAATAACCAGTAATCAAAAAGAATTAAGCTGGAACACAAACTTCTTGATTTCAAAACTTACCACAATGCTACAGTAACCAAAACAGTGTGGAACAAACTTACAGATGAACATATGGACCAATGTGATATAATAGGCAGTGCAGAAATAAGGCCTCAGAGAGAGTCACATGATTTTTCATGAAAGTGACAAGACCATTCAATGGAAAAGAGACAGTTTTTTCAACAAATGGTGCTGGGAAAACTGGATATCAATATGCAAAAAAAAAAAAAAAAAAGAAGTTAGACCTTTATGTAACATCATATGCAGAAATTAATTCAAAATAGAGCTAAAAGACCTAAAACATAAAACTCTTACAATAACACACAGGGAAAAATCCTCATGACATCAAGTTTTGTAATAATTTCTTTGATGTGATAACAGAAGCATAGACAACAAATTAAAAAGTAAACAAATTGAACTCTATGTAAAAATTTTTAAGATATACACCAAAAGATAATATCAAAAGAGCAAAAAGACAATCCATGAAATGGGAGAAAATATTAGCAAATAATATATCTGATAAGCAACTAATACCCAGAATATATAGAGATCTCCTAAAATTCAATGAAATTTTTTAAAAGAACCAACCCCATTTAAAAATGGGCAAAATACTTGAATACATACATACATATACAAAAAGATATACAGATGGCCCAGCAGGCATAAGAAAATATGCTCAATATATCTCACACCCAATAAGCTAATTACTATTTAAAAAATGAACACAGAAAGCAATTGTTGGCAAAAATGTGGAGAAATAGGGAACCTTGGTAATGTATAATGGTATGGCCACTATGGAAAACAATTATGGTGTTTCCTTAAAAAAATAAAGAATAGAATCACCATGTGTAATCCAGCAGTTTCACTTTTATATATATCTAAAGGAAATGAAATCAATATGTTGAAGGTGTATCTGTACACTCATGCTCATAGCAGCATTATTCATAACAGCTAAATTGTGGACAAAGGTCAAGTGTCTATCAGCAGGTGAATGGACAAGCAAAATGCGGCATATGCATTCAACGGAATACTATTCAGCCTTACAAGGAAGGAAATTCTGACACATGATCTAATATAGATTAAAAATTGGGAACATGATGTTGAGTGAAATCAGCCAGTCACAAAAAAATATACATTGTGTGATGCCAATTCTATGTGGTATTTAGAGTAGCCAAAATAATAGAGAAATAAAGTAGAATGGTGGTTACCAGGGGTTGGGGGAAGGGTAAATATGGAGATATTTTTTATTTGGTACAGAGTTTCAGTTTCATAAAGAAAAAGACTTACTAAGATAGATGATATTGATGACTGTACAACCTTATGAATTAATACCATTAAATTTTACACTTAAAATCATTGATGGTAAATTTTATGTTATGTGTATTTTACCACAATTAAAACATTGAATACCATAATTCATTTCGCTAAATAGGTATTCACTTCATCAAATAATATAGTTTGTACATCTTTAAAGCACTCATTTATAATATAATGTATCAGCAAAACACTACCAAGTCAAGCTAAAACATTGTTAAAAAACATTCATCCTACTACTTTGACAGATACACATTCATGAAAACTTGGATGGCTACATTAAATTTAGAATTTCTGGGCTCCTTGCAGTATCAAGCAGGAACGTGCCTGCGTAAGGAGAGACAGCCCTGGCCCCAGATTGCAGGCACACAGTCTTTTCTGGAAAAAAGAAAAGAAATGAAAAGAAGACAATGTGCATGTCAAATTGCTGTTCACGCTCCCTAGCCAGAAACAGCCACACCTTGGCCATCACTTAGTCCCATATGTGGACACACCTATCGTAGGGTGTGTAACATGTGTGGTACAGTCTTCTCGCTGGAGGAGACATCTGGAGCATAAGCCTGGAGCATAAGCCATAGTGTGACTTCAAGAATGAAGCCGTGGACCCTCATGGTGAGTGTTACAGTTCTTAAAGATGGTGTGTCCAGAGTTTGCTCCTTCAGATATTCAGATGTGTCCGGAGTTTCTTCCTTCTGGTGGGTTCGTGGTCTCGCTGACTTCAGGAGTGAAGCTGCAGACCTTTGTGGTGAGTGTTACAGCTCTTAAAGGTGGCATGTCTGGAGTTGTTTGTTCCTTCCAGTGGGTTCATGGTCTCGCTGGCTTCAGGAGTGAAGCTGCAGACCTTCATGGGTGAGTGTTACAGCTCATAAAGTTGCGCAGACCCAAATAGTGAGCAGTGGCAAGATTTATCACAAAGAGCAAAAGAACAAAGGTTCCACAGCATGGAAGGTGGACTCAAGCAGTTGCCCCTGCTGGTGCCGGTGTCCTGCTTTTATTCCCTTATCTGGCTCTACCCACATCCTGCTGATTGGTCCATTTTACAGAGAGCTGATTGGTCCATTTTACAGAGAGCCGATTGGTCCATTTTACAGAGAGCCGATTGGTCCGTTTTACAGAGAGCTGATTGGTCCGTTTTGACAGAGTGCTGACTGGTGCATTTACAAACCTTTAGCTAGACACAGAGTGCTGATTTGTGTGTTTACAATCCTTTAGCTAGACAGAAAAGTTCCCCAAGTCCCCACTCATCCCAGAACCCCAGCCAGCTTCACCTCTCCCTGGCACTCCTGTGGGACTTTGCGGCACCCAGCCCAGGTGCTCCAGCAGCCCAGAGGGAGCTCCTCCCAGACAACCAAAAGGAAAAGAGGAGAAGCCAGATACAGACGGAGAACCGCCATTGTGGCCAACGACCCTGCAAAGAGGGAACTGCTGTCCACATGGGACCCAGCCTCTGATCAAGCCCAGCAGTCACTGGGTGGCTGTGATGAGTGCTGGCCTGCGGAGCCCATGCCCACCTGGAACCTGCGCAGGCCCGCAAGCACTGGGCAGCCCTGGCTCCTGCCTGTGCCGGATCCACACCTCCCTGGGAGCAGAGGGAGCTGGCTCCGGCCTCGGCCAGCCCCAGAGAGGGGCCCCACAGCGCAGCAGCCGGCTGAAGGGCTCCTCGAGCGTGGGCAGAGTGGATGCGGAGGCCAAGGAGGCACCAAGAGCGAGTGAAGGCTGGTAGCACGTTGTCACCTCTCAACAGCAAGACAAAAAACTTAAAGTGTAGATATGCATAACATAGCCTAAAAGAGGTGAGTGTACCAGGGACTCCTCACCTGTTGAAGTAGAGTGTGATCATAAGATGGTCAAAACACAGGTTTTCTCAAACACAAAACCTGGTCTAAGTAGGCTACATGTTCCTATGTAAGAGAAGACTTTAAGACATAAAAATGCTCATTAAGATTTAAAAAAATAAAGAAACAACCAGTGAGGGAAAGAGCAATAGGACCCACAATTGAACGGCTTGCTAAGGGACTGGTCTTACAAAGGGCTCAGAAACAGTAGTCAGAAGCTTAAGTGTTATTTTCAGCATGATGAGAAACCATGGGAGTATTTTGAAGAAGGACGGGACATGTTATCTTTTTACCTTCCAAAAAATCATCTTGTGGTAGCGAAGCATGGGGAGGGGGGACAAGACGGCCGACTAGAAGCAGCGGAGTTCAAAGGCTCCCATCGAAAAAAATGTAATAAACGTGTTAATCCTTCACCGGCAACCAAAATATCCAGGTTCTCTCACCAAAATTGACTAGAAGGCTTGCAGGACCCACGGAGAGAAGGAAGAGCAATGTGGTGCAGTGGCCCACCTGAGAGCCACATGGGGAAGAGGAACCCCCTCCCCTCAGCTGAGGGAGGTAGTGAGTGTGCTACCCAGCCAGGGAAACTGTGCTTTTTCCACAGAACCGTGCAACCTAGGGATCGGAAGTTTCCACTGGTGAGCTCACGCCACCAGGTCCTAGCGTCCCAACCCTGGAACAGGCAGATTCTTACAGCCTCTCAGCTGGAATCTGCTTAAGCCTACCAAACTCCCAAGGGAGGGGCAACCAGCACTCGCTGTAGCGGCCTACTGTCTAAGCCATTTAAGCTCCTTGGGGGAGGGACAGCAGCCAGAACTAGGACTTGCAACTGCCTAATACTCTAAGCTCCCTGGGAGAGAAGGGCAGCACCCATTTCTGTAGCTCCAGGATGTGCTTTTTCCACTTACCAGGGAGGCTGGACAGCTTGATCCCAAGACTTGTCCCCACAGCCCAACACACCTGCTGTGGCAGTCTGCAACCGGAGTGTCTCTTCAGGTATAATTCTGACCCATCCTTCCTCAGTGGACAGGACTTCCCTGCAGGAACTCCAAAAACTCCAGCCAGGGGCTCAGAGACAGAACTCTGATCTCCCCGGGCCTGAGCCCCTAGGGGGAGGGGTGGATGCAGTCTCTGGGGACCAGTGGACTTAGCTTCTCCTCCTGGTAGTTCTGAGGAATCCCGGCAGCCCAGACAAGTGGGTTTTCCCCCCCGCGAAACACACCCTCTCTACCAAGGGACACAGTGCTTAGTTAAATGGGTCCTGCTCCTCATGCCACCCAACTGCATGAGACAACAGGGGTTGTCAGATACCCTATACAGGAATGATACTACTGGCATCAGGTTGGTGCCTCTCAAGGTCAGAGGTCTCAGAAGAAGGAACAGGCACCCATCTTTGCTGCTCTCCAGCCTCCTTGAGGGACATCTGCAGGCATGGGAGCGAATCAGATTAATAGGGCCTGAAGTGAACCCCCAGCAAATTGCAGCAGCCCTACAGAGGAGGGACTTGATTGTTGAAAGAAAAACAAGCAGAAAGTGACAATAGCAGCATCAACAACAACAACAACAAAAAGGCCCCCACAAAAACTCCATCTGAGAATCAGTAGTTTCAAGGACTGAAACTAGACAAACTCACTAAGATGACAAAGAATCAATGAAAAAATGTTGAAAACCCAAAAGGCAAGAGTGCCTCTTCTCCTCCAAATGATCACATTGTCTCTCCATCAAGGGTGCAGAACTGGATGGAGGATCAGATGGATGAATTGATAGAAGTAGGCTTCAGAAGATGGCTAATAAAAAAAATACAATGAACTAATGGAGCATGTTCTAACTCAATGCAAAGAAGCTAAGAACCTTGATAAAAGGTTAGAGGAATTGCTAAGTAAAATAACCAGTTTAGAGAGAAACATAAATGACCTGATAGAGCTGAAAAACACAGTATAAGAACTTCATGAAGCATGCACAAATATCAACAGCCGAATCAACCAAGCAGAAGAAAGGATATCAGAGTTTGAGGACCACCTTACTGAAAGATGGAATGAAAACAAGAATGAGAAAAAAGAATGATAAGGAATGAAAAAAGCTTCAAGAAATATGGAACTTCATAGAAAGACCAAACCTTCAACTGATAGGAGTACCAAAAGATGGGGAGAATGGAAACAAGCTAGAAAACACCCTTTAAGATATTATCCAGGAGAAATTCCCCAATCTAGTAAGAAAGGCCAACATGGAAATTCAGGAAAGACAGAGTAGACCATTAAGATACTCCACAGGAAGGTCAACCCCAAGACATAATCTTCAGATTCTTCAAGGTTGAAATGAAGGAAAAACTGTTAAGGGAAGCCAGAGAGAAAGGCCAGGTCACCTACAAAGGGAAGCCCATCAGACAAACAGCAGAACTCTCAGCAGAACCTCTACAAGCCAGAAGAGATTGGGGGCCAATAATCAACATTCTTAAATAAAAGAATTTTTAACCCAGAATTGCATATCCAGCCAAACTAAGCTTCATAAGTCAAGTACAAATAAAATCCTTTCCAGACAAGCAAATGCTGAGGGATTTCATTACCACCAGGCCTGCCCTGCAAGAGCTCCTGAGAGAAACACTAAATATGGAAAGGAAAAGCCGGTACCAGCCACTGCAAAAACACACCAATATATAAAGACAAATGACACTAAAAAGAAACTGCATCAACTAGTGTGCAGAATAACCAAATAGCAGCATGATGAAAGAATCAAATTCGCACATAACAATACTAACCTTAAATGTAAATGGGCTAAATGCCCCAATAAAAACACATAGGCTGGCAAATCGAATAAATAATCAAAACCTATCAGTGTGCTGTATTCAGGAGACCTCACGTGCAGAGACACACATAGGCTCAAAATAAAGGGATGGCAGAAAATTTACCAAGTGAATGGAAAGCAAAAAAAAAGCAGGGATTGCAATCCTGGTCTGTGACAAGACAGACTTTAAACCAATAACGATCTAAAGAGACAAAGAAGGGCATTACATAATGATAAAGGGAACAATTCAGCAAGAAGAGCTAACTATTCTGAATATATATGCATCCAATACAGGAGCACCCAGATTGATAAAACAAGTTATTACAGACCTACAAAGAGACTTAAGACTCCCACACAATAATAGTGGGAGACTTTAACATCCCACTGTCAGTATTAGATCAATGAGACAAAATTAACAAGGATATTCAGGACTTTAATTCTGCTCCGGATCAAGTGAACTTAGGAGACATATACAAAACTTCCTACTCCAGATTAACAGAACATACATTCTTTTCAGTGCCACATGATGCTTATTCTAAAATTGACTACATAATTGGAAGTAAAACACTCCTCAGCAAATGCAAAAGACTGAAATTATAACAAACAGTCTCTCAGACCACAATGCAATCAAATTAGAACTCAGGATTAAGAAACTCACTCAAAACCACACACAACTATATGGAAATTAAAAAACCTGCTCCTCAATGAGTCCTGGGTAAATAATGAAATTAAGGCAGAAATCAAGAAGTTCTTTGAAACCAGTGAGAACAAAGAGACAGTGTACCAGAATCTCTGGGACACAGCTACAGCAGTGTTAAGAGGGAAATTTATAGCAATAAATGCCCACATCAGAAAGCTAAAAAGATCAAAAATAGACAACTTAATATCATAATTAAAAGAGCTAGAGAAACAAGAGCAAACTAATCCAAAAGCTAACAGAAGACAAGAAATAACTAAGATCAGAGAAGAATTTAAGTAGATACGATACAAAAATCCTCCAAAAAGTCAACGAATCCTGGAGCTGTTTTTTTTTAAATTAACAAAATAGACTGCTAGCTAGACTAATGAAGAAGAAGAGATAGAAGCATCAAATAGCCCCCATAAAAAATGATAAAGGGGATATCACCAGACCCCACATAAATACAAACTGCTATCAGACAATACTACAAACACCTCTACCCAAATAAACTAGAAAATCTACAAGAAATTGATAAATTCCTGGCTGCAAACACCCTACGAAGACTAAACCAAGAAGAGGTTGAATTCTTGAATAGACCAATAACAAGCTCTGAAATTGAGGCAGTAGTTAATAGTCTACCAACCAAAAAAAAAAAAAAAAACCCAGAACCAGATGGATTCATAGCTGAGTTTTACCAGAAATACAAAGAGGAGTTGATACCATTTCTTCAGAAACTATCCCAAACAATTGAAAAGGAGAGACTCCTTCCTAACTCATTTTATGAAGCCAACATCATCCTGATACTAAAACTGGGAAGAGACACAACAAAAAAAGAAAACTTCAGGCCAACATCCCTGATGAACATCAATGCAAAAATCCTCAATAAAATACTGACAAACCGAATCCAGAAGCACATCAAAGAATTTAGCCACCACAATCAAGATGGCTTCATAAGTGGGATGCAAGGCTGGTTCAACACATGCAAATCAATGAATGTAATCCATGACATAAACAGAACCAATGACAAAAACCACATGATTATCTCAATGGATGCAGAAAAGGCCTTTGATAAAATTCAACATCCCTTCATGTTAAAAACTGTCAATAAACTAGGTATTGACTGATCATACCTCAAGTTAATAAGAGCTATTTATGACAAACACACAGCCAATGTCATATTGAAGGGCAAAAGCTGGAAGCACTCCTTTTGAAAATCAGTATAAGACAAAAATGCCATCTCTCAACACTCTTAATTAACATAGTATTGGAAATTCTGGCCAGGGCACTCGGGTAATAGAAAGACAAAAAGGATATTCAAATAGGAAGAGAGAAAATCAAGTTGTCCCTCTTTGCAGACGACATGATTTTATGTTGAGAAAACCCCATCATCTGAGCCCCAAATCTCATTCAACTAATAAGCAACTTCAACAAATTCTCAGGATACAAAATCAATGTGCAAAAATCACAAGCATTCCTTTACACCAACAATAGTCAAGCAGAGAACCAAATCATGAATAAACTTCTTTTCACAATTGCTACAAAGAGTATAAAATACCGAGGAATATAGGTAACAAGGGATTTGAAGGACCTCCTCAAGGAGAACTACAAACCACTTCTCAAGGACATAAGAGAGGACACTAACAAATGGAAAAACATTGTATCCTCATGGATAGGAAGAATAAATATCATGAAAATGGCCATACTGTCCAAAGTAATTTATAGATTCAATGCTATTCCCTTCAAACTACCATTGATATTTTTCACAGAATTAGAAAAAATGATTTTAAATCCCATATAAAATCAAAGAAGACCCCATATAGCCAAGACAATCCTAAGTAAAAAGAACAAACCTGGAGGCATCACGCTACCTGACTTCAAACTATATCACAAGGCTACAGTAAACAAAACATCATGGTACTGGTACCAAAGCAGACATATAGACCAATGGAACAAAACAGAAACTTCAGAAAGAGCACCACACATCTACAACCATCTGATCTTCAACAAACCTGATAAAATCAAGCAATGGGGAAAAGATCTCCTATTCAGTAAATGGTGCTGGGAAAACTGGCTAGCCATAAGCAGAATAATGAAACTGTACCCCTTTCTTACACCTTATACAAAAATTAACTCAAGATGGATTAAAGACTTAAATGCAATGCCCCAAAACATAAAAACCATAGAAGAAAACATAGCCAATACCATTCAGGGCATAGGCATGGGCAAAGGCTTCATGACAAAAATGCCAAAAGCAATTGCAACAAAAACCAAAATTGGCAAATGGGATCTAATAAAACTGAAGAGCTTCTGCACAGCAAAAGAAACTATTATCAGAGCGAACAGGCAACCTACAGAATGGGAGAAAATTTTTGCAATCGGCCCATCTGATAAAGATCTAATATCCAGAATTTACAAGAAACTTAAACGTATTTAAAAGAAAAAAAAAACAACCCCATGAAAAAATGGACAAAGGATGTGATCAGATGCCTCTCAAAAGAAGACACTTACATGGCCAACAAACATATGACAAAAAGCTCAACATCATTGATCATCAGAGAAATGCAAATCAAAACCGCAATGAGATACCATCTCACACCAGTCAGAATGGCGATTATTAAAAAGTCAGGAAACAATAGATGCTGACTGGACTGTGGAGAAATAGGAATGCTTTTACACTGTTTGTGGGAATGTAAATTAGCTCAACCATTGTGGAAGACAGTGTGGCAATTCCTCAAGGATTTAGAACCAGAAATACCATTGAACCCAGTAATCCCGTTACTGGGTATATACCCAAAGGAATGTAAATCTTTCTACTATAAAGACACATACACATGTATGTTTACTGCAACACTATTTACAATAGCAAAGACATGGAACCAACCCAAATGCCCATCAAAGAATGGCTGGATAAAAAAAAAAAAAAAAATTGGAACATATACACCATGAAATACTATGCAGCCGTAAAAAGGAATGAGATCATGTCCTTTGCAAGGACAAGGATGAAGCTGGAAGCTGTTATTCTCAGCAAACTAACACAGGAACAGAAAACCAAACACTGCATGTTCTCACTCAAAAGTGGGTGCTGAACATTGACAACATATGGACAAAGAGAGGGGAACAACACACACCAGGGTCTGTCAGGGGGTGGGGCCTGAGGGGAGGGAACTGAGAGGACGGATCGATTGGTGCAGCAAGCCACCATGCCACACACATACTTATGTAACAAACCTGCACGTTCTGCACATGTAACCTAGTTTTCTTTTAAGAATAAATACATAAAAGAAAAAAATAGATCAACTTACTGCTCTATGAAGAACACACAGCTGGCAACCAAGAAAGAAGGCAGGGAAGCCAGTAAGACTACTGCCTCACCACAGGAGAACATAATGTGGCTTGGACAAGTATGGACCAGTGGAGGTAGTAAGACCTGGCTGCATTTTACATTTATTTTGAAAATGAAGCTGATAGGATTTGCAGATAATGTGGCCTGTGAGGAAAAATTCAATGATGATCATAGGGGCTTTGGCCTTAGTAACTGAGTCAACAATGATACCTTTGGCTGAAATGGAGAAAGGAGGATGGGGAGGAAATCATGATGTTTCAATTATTTTACGATGAAGATTCTTATTAAACATTCAAGTGGAAATCCTATAAATATCTGGAGGGATATATCAGGCAAATGCTGAAGGGAAAGGTAGAAAAGATGGGAAGGCATAGCTAGAGGTAGAATAAAACCCATGTAAATACAGTGTCCTGAAAGTTAGCAAGGAAAGATTTTGAGAAAGAAGGTGATCAAGTTCATCAACTGCTACTGAAGAATGGAGTAAAACGAATTCTGAGACTCAGATATTGGATTTGGCAAGAAGGAGGTTGTTTTTGGCTACAATGAGAAGAGTGGTTTCGGTGGTTGAGAAGAAAGTGGGAGGTATAAACATGATCGTTTTAGCTTAAACGATACATTATCCCATATCATCATGAATACTGTGAGCGTAAGTTACCATTTCCTTTCTTCCCCAGAGACATTCTTTGCTTTCTGGTGTCAAAGCCACATGATTGTCTTACAGCAATGATTCCCTCTCCTTTCTGCTACCCTCTGCACATTCTTGAAGCATGTTGCTTATGTGCCAGGGACCAGAGTTAAACAAAATAAATCTATACTGCTTGCACTCATTTTTTTCTGTTCTTTCTTTTTTATTATTAATCTTTCCTTCTTCTCCCTACCTTTTTCTTCCATTTTCTTCATTGTTTTTTCCTTCCCCATGTTAAAGACATGGGTTAAGGACAGCTGTATGTATCAGAATCTAAACTCTAATTAGGATGCTTTTTTTCTTCCAACTATAACTTTCTTATTTATTTAAACCATCATTCTATCTTCCTTTAGTACGGTTTTCCTCCTGGAACACTTTTTATCACCTATTCTGAATTGACTCTTGCTGAGCCAGCTCCACAAATTTCTTTTCAATGTCTACATTTGCTTGAATAAACATCAGAATTATACACTGGAAGTCTATGATTTGAACTGTGGTCTATTGAACAGACTCATCACTGTAACTTTTATTATGCTTTTGATATTCATGGGATCAATAGTGATGGCTCCTCCTGGATTACTATCATTAGCAATAATTTGAGTCTTCTCTTTTTTCCTCCTAGTTAGACTTCCAATTTTATTATCATTTCATATAACCACATTTTGGGTTTGTTGGTTTTCCTATAGATTTCCTGTTTTCAATTTCATTGATTTTTTGCTCTATTTTAATGTTTTGGTTTTTTTTTTCTCTTTGCTTTAGGCATACATTACTCTAAATTCCTGAAGTGGAAGTTTAAGTTTTGATATTAGATCATTTTATCTCTTCTAATATATGCATTTAATTCTTTTTTTTTAATTTTCCTTAGGTTATTGGGGATAGAGGTGGTATTAGGTTACATGAGTACCTTATTTAGTGGTGATTTGTGAGGTTTTGGTGCACCTATCACCTGAAGAGTATACACTGCACCCAACTTGTAGTGTTTTATCCCTCAGACCCCTCCCACCCTTCCCCCCAAGTCCCCAAAGTCCCTTGTACCATTCTTATGTCTTTGCATCCTCATAGCTTAGCTCCCACATACCAGTGAGAACATATGATGTTTGGGTTTCCATTTGTGAGTTACTTCACTTAGAATGATAGTCTCCAATCTCACCCAGGTCACTGAAAATGACATTAATTCATTCCTTTTTATGGCTGAGTAGTATTCCATTGTGTGTTTGTGTGTGTATATATATATATATATATATATATATATCTCACAGATATATATATATATATCTCACAGATATATATATATATATATCTCACAGATATATATATATATATCTCACAGATATATATATAACAGATATATATATATCTCACAGATATATATATAACAGATATATATATATCACAGATATATATATAACAGATATATATATATCTCACAGATATATATATAACAGATATATATATCTCACAGATATATATATAACAGATATATATATCTCACAGATATATATATAACAGATATATATATCTCACAGATATATATATAACAGATATATATATCTCACAGATATATATATAACAGATATATATATCTCACAGATATATATATAACAGATATATATATCTCACAGATATATATATAACAGATATATATATCTCACAGATATATATATAACAGATATATATATCTCACAGATATATATATAACAGATATATATATCTCACAGATATATATATAACAGATATATATATTTCACAGATATATATATAAAAAACAGATATATATATCTCACAGATATATATATATACATATATAAAACAGATATATTATATATATGTATATGTAATCACAGTTTCTTTATCCACTCATTGGTTGATGGGCATTTGGGTTGGTTCCACTATTTTGCAATTGTGAATTGTGTTGCTATAAACATGAGTGTACAAGTATCTTTTTCGCTTAATGACTTCTTTTCCTCTGGGTAGATACCCAGCAGTGGGATTACTGGATTAAATGGTAGTTCTTTTAGTTCTTTAAGGAATCTCCACACAGTTTTCCATAGTGGCTGTAACAGTTTACATTCCCACCAGCAGTGTAGAAGTGTTTCCTGATCACCATATCCACGCCAACATCTACTGTTTTTTGATTTTTTGATTATGGCCATTCTTGCAGGAGTAAGGTGGTATCACATTGTGGTTTTGATTTGCATTTCCCTGATCATTAGTGATGTTGAGGTTTTTTTTTTATGTTTGTTGGCCATTTGCATATCTTCTTTTGAGAATTGTCTATTCATGTCCTTAGCTTACTTTTTGATGGTATTGTTTGTTTTTGTCTTACTTATTTGTTTGAGTTCATTGTAGATTCTGGATATTAGTCCTTTGTCAGATATACAGATTGTGAAACTTTTCTCCCATTCTGTGGGTTGTCTGTTTACCCTGCTGACTGCTTCTTTTGCTATGCAAAAGCTCTTTAGTTTAATTAAGTCTCAACTATTTATCTTTGTTTTTATTGCATTTGCTTTTGTGTTCTTGGTCGTGAAATTCTTGCCTAAGCCAATTTCTAGAAGGGTTTTTCCAATGTTATTCTTTTATTATCAGAAGAAGTATTCTATACAGGGAATTTAGATCAAGCTAATGGAACAGTTCAGGTCAACTATATCCTTACAAATATTTTATTTGCTTAGCCTATTAATTAGTAAATTAGGATATTGAATTTTCCAACTAAAATCATGAATTTTTGTCTTGTTCCTTTCCATTCTGTCAGTTTTTGCATCACATATGTTGACAGTCTGTTGTTAGCTGCACAGACATTTAGGAATATTGTTTCTTCTTAGATAACTGATCCTGTTATCATTATGTAAAGCCCTTCTGTATCCCTGATGATATTCTTTATTCTGAAGTTTGCTTTGTCTGAAATTAATATAGCTACTCTACCTTTCTTTTTATTTGTGTTATAATCTTCAACCATCCTTTAGTTTCTTTCTTTTTTTTTTTTTTTTTTAGACCAAGTTTTGCTCTTGTTGCCCAAGCTGGGGGGCAATGGGTGATCTCGGCTCACTGAAACCTCTGCCTCCCGGGTTCAAGCAATTCTCCTGCCTCAGCCTCTGAGTAGCTGGGATTACAAGCGTTTGCCACCACACTCAGCTAATTTTTTGTATTTTTAGTAGAGATGGGGTTTCACCATGTTGGCCAGGCTGGTCTTGAACTACTTACCTCAGGTGATCCACCCACCTCAGCCTCCCAAAGTGCTGGGATTACAGGGGTGAGCCAGTGTGCTGTGCCTGATCCTTTAGTTTCTAAAAGTACTCAGAGTTAAACTAAATTTCCTAAGACAACACACTGTTAGTGTTCTGTTTTTTTTAAATCTACCTTGTTAACCTTTTTAACCTATTTTTTCTCTTAAACTCTTTCTTTAAATTGGCATATTTAGATAATAGATATTTAAAGTAATTATTGATATAACTAGATTAATATCCACCGGGTTTGTAACTGTTTCTTCTTATTTTGATAGTTTGTTTTCTGTTATCCCACTTTTTTTCTGTTTCCAATTGAACATTTATAATTCCTGTTTATCTTGTCTCTTAGCATAGTGAACATTTCTGTAGTGTTTGCCCTAGAGTTTTGTGGGTGAAAAAAGCCAAATTCTGTAAAATCTTTGAAGAGGTTTATTCTGGGCCAAATGTGAGGACCATGGCCCATGACACAGCCCCAGGAGGTCCTGAGAACATGTGCCCAAGGTGGTTAAGTTACAGCTTGGCTTTATACATTTTACAGAGACAAAGATCACAAGCAAAGACATAAATAAATACATGTAAGGCATACATTGGTTCAGCCGGAAAAGGTAGGACAGCTCAAAACCAGGGTGTCCAGGTCATACATGGATTCAAAGATTTTCTGAATGCCAATTGATTGAAACAGTTGAGATTTGCCTGAAGAGTTGAATCTGCATAAAGAAATGTTTGAGTTAAGATAAGGAGGGTTATGGAAGCCGAGACTCTTGTCATGTACATGAAGCCTCAAAGTAAGAGGCTTCACATAGAATAGATGATAAATATTTTTTATCAGAACTTAAAAGGTGTCAGACTCTCTGGAGAAGAACTAGCAAGGGAAAGAGATTCTCTACAGAATGCAAATTTCCTCCACAAAGGACTACTTTGAAGGACCATTCCAAAATATACCAAATAGCTATAATTTGGGATAAAATATTTTGATTTTCTTTAGGACTTCATATCTGTCCTGTGATGATATACCAGAGTCAGGTTAGCATTTGATAACTTATTGCTACAAAGAGTTTGTTTTTTCAGTCTTATAATCTCTATTTTTATGCTAATACTGGTCACTTGTACCTAAACTCCCAAAGACAGAAGGTATAATGAGGTACGTCTGACCTGACTTCCCATCATGGATTTCTTTGGGATACCCTTGGCCAAGAGGGAGTTCCATTCAGTGTGTTGCAGGCCTTAGGATTTTATTTTTGGTTCAAATTTCCATATAAATTCTAACTGCTGTGTGTCCACTTTTAAATAACTGTACCTTTTCCTGTCATAGCACAGAAAAATTATGGCAGAGTATCGATAATTACTCCCTTTCATTTCCTTGTAATATTACTGTTATTTATTTCACGTATTTTTGTGCAATTGATGCTTTATGATCAATGAAGATAACAAGACAATTTGAGTTCCATTTTTTTCTTTTCCAATCTCAGTTTTTGACTTACTTTATCTTCCTTCTCCCTAAAGAAATTCTTTTAACATTTACTGCAAGGCAGGTCTACTGCTGAAAGGCGTCCCCATGTTTGTGTGGACTCTTTATGTTTTACTTTACTTTTGAAGGACATTTCACTGAATATGGAAATCCAGGTTTTTCTTCTTTCAACACTAAATATTTCAATCTACTTTATCCTTGTTTGCATGTTTACTGATAAGATGTTATATTAGTCCATTCTCCCATTGCTATAAAGAAATACCTGAGGCTGGGTAATTTAAAAGTAAAAGAGGTTTAATTGGCTTACTGTTCTGCAAGCTGTACAGGAAGCATGGCTGAGGAGGCCTCAGGAAACTTTCAATCACAGTGAAAGGTGAAGGGGAAGCAGGCTTGTTTCACATGGCCAGAACAGAAAGTGGTGGGAGAAAGGTGCCACACAAATTTAAACAACCAGATTCCCTGAGAACTCACTTACTATCATGACAAAGGGTGATGGTGCTAAACCAATCATGAGAACTCCACCCCCATAATCTAGTCACCTCCACCAGGCCCCACTTTCAACACTGAGGAGTACTATTCCAGATGAGATTTGGTGGGAACACAGACTCAAACTATATCATTCCACCTCAGGAACTTCCAAATCTTATGTCCTTCTCACATTCCGAAAGATAATCATCCCTTCTCAACTGTTCTCCAAGTCTTAGCTTATTCCAGCCTTAACTCAAAAGTCCAAAGTCCAAAATGTCATCTGACAACAAGGCAATTCCCTCCACCTATGAGCCTGTAAAATCAAAAACACATTAGTTACTCCCAAGATACAATGGGGGTAAAAGCATTAGGTAAATACTCCCATTCCAAAAGATAAGTCAGCAAATAGGGGCTACAGGCCCCATCAAAGTCCGAAACCCAGCAGGGTAGTCACTAAATCTTAAAGCTCCAAAATAATCTCATTTGACTCCATGTCTCACATCCAGGCCACACTGGTGCAAGAGGTGAGTTCCTAAGGCTTTGGGCAGCCCCTCCCCTGTGGCTTTGCAGAGGTCAGCCCCCGTTGCTGCTCTCATGGGCTGGTGTTGAGTGCCTGCAGCCTTTTCATGATCAGCGTGTAAACTGTTAGTGTATCTACCATTCTGGGGTCTGGAGGATGGTGGCTCTTTTCTCATAGCCCTAGCTGGGACTCTGTATGGGGACTCCAACCCCACATTTATCTTCCTCACTGCTCTGGTAGAGATTCTCCACAAGGGCTCCACCCATGCAACAAGCTCCTGCCTGGTCATCCAGGCTTTTTCATACATCCTCTGAAATCTAGATGGAGTCTCCCAAGCCTCAACTCTTGCTGTCCGCACATCCACAGGCCTAATATGTGGAAGAGACCAAGGCTTACAGCTTGCACCCTCTGAAGCAGCAGCATGAGTACCTGGACCCTTTTGAGCCATGGCTAGAGCTGGAGTGTCCAAGATGCAAGAAGCTGTGTCTCCAAGGCTGCACAGGGTAGTGGGGCCCCGGGCCTCACCCACAAAAACATTCTCTCTTAGGCCTCTTTGTCTGTGATGGGAAGGCTGCCATGAAGGTCTTTAAAATGGCTTCAGGGCCTTTTTCCCCATTGTCTTGGCTTTTAGTACTTGCCTTTCTTTCAGTTATGCAAATTTCTTCAGGTGGCTTGAATTCCTCCCCCAGATAATGTTACATATATATAACATTTCAGTTTTATAATCTGACTTCCCATCATGGATTTCTTTGGGATTATATATATATATATTTATATATTATATATAATATATATTATATTATATATTATATATTATATATTATATATAATATATATTATATATAATATATATTATATATTATATATATTATATATTATATATTATATATTATATATATTATATAGTATATTATAATATATATTATATATATTATATAATATATAATATATAATATATATATTATATACAATATATTTATATATATATATTTTGTTACTGCATGGCCAGCTTACAAATTTTCCAAACTTTCATACTCTGCTTTCCTTTTAAATACCAGTTACAGTTTCAGGCCATTTCTTTGCTCACACATATGAGAATAGGATTTTAGAAGGAGCCAGGCTACATTGGATGTTTGGCTGCTGAGAAATTTCATCCTCCGGATACCCTAAATCATCACTTTGAAGTTCAAAGTTCCACAAATCCCTAGAGCAAGGGAACAATGCAGCCAACCTTTTTGCTAATGCATAACAAAGGTAACCTTTGCTCTAGTTCCCAATAAATTCTTCATGTCCATCTGAGACCTCAGATGATCATATGATAGCGATATGATTATTATGATAGTGATACGGCCATCTCTGTCCATATCACTATCAGAATTTTGGTCAAAGCCATTCAATAAATCTCTAGTTCTAAATTTGCAAAACTTCCCTCATCTTTCCTCTCTTCTGAGTCTTCCAAACTGTTTCAGCCCATTACTCAATTCCAATTTCACTTCCACATTTTTAGGTATCTTTATAGCAATGCCTCACTCCTTGGTACAAATTTTCTATATATGTTCATTCTCACATTGCTATAAAGAAATGCCTGAGTCTGGGTTATGAAGAAAAGTGGTTTAATTGGCTCATGGTTCTGCAGGCTGTACAGAGAGAATGGCTGGGGAGGCCTCAGGAAACTTTCAATCATGGAGGAAATTGAAGGAGAAGCTGGCTTGTCTTACATAGCTAGAGCAAGAAGAGAGAGAGGGTGGCATTGCCGCACACTTTTAAACAACCAGATCTTGTGAGAACTCACTATCATGACCAAGAGGGATGTGCTAAACCAGTTGTGAGAACTCTTCCCCCATCATCCAGTCACCTGCCACCAGACTACACCTCCAACACTGGAGAATACAATTTGGCATGAGGTTTGGTGGGGACACAGATCCAAACTCTGTCAGACTTCTACTGTAATTCTTATTCTTGTTCCTCCACACAGCTCCCCTACCCAACAGATTCTTTCAAGATTTTGTCTTTGTCTGTGGTTTTCTGCAGGTTGAATATATAACCAAAAGAATTATTTTTGGTATTTATTTTTATGTGTCCTTTCAGTTTCCAGGATCTATGGTTTCATGTTTGTCATTAATTTTGGAAAGTTCTTGGGTGTTATTCCTTCAAATATGTCTTCCCCTCTATTCTTTATTTCTACTTTTTTTGTAATATAATGATGCTTATGTTACATCTTTGGAAATTGCCTCCACAGTTATTTGATGTCCTGTTCTATTTTTTAATTTGTTATATTTTTTCTCTCTGTATTTCAGTTTAAGAAGTTTGTATTAACCTATTTTTGAACTCATTTGTTCTTTATTCTGCCATGACCAGTCTACATATGATGCCACAAGAAATATTCTTCATTTCTATTACAGTGTTTTAAATTTCTAGCATTTTTAGTATTTTTATGTTTCTACTTTTATTTCCCAACGGGTTTTGCTATTTTTTCCATTGAAGCTGCTAACATATTACTCATAGTTATTTTAAATTTCAGATTCAAAAATTCTAACATATATGTTACATCTGAGTATGATTCTGATGCTTGCTTTAGTTTTCACATTTTGTTTTTTCTTTCTTTTTGGCATGCCTTATAATTCTTTTGTTGAAATGGGGACTGTTGTTTTAGACATTAGGAACTGAGGTACATCAGCCTTCAGAGTGAAGATTCATGTGAATCTGTTTAGGAGTTGTGTTGTGTTTAATATCTTCTGTAGCTGTAGATGTCAGCGGCTTTACCCTTGTATAGTGTCCTTGTTCTTGTATCCCCCTGTGAGGTACACTTTGCTAGATTATGAGAAAAAAACATAAATATGTTGGTAATCTCAAAACAGAGATAAAACTGTTAGGTGCCAAAATCAGAATGAAACTGAAACCTAGAGGCATCAATGTCAAAAAAAAGGTCATGGGGGCTGCATAACCAGATGTATCTCTATCTGGATTTTTAGTGCCTAGACAAGGCTAGAAGTAGAGTCCTATATCCAAAAGCAGTGAGGAACTGAGCTCCTTCTCACACAGAGTATATGTCTTGCAACTATTTAGGTTATAATTCACCCTTTTTATTTTAGAGTCCTGTTGGGGCGATAGTAAGATGCAGAGAGAAGAAAAGAGCTATATTCTTAAATTTAAATGTCTATTTTTACTGGGTCTGTGTTTCTGGATGTTAAAATTCACAAATGTTTCTTCTGTGATACAGGATTTCTACTGCCCTTTAGTAAGATAGAAAGGCAAGTGAGGATGGAGTGGAAACAGTGCCCTTCTGTGAGCTAGGAAAAGGTTCTGGTAGGGATTTTTTCTTGGAGAGTGGCCTTTACTTTTGGAGGATGTTCTGGTTGCATTTTACAGAGAATTGTCTTTGCTCCAGGCTAGGGCCACCAAGGATATATTTTTGGATCTTCACTATATGAACCTAGTACAGCTAATGTAAACAAACCTCACAAATATGTGGGGATATCCATTAGACTGAAGCCTCTATGAGCTCACAGTCTCATGCTGCCTCACACCCAGTCTTCACCAATTTATCAAAAGTACCATTTAAGTGTTCTTAGATTATGGCTCCAGTGTCTTCTGCTCCAGGTGTGTAGACGCCAGCTCTCACTCTCTGAGTACACATGACTTCTTAAACTTGGGAAAGGGAGCTTCTCCTGCATCCTCAGTCTTCTGGAGGATCCAAGTAAAGCCATTTTATTGGTTTTTCTAATTTCCATGGCGTTTTGGTTTGTTAGCTTTTTCTGTTTAGGATGGTAGAGATGACATCAGAGCTCTTTACATGTCAGAGCTAAAACTGCAAGTCCCCACTTAATATCTTCATTATTTAAAAATATTAAAAGTCATTTTATGAATCTTCGGGATGGATTCCATTCAAAATTACTAGCAGTGGTCCGACTATCTGTGTATTTTCACAACATTCAAGTAAACTTTCTGAAAGATTGTTTACACTTTTTACTTCTTTGTACAAATTAAGTTATTGTGTCTGTATCGTATTATCTTTAAATTGACATTTTTCTCATTTCTAGCTCATGTAGCCCAACAGAACATATGGTAAGACTACAAGCATCAAAATCACAATGTTGGACCATTCCATTTGCAATGAGGTTCAGGTATTAGATATTAATTAGAAGATGTCAAACTAAAACTAAATGATAATATAGCATTGCCCCAAGAAATCTCACAGAGATGAAATTTATTTTCTGTCTATTTGTAGAGTTTACATAGTCCCTTTAACTGCAAATTCTGGTTTCTAACTGAATTCTATTCCTGTGTTTATTTATGATAGTCATTCATCATATTTATAAATGCAGAGCCATTACATAACTCTTTAGGTATGTGCACATAAGATAAATGAAAACAAATGCTTACATTAACACAGCTGCTCTATAATATTTAGTTCAAATAATTCTATACTTACTTCCCACAGACAAAGAATTGGGAAAGAAAAAGGAAGTTAATATAAAAATACAAATGTATCTCTCCTATTAGTCAAAAAACCAGAAGTAAGGGAACTGATACTAACACTGTAAAAGCACATCGAGAGTAGATACTAATGACAAATAACATAAATGTAAATGCTAAAAGCATCACTCTTACAGTGCCATCCAAACATGTACTATAGTTTGAGTTCCAAGGTTCTCAACTAAGGGTATTTTTAAAAGACTATGAGCTATACCCTTGCTAAATATGCTTCAGATTTGTTTTAAGACGTTGAGAAAATTAAGACATTTCATTGCAAGAGCAAACCATTTTAGATCACCAAGGGAAAAAAAGTCAAGAAAATATCCTTTATTCCCATCTAAGAGAAATTCAGCTACATTCATGGATTAAACTGTGCTTGCCTAAGGTAGTGTTTTTTTTTTTAATTTAGAGATGTCCAGCCAGGATACATGTCCAGTCAGTGGACAGTGGAGAGGAAGTTGACTGGAGGTTTACCTATATGTCATGGTCCAGCATAATAATACATATAAATCCTGAACTGAATACAACAAAGAAAAATAGAAATATATTCTTGGTCTCAAAACAAAGATCAAATTGGTAGACGCCATAATCAAAGGGGAAATTCAAGCCTAATGTAGTGAGAGTGAGTTGCAGCCAAAACAACCCATAGGAGATGCACGACTAGGTATTTCTGTATTTGGATTTTTAATGCCCAGAGTCAGAAATATAATCTTACATACTTCAGTAGGTTAGACCTAAGCTCCCTATATAAAACCAGAAACCATAAGGGAACTATTTTCCAGAGCATTATTTGCCACTGTATTCATTTACTAGGGCTGCCATAACAAATTATCACAGATCTAGCGGCTTAAAAAAAAAAAAAAGAAATGTATTCTCTCACAGTTTTGAAGGTTAAAAGTCCAAAATAAAGGTGTTAGCAGGGCCATGCTTCCTCTGAAGGCTCTAGAGAAGAATCCTTTCTTCCCTCTTCTTACCTTCTGAAACCTTCCAGCAATTCTTGGCATTCCCTTGGCTTGTGGGAATGTATCACTTCTGTCTACGTGTACATTGTTAAAAGGTCTCTGTTTTTGCATCCTCTCCCTTTTCTTGAAATACACCAGTCACTGGATTTAGAATCCATCCTAAATCCAGTGTGATTTTATCTTAAGATACTTAACTAACTGCATATGCAAAAATTTTATTTCTAAATAAAGTCACATTCTGAGTTCCTGGACTGACATAAATTCTCGAGAGACAGTTTTTAACCTACAACATTCACTATGCCAAAAATCTGGCACTGGAGTTGGACATTCACCCTGAGTATGGTTTCAAGGGGAGCTACCAATGAGAAATTGTAAAGCCAAATTTGGCATGTTACCTGAATTTACCTCACCTTGTACCATAGAATACCACAACAGTAGGTCTTAATATAAAACTTTCCCCAGGTCAAATAAATGTATAGTTCCTTGTCAGATACAAGGGAGCTTTCACAGCTCACAGCCCATTGAAGATTAGAAGCTAATTTAAATTTGCTCTATTGATGATCACTAAAGCATTACAAAATGTCTAATTAACTTGTTTGTCTTTACATATTTCATTAGCTTTTTATGTCGAATTGGACATAGAAGACAAAGGGTATGAGCAATACACAAGAAGTGAAATTGTTTTGGTTCTTAGCTTTGACAATAATTAGCTAGCTGATCTCATGGAACCTCAGTTTCTCATAAATAAAATTGAGATTACCATAATATTTCTGCTTACAACACAAATTATTGTGAGGACAATCTAGAACAATGAATTGGAAAACATTCTAAAATCTGGACAATGCTATGCAGATGAATACAAAGGATTACGAGGTTTCAGAAAATGTCTATCATGAATGCAAAATAAGTCTGAGTATCCAATTTTTAAATGTTAATGGAGACAAAAAAAATTCAAAGTATAAGTAGAAGAATCCTTAAGGTGGCTAAATGTTTTTTCAAAAGAACAAATAATTTCAATGAATTTCTTCTACCTAAATTGCATGGTTTTAAATGAAAGTAAAATTTGAAAAATGAACATATTCAAGCATGTTCTTTAGCTAACTAGATCCAACTATCAATAAGCTGTGCTTAAAGATTTATATATAGGTTTATCCTTAACCATGAGGCAAAATCTGCAGTGAATTTCTCTGTTGCCTTTCTAGGTGATTTCACTGATTCTAAGTCACACTGAGCAAAAAACAACTTGCGTTGATACTAAAATTAAGATCCTAAGGGAAATTAGCTGGGCATGGTGGCGTGCTCTTGTAGTCCTATCTACTCAGGAGGCCAAGGTGAGAGGATCACTTGAGCCCAGTAGGTTGCAGTGAGTTATGATCCTGCAACTGCACTACACTCTAGCCTGTGTGGCAGAGCAGAACCCTGTCTCTTAAAAAATAAAATACTAGTGTAAAAGAAAAAGGTTGCTTTTATGAGCTCAGTTGAGAGTTTACTTCATGCAATAGGCATGGCACAGTATATCCCACATGCCAAAATATCACTACCAGAATTTTATTTTCTTACTGGCATTAAAAAACAAATTACAAGATTTCTCGTATGCTGTGCAACTTTGTTTGGTTGTCACTGTTATCTTGCCTGCAATGTGCTGCAGAAGCCCAAGAAATAAAGATAGTCATTTTCTAACACTGAAAAATTCTCACTTTATTCACCCAATGAAGGGGCCAAATCAACCAGTGACTGACCAAGTTTTACTATCCACCAAGACCATAGCTCTCAATTCCTGGTTGAGATAGTCCACTCTCTCATTCCACTAAACCAATTCCTTATTCATTCTTTGCAATGAGAAATAGACCTAATTAATAGGAGGGCTGTCTGGGAATGATTAGAATAATATGTATCTTTTGTTGCATCTTTCTCGCATCTTTCTCACATCTTATGCATGGGGTAAATGACACAATCTTTAACATACAATCAAAAGTGCAAACTGGCCACCACATTCTATCCAGCTCTTAAAACATCAAGCAAGATTGCTTCATCTACTGTGTGTACATTAGTGAAATTGAGTATGCCACTTTAGAAAACATCTATGATGTCAGATTGTTGGAGCGCTTTATAACTCCCTTTCTGATACAGTGGGAAGAAGCAAATTCTCAACGGAAAACACATGTGGACATATCCCCAGCTCAAGTCCCTTTTGCTACCTTCTATTGGAGACCTCTTTTTCTAGGTCTGCTTTCTCCATTTTTCTTCTCTTTGCTTTGTATATTCCCACCTGCCAAACACTTCCAAAAAAAAAAAAAGTTCTGCCTAGACTTACTATTGAATAACCTGGAATTTGTCTCTCGTATTTTCTTCGCCTTGTTCATGAATTATACACTAAAGACCTACAGGAGAAAAGTCTGAGTATCAGGGACACTACGACTATGCTGGAATTCTCCACTCCAGGCTCCCTTTCTTCTTATAAGAAACTTATGATCTGTCAGGCAGTATATTAGGACCAAAGATAAGAATAATAGAAAGATAATTTCTGCTTTGATAGGCTCTCAATGATGTTCACTTGATTTCAGGAGAGACATGAGAACACATACTTCTAACATCTTGCAGTAAGTGGTAAAATGGTGATGTTTCCTGAAAACCGTGAGAAAAGAAGTGATAAAATATTAGTTTTGTTTAAATGGGTGAAGAGTTGGATAAGTAATATGACCTTTTCTTTGAACCATATATAAGGGATCCCATGACTGGGAGGCTATACATTCAGATTGATGTATATCAAGGAAAGAAATGGCATTATTGTATGCAGCAGATAAGAATGAGAGACTAAGATTATGTGGAAAAAAAGACAGGAATGTTGTTACTACTGTGACCTTGAATAGTGTTACTTTACTACACAATTAGAAAAAAGAAATTATAATTTAAAATAAAATTTGCAATTACAGTTTCTGCTGATGTCTACCCCCGTACTATACAGTATGGTGGATTTGGGGAATAATTCCTAAATTCCAGAAATGTTTGTACTACCTTCAAAATTTTGTAATATTTGTTAATTGTCTACACTGTTATTTAATTTTTTAAAGTTATATATATATATTTAAAGTTTTACTTTATTTTTAATGGACAAATAATAACTGTATGCATTTAAGGGGTACAATGTGATGTTTTGATGCATAAATACATCAAATTGTGAAATCATCAAATCAGGGTAATTGTGAAATCATCAAATCAGGATAATTAGCATATCCAAACCTCAAATATTTATCATTTCTTTGTAGTGAGGACATTTAAAATCATCTCTTAGCTATTTGAAATATACATTACTCTATTATTAACTGTAGTCACTTTGCTGTGCAATAGAGCACCAGGATTTATTCCTCCTATCAAAATGCAACTTTGTAGAAACTGACCATTGTTTCCTTTTCTCTATCCACCTCCCCTAATCACCACCCACCACCCTATCTCCTGTCCCCAGTGGCCATCATTCTACTTGCTACTTCTATGAGTTGAACTTTTTTTAGATTCCACATATAAGTGAGATTATACAGTATTTTTTGGTGCAGTACTGGGATTGCTACATTATATGGTAATTCTATTTTTAGCTTTTTGAGAAACCGGCATCTTATTTTTCAAAATAGCTATACTAATGTAGAATACCACCAATGGTATATAAGGGCTTTCTTTTCTTCATGTCCTCACCAACACTTGTTCTCTTTCATTTTTTTTTTTTTTTTGATAATAGCATTCTAACAGGTGTGAGGTGAAATGTCATTGTGGTTTTAATCTACATTTCTCTGATTATTAATAATGTTAAGCATTTTGTAACATATCAATTGGCTGTTTGTATGTCTTCTGATAAATGTCTATCCAATTTATTTACTTATTTTTAATGGGGTTTTTTTTCCTGTTATGGAGTAGTTGGAGCTCCTTGTATATTTTGGATATTAGCCCCTTATCCAGTGTATGGTTAGGAAATATTTTCTCTCAATCTCTAGGTTGTCTCTTCACTCTATTAGTTGTTTTCTTTGCTATGCAGAAGCTTTTTACTTTGATGTAATCTTATTTGTCAATTTTTTGCTTTTGTTTCCTGTATTTTGGGGGTCATATCAAGGAAATCTGTGCCCAGACCAATGTTATTAAGTTTCCTCCTATTGTTTCTTCTAATAATTCTACAGTTTCAGGTTTTAAGTCTTTAATCAATTCTGAATTGATTCTTATAAAAGGGATGAGATAAGCATTCATTTTTATTCTTCTGTATATAGATATCCAATTTTCCCAATGCCGTTTAATAAAGAGACTATCTTTCCTGCATTGTATGTTCTTGACATTACTGTCCAAAGCCAATTGCTTATAGTTGCATGTATTTATTTATTGGATCTCTGTTCTATCCCATAGGCTCATATGCTTGTTTTTATGCCAGTACTATGTTGTTTTCATTACTATAACTTTGTAATATATTTTGAAATCCAGTGGTGTATTCCCTGCAGCTTTGTTTGTTGTTGTTGTTGTTTTGTTTTGTTTTGTCAATATTAGTTTACTAGAGTTCTTTTGTGGTTTTCATACCAATATTAGGATTTTTTTTTCTATTTCTGTACAAAATAACATTAAAATTTTTATAGAGGATACATTGAACACCTCCTCTTTCTTCTCCTTTCAACCTGCTTAACACAAAGATGACAAGGATGAAAACCTTCATGATGATCCAGTTCCACTTAGTGAACTGTAAATATATTTTCTCTTCCTTATGATTTTTTAAAAATAATGCTTTATTTTCTCTAGCTTACTTTATTGTATACAGTATACAATACATATATAAAATGTGTCGATCAACTCTTTATATTATGGCTTTTGGTCAACAGTAGACTATTGGTTTAGTTTTTGGGGAATCAAAAGTTAGGCATAAATTTTCAACTGCACAAGGTTCAGTGAGTCAACCTTTATGTTGCTTATGGTTCAACTGTATTTTTTTAGAACGTTTGCATCTATTTTCTTCAGTAATACTGGCCTGTAGCTTGATTTGTTTTTTTGGTCTGGCTTTGATATCAGGGTGATGCTGGCCTCCTAAAATCAGTTTTGATGTATTCTTTCCTAATTCTTTGGAAAAGTTTGTGCAAGATTAGTATTTTTATGTTTTCTGGAGTTCAGCAGTATAGCCATTTAGACTTACACTTTTCTGTGATGAAAAATTTTAATTACTAATTCAATCTCCTTACTCATTACTGGTCTGTTCAGATTTCCAGTATCTTCTTGGTTCAGTCTTGGTAGGTCATATGTTTACAGCAGTTTAATCATTTCTTCTGAGTTATTCAATTTGTTGGTTAATAATCCTGCTTTCTTACTTTATGATTTGATAATTTTCTGTAGTGGTATGCTTTGGATCTTTTCATCTTTGTGTATCTACTATAGACTTTCACTTTGGGGTTACCCTGAGAATTATATAAAATATATTTTATTTATAACAGGCAACTTTGAGTTTTTAACAACTTAATTTTAATCACATATGCAAACTTCACTTTTGACTACCCATGTTTAAACAGTTTGTGTTTTCTTTGTCATACATTGAGTATTATGGTTTGTATCCATTAAAAATTATTTTAGCTTTGGTTGTTTTTAATCATTTTGCCTTTTAACCATCTTACTAGAGATATAATTGATTTACCCACTGCAATTACAGTATTAGAGTGTTTTGAATTTGACAATGTACATTTACCAGTGAGTTTTGTACTTTCATATGTTTTCATAATAATTTGCATCTTCTTTCTGTTTAAAGAACTCTCTTTAGCATTACTTATAAGGCAGGTCTAGTGGTAATAAACTCTGTTTCTATTTGTCTGAGAAAGATTTTATCACTCCTTTGTTCTAAAAGACAAGATTCCTGTGTATAGTATTTTTATTTGCAGTTTTTGTTTAATTTCAGAATTTTAAATGTATCATCATATTCGCTTTTGGCCTACAAGTTTTCTCCTGAGAAATTCACTGATGATGGTTTCTTTACATGTAATGATTCACTTTTCCCTTGTTGCTTTCAAAGCTCTCTCTTTGTTTTTAACTTTTTATAATTTGATTATGATGTGTATTGATGTGGGTCTCTTTGGAATCATCTTATTTTGTGTCTACTGTGCTTCCTGGATCTGGCTTTCTTCTTTCTTCCAGAGAGTGAGGAGATTTTCTGACATTATTATTTGAATCAGTTTTCTGTCCCATTCTCTCTTTTGCTTTTACTTCTGACATGCTGATAATTCATAAATTGCTCTGCTTGATGGTGTGCAATAACTCTCATAAGCTATCTTTATTCATTTTTATTCTTTTTACTTTTTGCTTCTCAAATTGGATGTCTTTGAGTTTACTGCTCCTTTTTTTCTGCTTGATCTAGTCTGCTGTTGAACCGCTCAACTGAAATTTTCAGTTCAGTTATAATATTCTTCTGATCTATGGTATACGTTTTGTTCTTGTTTATACTTTATATCTCTTTGTTGAAGTTCCCAGTTTATTCTTGCATTGTTCTCTTGATCTCAGTGAACATCTTTCTGGCCACTGTTTTGAATTCTCTGTTGGGTAAATCACAAACAACTACTTCACTAAAACTGGTTTCTGAAAATTTATTTTTTCTTTTGTTTGAAATATATTACCCTGTTTCTTTCTTTTGCTTGACCCTCTGTGTTGATTTCTGCACATTAGATAAGACAACTAACTTTCCCAGTCTTTTCAGCTTGGCCTCATGTATGAGAAGAATATCAGTAATCCTTCTGGCCAAAGATTTTATGGTGTCTCTCAAGTGTTTATGTTTGTTCAGACTGCTGTCTCTGTTTTGGTTGTCCCTTGGAACTTAGGATGTGACACATCCCATCAGTATACTGAGACCAGAAAGCCAGGCTTTCTAGATATAGGTGGAAAGATTGCACTGTCAGATGTGCATTTTAGTTTTTTCCATCCTCTCAATGAAGTTAAATGTGGGCGTTTATTTCCTACTGTCTCTCTGTTAAGCTGGATAGACGACCTGTTGCAAATGCCTGTACTCACATTTAGGCTACACCCTTTAATCCTGGGGAAATATCTGCTAGCAGCAGGCCCATTACACATTCACCTGTTGGTTTTCTGTGGTCTAAGGCACTCAGGAATGCAAAGCCCCATAGACTTCCAGAATGAATTTGTTAAGGAGGTAGTCCCTCGGTTGGGAGCTATAGTTGTGACACTTGGTGCATGGGCAAATTCCTTCCAGGATAATGGATAAGCCTAAATTTATCAGTGAGGTGAGCCAGAAAAAAAGGTTCATAAAGTGCCAAGCTCTGGCTATGGCTGCTGAAGGGCTATTGTTTGTCTCATTAGCTCCCTGATGCATATTCATCAGAAACCAGGTGATATGGTTAGGCTTTGTGTTCTCACCCAAATCTCATCTCAAATTGTAATCCCGAGGTGTTTAGGGAGATACTTGGTAGGAGGTAATTGGATCATGGGGGACGTTTCCCCCATACTGTTCTTGTGATAGTAAGTTCTCATGAGATCTCACGGTTTTAGAAGTGTTTGACATTTCCTCTTACGCACATGCTCTCTCTCACCTGCCACTATGTAGGACATGCCTGCTTCCCCTTCTACCATGATTGTAAGTTTCCTGATGCCTCTCCAGCCGTGTGGAACTGTGAGTCAATTAAACCTCTTGTCTTTATAAGTTACCCAGTCTCAGGCAGCTCTTTATAACAATGTGAGAATGAACTAATACACCAGGCCATCAAGTGGCCACTAGGAGTTTGTGTTGTACCATTCTGGTGTTAAAACAGGAGGTACACATCGCTCATCCCTTTCTGCACTGCTCCAAGAGAGTGTAGCTCCTCAAAGTTTTTGAACACCTGTTTAAGTCCATGTCGGTGTTCTATTAAAAGGTAAAAAGACTTGTATTTGTCTAGTGTTTTATGCTGCTAGAGCTAAGAGGTTTAGGATGAAGTCCTCTGTGAGGCAGCTATAAAAGTTGGGCCACTTAATGCATGGCATAAAACACTTCCAGGAACAAACAGGGAGCTGCATTTTTAAGCCCTTTCTCAGCACTGATCTTGGGGGATAAGTCCCTGCTAGTGCTTATACACCCATACAAAACTGCCACTTTTACTGTCATCTAGATAGACTTGCATCTATTTTATTCCCTTTGCTCCCAGAGCTAGAATGTTTAAATGTAGTCACTCAAGTGGAAGTGGTAAAAGTTAGTGTGCTTGCTGTGTGGACAAACTCCTTTCAAGAAGAATTAACAGACCTGAAGTTTTCACTGGGGCAAGCTGTGAAATCAGGCTCAGAGGTACAATCTACTTCTCAGGTTGCTGGCTGGGCTCATATTTGTCTATACCTTTAACTCTCTGATGCAAGTTAGTTTGAAGCCAGACCATTAAGCAACCACTGGAAGCGTGTGTCATAAGACCCTCCTGGGAAGGAACGAGAAGCTGCCTTTTAAGTCCCTTCTCTTTACTGCTCCTAGGGGATGAGGCCTGGGAAGCCCTGGAGAGTCCATATCAAACTGCTATTTTTTTGTTGTGGTCCAGAGACACTTGTGTGTGTCTAATTCCTTTCACTAAAAGCCAAACTGTAAGGAAGCTTAGGGTTAGGATGCTGTATGTGAGGGCAAAACTCTTCTCTTTACAGGCAGAAATTGGGTATTAAAAGTCCCTTTCCTGACTGTATGTCACAGTGCCTGGGGTAAGGTTGATGCCTGAATGCTCCTCAGCTATTCCAAGCTGTGCATTGTGAGTGTTTTCTCCGTAGTCTGATGGGTAGGAGTCTTGCAACTAGTCTCTTAAACTTCTTTCAGAGGAAAACTGATCCATGAATAGATGTTTATTAGGTGTGTCCATAGGTGGAGGGAGGGTCAAGGCTTCCTATGCCACCATGTTGCTGATGTCAACTCTACATACTTTTTGGTTTTGTTTTACTTAGCCTACCCTTCAGTAGTGTTAACTTTAAAGTCATGAATTTGACGTGCTATTAAAATAAATATATAAGTGCTAAATACAAGAAAAATGTTATAGATAACCCAAGTATAAATAATCTTGCCTACTTTGGAAATCAGACCACAGTTTAAGTCTATAAAGGCTGTATCTGTCTCAAAGTAGACACATACAATAGTTCATTCCTACAAGGATTCTCATTTTCATCATTTTGACCTTTTATTCTAGGGGTGCAGAGTGTTAAAAACTTGAGTTTAAATACTGAATACACTACTAACCAGTGAGGTGGTTTGGGGAAATCTACTTAGCCTCTGTAGGAAAATGATACTTACCTCTAAGAATTATTTTTAGGGTTGAATGAGACAATGTACTTAAAGGCTTAGGCATGGTCTTTGGCACACACTAAGCAAATTATGAACGATATGTTTTTGATATATTTTTATTATCTCACAAAATGGAAAAATTATCTCCAGAAAACAGCTGTTACATTTCAGTTGGATTATGTGGAAAGCATTCTTAGTCCTTTTCCATTTATTATTCTGAAGCAGAATTAGGGAGTTTTTTTCTTACATAGTAAGTTCTTGAAATTAGGAGAACTAACAAAAGTTTATAAACAGAAACTTATCTGAGTGATAGGGAATCAAATAAGGGCATGAGAATACAAGAGCAGCGTAAGATGATTTCTTATGTTAACTGCCACTTAATTACCATTTACTGTCCCAAATGTATATAGTGTCCCACTTCATTCTTTCAATAATTTTATAAGTCATGAACCTTAGTAGATGATAAAATCAGGGTTCAGAGGGTTAAAGCAAAAGCCCAAAAGCAAAGGCACAGGGTAGAAGCAGATACTGTAAATCATGTACATCTGACTGCAGTGCACATGGTGCTTATTGTGTCTTCCAAGGAGAAGCAAGACACATACAAAAGGAGAAGAGAACTAAAGGCAATCTTTATTTTATAGACAGTTTTCCTTAGGGATATCATGGAGTACAAATTCAAGTAATATATCCTAAACAAAATAAGGAAGAAGAAAGACAATTTTTGAGTAGCAAAAAAGCCAATCAGGAAAAACTAATCTCCTTTTTCTTGCACATATTTTCAAAGTAGTCTGATAGGCATGTCAACTTAAATGGAATAATTAGCATAAGAGCTTCAACATTAGATGCAACGTGATGGTGAGATTAATCTTAGGCATTTAATGAAATACCATCTCCTCTTTAACCAAAAGTCTGACAGCCTAGTGACAGTACGTATCTGTTCTGCAGGCCATTTAATTAAGAACTAACATTGTAGAGACCTATTTTGTTTACCAAATTAAAAGATTCTTGTTTAAATCAAGATACTCACATGGTATGGTCTTGAAGTCAAGGATATTGCTTGCCATACTTAAAAGTGACCTTAAGTCATTTTTGTATTAAATTATGACTAAGGTACCCCCATTTTCTCATTTTAAGCTCACTTGATCATCCTACTTTAATCTTAAGTATTGCTTCTTTTTTATTTTAAAATTAATTTAATTTTAAGTTCCAGAATAAATGTGTAGGACGTGCACATTTGTTACATAGGTAAACATGTGCCATGACGGTTTGCTGCACCTATCAACCCATCACCTAGGTATTAAGCATCACATGCATTAGCTATTTATCCTGATGCTCTCCCTCCCCTGCATGCCTCAATAGGCCCCAGTGTGTGTTGTTCCTCTCCCTGTCTCCATGTGTTCCCATTGTTCAGCTCCCACTTATAAGTGAGAATATGTGGTGTATTAGCCCGTTTTCATGCTGCTGATAAAGACATATCTGAGACTGGGAAGAAAAAGGGGTTTCATGGACTTACAGTTCCACATGGCTGGGGACACCTCAAAATCATGGTGGAAGGTGAAAGGCATGTCTCACTTGGCAGCAGACAAGAGAAGAGAGCTTGTGTAGGGGAACTTCTCTTTTTTAAACCGTCAGATACCATAAGACTCATCCACTATTATAAGAAAAGCACAGAAAAGACCTGCCATCACAATTCAATCACCGCCCACCAGGTCCCTCCCACAACACGTGGGAATTCAGATGAGATTTGGGTGGGGACACACTCAAACCGTATCATGTGGTGTTTGGTTTTCTGTTCCTGCGTTAGTTTGCTTAGGATAATGGCTTCAAGCTCCATCCATGTCCCTGCAAAGCACATGATTTTGTTCCTTTTATGGCTGCATAGTATTCCATGGTGTGTATGTACCATATTTTCCTTGTCCAGTCTATCATTAATGGGCATTTGGGTTGATTCTATGACTTTGCTATTGTGAATAGTGCTTCAGTGAGCATATGCATGCATATATCTTTACCACAGAATGATTTCCATTCCTTTGGGCATATACTCAATAATGGGATTGAAGGGTCAAATGGTATTTCTGGTTCTAGGTCTTTGAGGAATCACCACATTATCTTCTGCAATGGTTGAACTAATTTACATTCTCACAAACAGTGTAAAAGCATTCCTATTTCTCCACAGCCATGCCAGCACCTGTTGTTTCTTGACTTTTTTAATAATCACCATTCTGACTGTCATGAGATGGTATCTCATTTTGGTTTTGATTTGCATTTCACTAATAATCAGTGATGTTGGGCTTTTTTCATATGTTTGTTGGCCACATAAATGTCTTCTTCTGAGAAGTGTCTATTCATATCCTTTGTCCATTTTTTAATAGAATTGTTTTTTTCTTGTAATTTTTTTTTAAGTTCCCTGTAGATTCAGGATATAAGACCTTTGTTAGATGGATAGATTGCAATAATTTTCTCCCATTCTGTAGGTTATCTGTTCACTCTCATGATAGTTTCTTTTGCTGTGCAGAAACTCTTTAGTTTAATTACATATCAGGTGTCAATTTTGGCTTTTGTTGCAATTGCTTTTGCCATTGTTGTCATTAAATCTTTTCCCGTTCCTATGTCCTAAATGGTATTGCCTAGATTTTCTTCTAGGGGTTTGATAGCTTAGGGTTTTACATTTAAGTCTTGAATCCATCTTGAGTTAATTTCTGTAAGGTGTAAGGAAGGGATCCAGCTTCAATTTTCTGCATATAGCTAGCCAGTTCTTTTAGCATCATTTATTAAATAGGGAATCCTTTACCCATTTCTTGCTTTTGTTAGGTTTATTGAAGATCAGATGGTGTAGATGTGCTATCTTATTTCTGAGATCTTCATTCTGTTCCATTGGTCTATGTGTCTGTTTTTGTACCAGTACCATGCTGTTTTGGTTACAGTAGCTTTGTAGTATAGTTTTATTTTAATTCATTTAAAAGTTTTATCTTCACCAATGAGAAAACAAATGTGTTTTTTACAAGATACAAGTAAGTACTACTTCTATGTAGCAGCTACTGTTTCTGTTTACATTATGAAAGCAGATATGGTTGTTTTAGTAAAAAGTTAAGTAATTATATAGTTTGAACTTTCAAATGGGACACATGGCACACAAAGTTTTCTAAGAATTAGAGGAAGATTAGAATAGAAAGTGTTAATTTTTTGGCATTGGGCTTCTTTTCTTCGGACTCAGAAATGCTTGACCATTGCTTTCCAAAGCAATATATTTTCATTCACATTTTATGTAATTAAGTTGGTTATTTTCCCTCAATTATAGTTTTTGGAAATATTCAAGAAAAAACCATCTATATGTATTATAATTTGATTCTGGAAGGAAGGAAGCTGAAGGTAAACACAAACAAAAAAGATGGAAAACCAATATTTATGGTATTTACATTACAGTTATGTTAAAGCTATTTGAAGATAGAGTGCAGTTTAATCATCTGTTGTTCCCATTATCTATGGAGTCTGGTTCCAATCTAGTATTCTTAAGAAACACCAAGTGTGCAGTGACAATATTTTTGTATTAAGTGTTTAGTTTTAAAATATATCACAGTCTTTAAATTCTTCAAACTACAGTTTTTAAAACCTTTTTATAGTTGTTATCTCATTTTTATCCTCATATATCTAATAAGGATGCACAAGCATTGATATATTACTAATTTGAAAATGCAGAAAATTAAAGTCTAAGGAGCTATGGGACCAGTATGTGTGCTACACTGATAGTCCAGCAGGACCTTTGGGAAAAGATGAGCCTTCTTAGGCCTCAAATCTTTACTGGGCACTCAACATTTGAAACCTATCTTGTAAAATAGCAACCAATTCTCCAGGAAGGTATTTGATTTGACAAAGAAATGTATATGCAATCAAATTCTTATTTATAAATAATTTTATTCTGAGCAGATAAATCAATTTTAGTAACCTTGTAGATGTTTTCTTAATAAGCCCCCAAAAAAACTACATTAAAAAAGTAAAGCAGGTAAGTTCACATGTTGTTCCCATATCATAAGTAACAAACTGATGACCTAAAATGTCAAAAAGCAGTTGCAGAATTCCAAATTACTTTACAAAATTGCTTTCTGATTTAAATTCTCCTTTCAGAACTGTTTAATTTTTTAAAGCTATTAATATCTAATATTAGAAAGAAATTATCCTCCCAATATTTACAACATATATAATATCATTTTTTCACTATCCCACGTAATTAAATTACAAACGTTTTTGTGTGAGGAACATATTTTTATGCTGAAGCATCTGTTATTGTGTCCAAATATTCCAAAGCTGGACCCATACATCATATTCATATAAAAATAATTATCTCTTTTTAAAGAGTAGACTGTCTACTGTGTACTTCCCTCCCAAGCTTTTAACAAGCATATGGACATTTTAATAAATCATACTTTTCACTGACTTGTTTGAAATCAACCACATAATTTCTCAATTCTAGCCAACCCAGCAATAGTAGCCTGGTTTAGCAGACAAGATAAAAGAATAATATCCAATTCATTCCCAGTGTGTAAATGGTGAATTTAATGATTACTGCTTTCTCATTAAGAATATGTTCAATTATGCCGTAGATAGAACACCTTTTGGTTTAATAAGGAATTAAAATGAATGGAATTAGATTTAAACTAAAATCCCATGAGCATTAATGCAGTGATTAAAGTGGGTGTGGAAAGTCTTTTTAAAAATTATTTATTTCCAGTTCCAATAAAGAAGCTTCATTTCTAGCAAATCCTAAGAAAAATTAAATCTTACAGATTTTTTAACTGAAACTGCCACTTGCATCAACTTTTTTCTCTTTGACTCAGAAAACAATATGTGTAACTAAAATACACTGATTCTCACTGTTAAAATATTACATTGTTCATTGTTTAATTTGCCCTATAAAAACTCAGACTTATATAATAATTGTTAAATAGTTGTTAGATACTTATTACGATCCAGATAATGAGTTAAATGCCTTTATATATTACCCCTTGGTAATCCTCATACCATCGGATTAAATAGACATTCCCATTATATTTACAGGGAAATTAACTTTGAGAGGTTAAATTACTTGTACAAAGTCATAGAGTGTAACAGGCAGAATTTTAATATGATTTCCAAGATCCCTATATCATGGGGTACATACCCTGCATAATCTCTGAATCTGTGCCTATGATAGATTTTACTTTCTGAGATTGTTATTTGACACAGTAGATTTTGATAAAGAGAGATTACCTTTAGTCAATGTGACTTAATGAGGTGTGCCCTTCCAAGGCTTCTTCTGGAGTCAAAGACAAAGTCAGAGGGAGTAGATGCATGAAGCATTTGACAGGAGAGAAAAAATTCTCCTCTGTTGGCTTTGAACATGGAAGGTGTCATGTAGAAAGCATCCTAGAGTATCCTCTGTGAACTGAGAGTGATCCACAGTAGATAGCTAGCGAGTAAATGGGGACTCAGTTCTACAACCACAAGGAACTGAATTTTGCCAATAAGTTGATTTAACTCGGAAGTGGATTATTCCTAGGAGACTGCAGACAAAAACTGAGTCTTGCTGGCACCTTGATTTCAGGCTTAAAGGAAGCTGAGCAGAGTTCACAGTCACGTTGTGCCTGGACTGCTGACTTTATACAACTTGAGCTAATTGATTAATGTTTTTAAGCCATCATGTGGTAATTTGTTACAGAGCATAGAAAAAATACAAAGAGTAAGTCACAACTTACATGCAGAAAGTCAGATTGTATTTTCTCACTCCTTCCACCCTACTTCTAAAAGCAGTCTGGACACTGCTTCATGGAAACACAGATTTATTTATTGCTCCTGGTTGAGCATGCCCTTCCACAATCCTCTGTGAATCAACGTGATTTAATGGAAAGAGAACTGGAATTGGAGTCAATAACCTTTACCTCATAAATAAAATGATGTTATTTATTTATTTGGAAATTGTTTTGGAAATAAACTGGCATATTAGTAAGTGTTAAATAAATTTAGTTCTTTATCTGACTCATAAGTGATACCCAAATGATAAAATATGAAAGTTGCCAAACTGTAGCATATCTATACATTATATGTAAGAAATTGCTTCTATTTCTGATACTTTTCTTAGTTTTACACAATCTATGATGAAGAAAAAATTACCACCCACTTTCAAAATTTACCATATTTTTGAGTACCTCCCTAATCTCCTAGGTGGAAGTGGAAGCTTTTTAACGAATTCTGATTTTAAGTGATACTCACTATACACATGCAAATAAACTGTTGTTTCATGTAAGCAAGTTTAATGTTTTATAAATGTTAATATTATAAGCACATAGCACAGGAGTATATATGTAAGACACTCAGTAAATGTTTGACAAATGAATTGAAATGATCTTCTGAGAAAGATAGTTACTTCAGAATAAATGCTTTTCTCAAAACCTGTAGAATAAGTTATATGATTACTTTTAAAGAAGAATGGATTCTTTAACATTCCCTTCACTAACTAAACATAAATAAAATATCTCTTTTGTTCAATAGAATGAGCCCTGGTTTATAGACAATAGAATTTGTGGAGTTTTTGTTTTAAGTATTTATTTTAGGGAAGCCATTCAGAAAGTAGAGATTGGAAAACATGTTTTTCCAAATTAAACCTACTTAAGCTCTGAGGTGTCTGAATTTTTCACTTAATTCAAATCTGTTAAAGTTTAAGTTGGTTTTCCTTTTGGAAAATGTACCTTCCTGTTACTAGGGCAAAAAAAGTCTAAAAAAATCTCAAATACTTATTGAACATAAAATGGTTCCTACCAAAGAATAACTTTGATTAGTCTGGTGAATTGATTTATAGGAATACAGACCTTCTCATTTTATTTTATTATTATTGACACACAAATTATATATCTACACATTAGAAGTTCAACACATTTTATAATTATTGCTTTACGCAATTGTTTTTTAATATCAGAGAGGAGAAGAAAGGAGTGATGTACCAAAATACGTTTATATGCAGAACATAATCTAGAAGAAGTGAGTACACCAGAAATTTCTCTTTAGCATTTGTCAGCTTGACTATGAGAAATCTAGGATTGTGCTCCAGATTGTTTTCTATAGGTTTGTGAATGGATATTTAATAGCCGATTTAAATTCTTTGTCTAGTAAATATCTGTGCCCTCAGGGTCAGTTTTTATTATTTTTTTTCCAGTATGTGGGTTATATATTGTTGTGTTTGTATCTACCTCGTATTTTTTTGTGTGGATAATTGAACATTTTAGAAAAAATAATGTGACAACTCTGGAAAGCATATCTTCTCCATCTATGGAGTTTGTTGGTATTTTTGAAACTGACTTTCCTATACTAACCATGCAATTTCTGCTAACTGATAAAACTGCTAAAAATTACAGGAGACAGTGTCTTAAAGATACTTGATAACTAACTCTCCCCACATTTCACTTCACTCAAAAAATCTTTCAAAAGAATAATTGGTAAAAAATAATAATAATAATAATACTCTACTTACATAAAAAAGCAAAACTCTGCTTATAAAATTTAAACTGCATAAAAGAATGGGTGGAAGTCCATTTGTATAAATAGTCATTTTGAATAATTACAATGAAACATTTATGCACAAAGCCTCAAATTAATATATAAATTAGTATAAACTTTATGTCCACGTGGGACCAGATAACTAAGCACAATTTTCCTGTAGTTTGATATTTATGTCAGGCAGATAAATGAATCTTAGTTTATCATAATCTGTTTACTTAACTGATAAAATACACAGAATTTTGAAAAATCTTGTGAAGGAAAAGAAACTTAGAAATTAAACACAGATGTTTATTTTAAAGTATTTAGAAAAATACCACATATAAGTGCTTAAGAAATGTTCGATTACATAAAATGGGATCTGTGTGTTTATGTTCTTAAATTTTCATACTAATAACTAGTGAACGTGATCCAAAATATCTAACAACCTTAAAATAACAGTGATACTTCAGAAACAAAGCAAATATTCTGAGTAATTTATTATCTGGAAAAAATAAATAGCAGGATTCTTTTGGGCAAACCCATGAATGGATTTGAATGACTCAGTGAAACCCTAAACAGCACACAAAATGTAGTATGTAGTTGCTTTTCTCTAGTGAGAAATCAGAGGCTTTCATTAGATTATCACAGAGAGCAGACAGCTAGATAGTCTTTCCCATTTTGATTGAAGTGGTGAACGTTTAACTTTCTTGCTGCCCTGAGATCTATGCCAAGTTGTGCATTAGAATGCCAATGTGAATATCCCAGGACATTATCAGGTCTCTCTCTTTATGTCTTTCTTTGCTTATATTTTGTCTCACAAGATCATATGCTACTCAGACAATTGCAACACTTTCTGCATAAGGCCTCTTTAAAAATGCATATTAAGTAACTGAATAAATGTCTGCGCTGCAAACATTTTGGACATAATTTTTTTGTAGCAGTTAGTTTCCTGAAAAGGAAAATTTTGGAGTTCATTGTGCAACAATATCAACATGACAAAAGGATTGTTATATTTAATACTGATTCTAAATAAAATTGTGAATTAAATTATTTTGTCTATCATTTTCTCCTCCTAACTAAAGACTTATCCTCATAGACATCTGTAGAATCAGATTTCCAATTTCCTAGTTTGGCAAATTGTTTATCTCTGTTTTATATCTGTTAATCTCTTCTGTTAGCTGTCATATTTAAAAAAATACTATGAATCTGTGATTTTCCATATGAAAAGCTTATAAAACCTGCATGAATCCAAAACAAACAAACAAAAAACACATTAACAAACACATGGTGCCTGGATCATATTTCCAGAGACTGTGATTCAATGGTCTGAGCATGGCCTTTCAACTAAGTTACCTTGAGAAAATTAAACTTGAGCGCTCCAAGGCATGCATTGTATGTAATAAATTAATTTCTTTCCCACACTTCTGGAATTGCATCATTCTTGGGATAATTGAGATATATTACTCAAATCATCTTTTTAAAATTTTGTGGTTCAATTGAAGATCCAGGGTTGAGAAAACCAGAAAGTGATGGCAAGGCATTGAATGTGCAGCCAGATTTAACATAATTGAAATTATATTATTTTTCTGTCGATTGATGGGAATTTTGCAAAAATATTCCTTTTCCTATGTATAGGTCTGCTCCCAAATTATTTAAATATAGCATTAATCATTAAGTTTTAGAACCTGTAAATATAGTTTATCAACTAGCTATTTGGTTTATATCAACTAAACGCCTCTTACTCTCAAGTTCATGAGTTATCTCTATTCCCTATGAAATTGGTATTTCCTTTGAGTTTTTTTGTTTTTTTATTGAAATGTTCATTTTCACTTGAGATTAATTAAAATTTTTAAATTTCAGTTTACTTAACCATGAAGTTTAATAAGGTTTAAGTAAAAATTATGAAAGTATGCACAGTGCATTATTTGCCCATGAATACTCAGAGCATAATTACTTTTTCTCATTGGTTATTGAAAAAGCTACCATTTATGGAACAATAATTCAGAATTATGCCATATATTTGACATATGCTTTATATTTGTAAACGTTTATTTGTTTTTTGGAGAAAGTTTCTTCTCCAGTTGTTTCTTGTTTCTCTTTTTCGAGTGATAATTTCACTAGATATGGAATTCTATGTTTGTTTTTCTTTGAGTACATTCAATATTTTATTCCACTCTCTTCCTGCTTGAATGATTTCTGAAAAGAAGCCTAATGTAATACTTATTCTTATTCCTCTATAGATAAGGTGTTTTTATTCTGGCTTCTTTAAAGAATTTCCCTTTGCCTCTAATTTTCTTCAGTTTGAATATAATATGTTTAGGTATAAATTATTTTTCCTCTGTTTACTTCTGTTCCTTCTTCTGGTTCCCTTTACTCATATGTTATACCTTTTTTAATTATCCCACAATTCTTTGATATTCAGTTTTATCTTTTTACTTCTTTATTATTTTTGCATTTCAGTTTTGAAAACTTCTATTGATATTTATTCAAGCTCACTGTTTTTTTCCCCAGCTGTGTTCAGTCTACTGGTGAGCCCATCAAAAGCATTCTTTATTTCTATCACAGTGTTTTTGACTTATAGCCATTCCTTTTGAGCCTTTGTTAGACTTTTTAGCATTTCCATGTCTCTTTTTATCCACTTCTTCTCTTGTATGTTATTTACTTTTTCCATTAGATCCCTTAGCGTATTAATCATAGTTATTCTAAATTCTCTGTTTAATAATACCAACATTTCTGCCATACGAGTCTGGTCCTGATGCTTACTTTATCGCTTTAGACTGTGGGATTTTTTTGTCTTTTATCATTACTTGTAATTTTTTGTGGAAAGGTAAACATGATGTATTGTGTAAAAGAAAGGTAAATATTTCTTTAGTGTGAGGTTTTCTGTTTATTTGGCTAAGAGTTAGGCTGTGCTCAATGTGTGCTGTAGCTGTAGTATTAGAAGCTAATATTTCCTCTGCTGTATTTGTTTCTGTTTTCTCTGTTGTCTTTGGATTTTCCTTGAACCTCCTTAAAGAGGGTCCAATATTTCAGTTCTTTTACCTGTAATTTCCTGCTATTATACAGGAGCCCTTTTGGGTTGATCAGGTGTAGGGGGAGGTAAAATCTTCTGTAGCTCTGTAATTAGGTCTCAGTCTTTAAGTGAGCCTGAGTTACGTATATCTCTTTCTTCATGTCAGTTGGGCTTGGGTAGCATCCTAGTCATTTAGGCACTGGTAAAATAGTTTCTCTTGAGGACAGGCCTTGTCAAAGAGAACAGATAGCTCTGAGTATGTTCAGAAATGATTACTTACACCCACTCCCCCACCGCACGCACACACACCACAAACACAACCCCCCACACCAGAATTATACGAAATTTGTCTCTGATCTTTAGCGTAAAGGATCTACTTGGGCCATTGGAAGAAAACTCAGAACTAAGTGTGAAGGACTCCCTAAAACTAGGCCCTCTCACACTTTTTAACTCTCAAGCTCCTCCACACTGATCTTCTAGCAGCTCATCATTACAATTAGAAGTGTCTTTACAGATGATGGCTCTGGAAGTGCGATTCTGTCCCTGGTAAACTGTAATTCTCCATATATGCCTGTCTGTTTCTCCAATTCACATGGCATCAATTTTCCCCATTACTTCAATTCTCTGATGGGCCTAAGAAGAGTAGCTGATTTTCAATTTGTTAAATTTCTGTTGTTGTAGGAATAGGAGTAACAACTTTTAACCTGTTTACATTTGGGAATGCAAACGAAGTCTAGAAGCTCATTTGAAGCTCTAAGAACACTATAAATTACCAATTCACATCCTCATTTTAGGATTATGGAACTGATGCATAGAGATTAACTCACCCAATCCACTTTCCACAGTGTGAAAAGTTGTAGAGCTGGGATTAGATTCCAGATATGCTGACAGCAAAATACTCTACTTTTCAATAGCATCCTAGTATACTTCCCCTTGCTAAGATTAGAAAGACTGTAAAATACAGTTTCACATATTTCAAATGAAAATAAAAGCTTAAATATGGTGAAGATATATTGTTCATCTACATCAAATCTGAGTTAAGGATCCATTGTGACTAACTGCAAGTGGTATAAGCAGGCAGAAGCTCAGAAGCAAGAGGAGGCTTCAATCATTTAAGATACAATTTTGCACATGGATCTGTGTAATTAGCAAATATTTAGATGGGAGGGAGAAGAAAAGCTCATGTGTTTATAGTCCTAAGCCTTCTCCTTTTCTGCCCTTGCGGTACAATGGTGTAATTTGAAAGTTAGATCATTTATTCTGGACTCAATTATTACTATCCCAGCTGTGAAATATGTCATTTAAAAGCTAGCTGGAAAGTCTTAGTTTTTCAGATTTTTATGGATATCTTGTTAAATCACATTGCATTTCCTCAAAAATCCACCATTTTTTCTCATAAATTCAGGGAAAGAGCATAAGACTTTCCCGCAAATGATATATACTAACCCTTTACAAAGTCTTTTTGTAAATGCCTAATGGGTTCATCTTGTCCACTGCCCCGACAGAGGTGATTTATCAAGACAGAGAAATTGCAACAGAAAGAGTTTAATAGATGCAAAGCCAGCTACACAGGATACCAGATTTATATTAAGATCTGCCTCAAATTAGTTTCCTTAAAAATTCAGGTGCTATGGTTTTTTTAAAGATTGCTTGGCAGGTAAGGTACTAGGGGATGCTGATTGGTTGAGTTAGGGATGGAATCACAGGGATTTGAAGCTGTCCTCTTGCCCTGAGTCAGTTCCTGGGAGGCGGCCACAGGATCAGATGAGCCGGTTTACTGATCTGGGTGGCACCAGCTGATCCATCAGAATACAGGTTCTGAAAAAATACCACAAACACCAATCTTAGGTTTTAACAATAGTGGTGCTATCCACAGGAGAAATTGGGGAGGTTAGGAAACTTGTGGCCTCTTGCCTGCATGACTCTTGAGCCATAATTTCTAATCTCGTGGCTAACTTGTTGGTTTTACAAAGGTGGTACCCAAACAAGGAAGCTATTTCCTTTGAGGAGGCGCTGTTATCATCTTTGTTTCAAAGTTAAACTGCAGATTAAATTCTTCCCAAATTTAGTTCAGCCTACGACCAGAAATGAAGAAGGGCAGCTTGGAGGTAGAAGCAAGATAGAGTCAATTAATTCAGATCTCTTTCTCTGTCATAATTTTCTCACTGTTATAAGCTTTGCAAAGGTGGCTTCAGTTTCATCTCCTTAAATATTTTAAACTTACAGTTTATTTCTACCAGTATAATGTATCTTAATAAAAATAAGTCTCTGTATCTGCAGTGTTTTACTTAAAAGAATATAAACATCTGCATTGGAGAAATATTCAGAAAATTATCTCTTTAAAGTTAATTAGGCTGGGTTTTCCAATTTTATCCTGATGTTTAATATGGGTTTGCAATAATCCAGACTCATAAAAATCCTAAGATGGAAAAAGCAATATGAAAGAGAATATACGGATATGTAACATTATATGTTTTACAGTACGATAAATTAGAATCTTCAGGAAATTATTTACAAGAATTTGTGGCACTAATTATGCATTATTTACCTGATGGGTCATAACAGCTTTCTTTTTTAAAAAAGTGTCTAACGTAAGCCCTGTTAAAAACATGTTTGTCACAGAAAATTTCAAGAAGCCCTTCTGGGTACTGTGTTGGCATCAGTTTGTGTAAAAACAAACATCACATTCTATTTATTTCTAAAAGTTTTTCTGGCCCATCTTGTTTCCCCATAGCCTGATTTTATACCATATTAAGTGCCAAGCTGAAATAGCTCAAGGTTAGCTATTGCACAAATAATTTATTTTTATACATTATTCAATATTGTCTTCTTATAAGCATTACCCGAAAATCAAATGGGAATTACTCTGTGAATTATAATTTGAGGAGATTCACATAATATAGTATATCCAGTGCTTCCCAGATGAACAAATGGTGAATTTTTTCTATTGATGGTAATTCACATTTTTGAGTATTTAGTTCACTTGTTTATCTAAAAAGCACTAAACAATAGGTATGATCATTACTTCCATTTTATAGAGAATGAAATTGAGTTACAGATAGTTTCCCCCAATCACATAGCTAATAACCGATGGTGCCTGGATTCTAATACAGACATTTGGACTCTAAGAACCAAAGCTATTTAGTACTCTGATAATAGAAGGAAAGTGGAAGGTGTAGAAATTTCCTCTTAATGAAAATATAACTATTAAATAGTCTTGGGTTGAATTTGAATCCTGAGCATAATGGAATCTCAGCTAGGTCCTTGGTTCAGTAGAGTGACACTATTTTTTTCTTTCTTTGTTTCTTTTTTTTTTTTTTTCCTTTAACTGCTTGTACTGTTAAGCACTCACTAAAGTCATTTTGTTTTCATTCACTGTATAACCCTAAGAGACTGTGGGCAATAGCCCTGGTTTTCTAGAAGTTCCTCTCTGTTACCCTTTCGTCACCACCAACAGCGATTTGATCATGGAAAGGAAGCCACTTGCCATAGTTTGATCCACATCTTACAGCAGCTCTCCACTGATTACTTTTTTTTTTTAGTTTAATTGCTAATTATTCGTTCTCTTTACCATGTGTTGCATCGACAACTCTCCTTCTTGTCTTTAATTCCGGTTTGACAACGAGTGTGCTGTCTACAGATTACATCTATGATAGCCTGAAAACTTTTCAGGGCTCAACTGTAGTTAAATTAAGTTTAATATAATTTAGATTTAGTTATATTTCTCTTTGCTAAACTGGCTAGACATTTATAATAATCTAGCCTCTTTGTTCTGAAAATAGTTATTTTAAAACTTCAATGCATTCCTCTATCCAATGAAATTCTATGTTAAGTTATTGTATTATTATTAAAGGAAGTAATTATTTGGCCTGCTTGATAATAAATAATCCATGTCAGTGGCATTATTAATATTAGCAACCTTAATTATATTTAAGTCATAATATACAGATTATACTACTAAAATTTTATTTTCAGTTATGGTTATTTTTATATGTAACCATTAAAAATAACAATATATTTCTTTATTACTTAGTATAAAACTTTAGCAAAGAAGTTGTTGGAATTACCTTTAAATTTATACTTAAGTTACTGAACTCATTATTTCAAACATCTTGGTCTGAATCAATATCAGTAATGATTCATTCTTTTGATTAAGAAGTGACTCTGTCTGTAGATGTCAGATAATTACCAAGATGACCTATAATGAGAACATTTCACAACTCTCTGACTTAAGTTTCTTATTCCCTCAACAGCATAATGACTTCCTTCTAGACCTTTTTATAGTGTCTCCATGCTCCTGGGGTTTCTTTTTATGATCAATCCCTATCAACGGTGGTTCCTATCATCTGTTTTTAGACAAAGAAATGTGGCTGTATACAATAAAATTGTGTTTTGTCTAGATATTTTAGAATTCTGGCATGTTTTCTTATTTTTTTAAAGAAAGGTTTGTCCTACACATCTGTATATAAATTGCATATAACTGCAACAGTAAAAGACGATACAGAATACCCTTTATTATTCTGTTAAGTGCTCTGGGGGGAATTAAAGTGATTTCTTTTATATAAAATATTAAGATTAGAAATGCAAGATGTTCTTCTGATCCTGCCCCTTAGGAATATGGTATTTAGAAGTAAGTAAGGAAAAATGGTAACATCTTGATGACACTCACTATGAGTCTTGAAATTCACAGGAATGCCAATATACAAAGAGCACTTTGTAGATGAAATAACAAATTTGTTGTTAAATCACTTGATTCTTTCTTAAACAATTTCTAGGAATAGAATATTGTACCAACCTTGTAATTTTTCTTTAGAATTCATAATAGATTCTGAAAATTCAGATACAGTTACTAATGTTAAAAATTTCTTGTGTGTTAGGAACATTGTATACATTTTTTCTCATGCTAAAAATGTAATTAATTTTTTTATTGACCTTTAAACTGATTGACAGATTTTCCATAGCTGTCAGCTTTGTGGCTTAGTTCTTTCCTAGTTCATGTTCATGTCTAGCGAAGGCAAGGAAATGACCTTGTTTGTATTCTGTGTCTTTGTTAAAGTAACATGAAAGGAAGACTAATGCTTATATGTGTTCAACATATTTGAGGTTGTTTTTGACTCTTAAAAACAGTTTTATATTTCAAGACAAACTTTGGTGAGGAACGTAAACCCTATTAACATCTTGATTCTGTCTTAACTACTGAAGCCTCAAACTGGTTAATTAGAGGTCGTCACTCTTTTCATAATATTTGCATTTGTGTTAGGAATAAAAGTTGTTTAAAGAATTGGAACTCTAGAAATAATGATGACTCAAATGACAGATTCATGCTTATTTCCCAGAAGCTACAAAGCAAAGGAGAGGAATTTTTCTTCTAAGTTAATAAAACTATGATGTGCCAGGAGAAAACCAGATCCTAACACAAAAACAAACCCCCACAAAACAACACAGGTACATTTTCATGAAAACATCTCATTCTTCTGTACTTTGTAACTAGCATTCTCTTAATTTCAGATCTTACATTAAAATTATAAGCATAAATACCTACAAATTAAATCCAGACCATTTAAGAGGTTTCCATGTTCTAGTTATGGAAGTCAATCAAAACAAAATTGTGTGTTTGAAAGAGAATGAGAATCATGATCATCCCTTTCTCCAATTTGCCATGTTGGAGAGTTTCCATTTTTTTATCTAAAAAATTATAGGCTTTGTAATTAATTTCCTATAACCTTCCCATCACATAATTCTTCAAAATGTTACAAGTCTGAGAAGAAAGCAATAAATGCAAAATCAATGTGTTAAGATTTAAAATCTCAACCAGTTATATCTTATAAGGGAAAAAGACCATATTCAAAGTAACATGATTTTAAAACTCTGGATCCTTCAATTAGCACCTAAAAATAGAATAACGATGACACAGAAGTATTTCTTTCAACTTATTATGTAGTATAATAAATGGCTTAATTCAAATAATATTTGATAAATATGACTGAATGTGTCTTTTCTGCCCAATAGTGGAAATATGTATGAAGCTAGTATACAAAAATATATACTTCCTCAAAACAGTGTTACTAGTTTTGATTTTATCACTAGTCTGGTAGATGCCAAGGCTATGGGAAACTCAAACTTTAGTTTTGCAGTAGCTTTGGTAATTGTATTAGTTATCTGGGGCTGCCATAACAATGTACCACAAACTGAATAGCTTAAAACAACCGAAATTTATTTTATCACAGTTCTGGAGACTAAAGTCTGAAATCAAAGTGTTAGCTGTGTCAGCAACTTCTGAAGGCCCTGAGGGAGAATCAGTTTCATGTCTCCTTCCTAGTTTCTGGTAGTTGTTGGAAATCCTTAATGTCCCTTTACTTGTAGGCTCATCACTCCAATCTTTGGCTCCATCTTCACATAGTAGACTCGTGTGTGTGTGTGTGTGTGTGCGCGCTCATGTGTGTGTATCTGTGCTTCTTCACTTCTTATAAGGACCTTGGTGGTATTGGATCAGAGCCCAAAAGAATCCAGAATAACCACATTCTTATATGATACATCTTCAAAGGTCCTACTTTCAAATAAGGTTCAATTCACAGGTACCAGAGATTAGGATTTCAATGTATCTCTTTGAGGTCACAATTCAACCCACGACAGTAACTAGTCTGACTCTAAGCCCTAGTCTCCTCGTCAATAATACAAAAAGGAGAAAAATGCCTGCATTTCAGGAATAAATGAGAGACCATTTATAAAAGTAATTATTTAACAATTGTATAATAAAGACTTTTATAAAGAACATAGTGTCTGGGACAAGATAGTATATATTAAAGTGAAAGAAAATTACAGCATTTGAGTTACAACTTCATATTTTAATGATCAGTTTCAAAGATATCAAAAGATATTTTATAAATTAAATAATATGTCAAATATATAGACATTTGCAGTGTATCTATTATTTCACTATCAAGGAAAGCAATTTCAAAGTTGCGTATGTCTCTATAATTGATGGTCAAATTGGGATGAAAGCTTAAATGTCCTTCTTTCCAAGCTTGCCCTTATCTACTCAAATATCTTCCCTGTGGTTTATAAGGTACTTTTATATAGGCTTACGACTAGATGTACTATCTTATTCCTTTATCTCAAGTCTGTGGTTATAACTTTCAAACGTAAAAGGACATAAATATCATCCAAGAATTTGCTAGAAAAATGAGGAAGTAGCATCATAATTATTTTGAAGTTTAAAAACATACAAAATTTTTTGGAAGCATATGAGAAAGTGGCCACTCAGGCAATCTCAACTATTTCATATTCATTACAGATACATGCTTCATGGTAGATGAATCCTATATTGTTGAAATTTTCTGTTGAGTGGTATTAGTTTAGAATCTGAGATGTAAGAGTTCCCTTGACGCCCTTGAGGGACTTGAGACAGGGGTGGCTCAAACCCCTTGTGGAAGGGTGAGCATACAGTTGAGCAGGTGGAGGAGCTGGGGCGAATGCCTTCGGGCGACAGCGGAAACAAACCTTGTACCAGCCTGTGGCAGCATCCAGGGGTTGCGCATGACCTCTGAAGCCCCAGAAGGCAAGTGTTACAAACAATGCTTTTAAGCATTTTCTGGCTATGGACAGCTAAGTGTTAACCAGTTGAGTGGAGGGCCAGGGTGACATCCTTTCACTCCATGCCCTCTGGTAACCGGGTTCTTGTCTAGCATCCAGGAAGAATCAGGTCACATGAACCTGAAAGATGGTGAATGCAGAGATTTATTGAGTTGTGGAAGTGGCTCTCAGCAGGTTGGGGAGCTGGAAAGAGGATGGAGTGGGAAGATAATCTTCCCCTGGAGTTCAGCCATCCCTGGATGAAATCTTCTCTGACCATCCCTGCAGGAACTCCTTTCTGACTGTAGTCTCTGGTGTTAAGTTGCCTCTTCTCCTCTCTCAATATTCAGATGCTTCTTCTCTTCTCTCCTTCCCTGCCATGCTACTCTGCTTCTCTGCCAGTGGAACTTGGGGTTTATATGTTTACAGGGTGGGGTATGTGGAGGGTCCAAAGGCAACCTTTGGGCAGGAAAACAGGGGTGTGAAGTTCTCATTTAGGGTCTTGAGGTGGAACCCTCGCCAGGGACCCTGCCCACTTCTACCCAGGATTTCCCTGTCTCCTGTCTATATCAAATCCGTGTCCATGAAATCATAGAGTTAAAGGAAGTCTGGGAGTTGTCGAATTTATGCTTTCATGTACAAGTTCACTTTCTAATGTTGAAAAAATTACATAAGAAGAGATGTCAAAGTTCCTCAGCAGTTTATTCTTTTAACTCTATATGAAAGTAATAATTTAAATTTCTCAGCAGTGAACTCTGGACATTCTAATTTACTTGGATCAATCTTGCTGTTGTTCTGCTGAACACCACACAAAGGTGACTTTATGACTAAAAGTATGAGATAGCAGAATAAATGTGGTACAAGAGAGTCAGGCTTTCACCTAGGCATCAGTTTAGGTCAGAGAGAAAGAAAATTTAAAAAAGAAAAGCAGTAGAGAGCGGGGGAGAGAGACAGAAAGAGTGAGAGAGAGAGAAGATCTAGTCACCATCTATAGAAGAGAGTGAAGCCATACTGCTACTCACCAAAGGGCTTTTGGCTGATGAGTGCTGTGCTCAGATAGACTTCTGGGAACCTGAGGAGTTTCCCTTGCTTACTCATCATGTGGCTACTGAGAAGTGGTTTCTCTCTCAGGGGCGACTCTCCAGGATTAGTCTCCCCCTGACCTTGCCCATCAGCATTTCATGGTCAGCTAACCCCCTGCCAACACCCAAACCGAAAACTTGATTTCTTCTTGGTTGAAGAAGAACAGTTGTTCTTTCTTCAAAAACTATATTTTCATATTTCATTTGTCAAATCCTCATTTCCCAGAATAGAAAGAAGGAAAAACTAAGGAAAGAAGATAGTGTGAAGGGGAAAATGGGAGGGAAATAGCAAAAAGGAAGGCTCCTGCAAGTATCTATATTTACAAAGACAAGATAGAAAAAAAGGCACAAGTTGAGTGTTCATATTAAAAAAATAAAAAGAGACCATTTCAATATGCCTGCCCATTACTCCAGAGACCATTTCAATACGCTTGCCCATTACTCCACACTGATGAGTAAAATTCCTTAGACGTCTTCTTTGTTATGCTGCCATTAAAGTGTAGAAAATGTTCACCATTGACCTAAAATGACTACGCATAGAATGGAGTTACTCGTCATCTTTTCCATCTCTGATAAACAATATATATTCTTTAAACTTTCCATATAGGTAGGCTTTGCAGTATTTTAACAACCCTTAAATTCTAATCTGATGATCTGTTTACTTTTCAAATTTTTATTTACTTTTTGTGAAAGTAAACTTTGGGAAGAGTACACTGATCCCCTGCTGTGTATCTACATAAAATAGGAAGAAAGAAATGAGAGGGATAGACAATAAAGAGAGAATAAAATAACAGAGGAAAAATAAAATGAGTAATACTCATTAAAAAAAGCATTTGGGGGCGTCATTCATCTCTCATTAGACAGATTCCCTTTTAGTTTAAAGATGGAACTTAATTTTTTGATCTCTCAATTTCTCAACTCCACTGTTGGTACATATGATAACACACACACACACACACACACACACACACACACCTCTCTTTCTCTCTCTCTTTTTCCCTCTCTGTGTCTCCTGATCCAACTTAAATTGTTAACTCAGAGAGGGGTGGGACTAGATATACAAATCTCTCTACAAAGTCCCAAGTAATACAGCATCTGACACTAGTAGCATAAAATTGCAATTGAAAAATATGTATTTTGGGTTTTTTAAAGACAGTGATACTAGCTTACATTACTTAAATACACTGTTTTACTTATGGTCCTAACATGTTTTGTTTCTTTGTTTTTATGTCAGTCTCACTTAAACCTTGTTTAAGGAAATGAAAGAGCTAAATGCCAAGGTATTAAAGAGCTGCTTTGCTTTATTTTACTTCATGCTTCTCATTGTGACACACACTTAAGAAGGGTCTGTAAAGCAGAGAGTTCTATCTTATATATTGCATACTGATTGGTTATATACCAGGGTTGAAAGAGAAGCTAGCACGTAAGAGAAACCTGCATGGGATCCTCTATCCCAAGGGATTACTGGGGACCCACAGACGTGCCTTAATAACCTTGAATTCAGCACAGACTTCTTGGGAACAAAAGAGACAACACTTGCCTGCTTTCCATCTAAATGCTTAGACTTTAATAAGAACTTTATTGTTTTCTATAGGAAGCTATAAAATCTGAAACATTTCTCAAGACATCACACGTGGGTAACTCCACTGCCTCTCATTGAGATTTCTACGGTCTCTCAGGGCATATTTCAATTTCACTAGGCTTAGCACACTTTTAGGATATGGCCCACAATGAGCAAAAGAAAAATATATTTCTGCCAAGCTAGACTAATTGTTGCTTCTCATCTTTTTCATTTAAAAAAAAATCAGTCTGCATATAATCCTCTAGTTGCTCACTCAGAAAAAGAGTGTTGTGGGAAACTTGCTATGCAGTAATGGTAAAGGGTCAGGTATAACTAAGGAGTTGTATGTAGTCATCTTGGGTGGTCAAGAATATTGTGGGTTGAAAAAGCTTTCTTCAAAAACTTCTGGCAATAAAAAGAAAGCCTCTATTGAATCCATGTTACTCTTCCTTTGCTTTTCTAGCTCAGAAATATTGTACAAATCAATATAAAATTTTGAAATTAAATAATGAGCTAGTGTTCCAGTGGATACATAGTCTTAGTTATAATTTTATTTGGTAAGCACGTCCCTTTTTTCATAAACACTCTCTGATGCATTATCTGTATATCACACCAACATTAGGTGAGTCTTTAACTGCTTCCTTCTTGTAAAGTATTCTTAGCCTTGTTTCTACACAGAAACACTCATAGCTTTTACACAAAGGAAGCATGTATGTTTCCCTGGTGTGAACTCAGTACCAACAAAGCCAAAGCATTTCCATCTGTCATTACGTACCAACACAATTAAGATTACTTAGAGAATCATGTTGATAAAATGACTCAGACAACCCCATTTTTCATTTCATAGGTAGATGTGTTTTATTATGTATTTTACTAAGCAGAAGAGAAAAATGTTTGCATTTTTTTCTTTTAAAAGTGGGTACATTTGAACCATATTAAAAAGTAATAATTTATCTTAAAATATAAAATTCCTATTAACATTGCTGCTTCTTTTGTTTTGGGGATACATATTATTTATTAAATGCTTTAGAATTTTTTATTATTTTGTTTTTTCTTTCATAATAAATGTGACAATTTGACTGAATGTGACAGTTTTTAGTTTATGTGTGTGTGTATACAGATCCAATTGTCATTATTTTTGGATTCTGTTTTTGTGAGTTTTTGCCTATTTGCTAAAATATATTCATAACTCCAAAATCAGTATTGGTGATGCTACAATGGTTATTCAGAGCAAAAAAGTGAAATGGCTCCATGTACACATTTCCAGCTGAAGTCAAACAAGATGATGCTCTGTTTAGTGCCAGATTTTTCACATTTTTTTGCTTTCTCTTGCTGATTCCATTGTTGATAATGGCCCTACGTATAGTGTTGAATTGCTATCATGTTTCTCAGCACAAGAAGGTTGTGATGTGCCTTATGGAGAAAATACACTTGTTAGATAAGTTTCGTACAATCATAGTTTTCTTAGTTGTAATTTCAAAGTTAACAGATCAACAATATGTATTTAAAAAGGTGTTTTTATACAGAAACATACCTAAAAATATTTCTCAGCTGATGAAAATGTTGTGACCAGAGACTTGCAAGAAGCTAACCCTGCCTTTCCCCTAGGTGCAATGGTTCACTAATTCAGTTTTCATACTGACTTTGTAGAATAAAACTATTGCAAATAACAAAAATCAACTGCATATTTTCAAAATAATGAAAACATTTGTTTCATGTATAAAGTTGAACATAAGTAAAATGTTTTATTGAACTTCTTAAAGAAAAAGTCAGGAAAATGTTCAAAAGATAACTCAAGAAATAGAGATTTCTATGGTCAGTCATGTGAATACTGAAAGGAACTTACATAGCTGTTTAATTTCTTTGAGGCAATTAACCATAATATCTGGAGTTATTTTTCTATCAGAAAGAAATTATTTGAATTTTTTTTTACAAAAATCTATAACTTATGCAACTTCACTAAGTTCATGATCTTTAATCAATGGTTACTAGATATGTTCTCTTAACATATTTCTCTATAACAAAAATAATTTCTCTATAACAAAAATAATATTAAAAGCATGCTTTTATGCAATCTGATAATGCCATAGTCTGAAGAAAATGGGAAATTCTTTCACTTAAAATTGGTTTTGAATGAAGTCTATAGTTTTATGCGCTATGCAACTTAAAATTTTATCCAATGGCATTTCATCATTCTCTCACAAATATATGTACAACTCACTGATAAATCCAGAATTTAGTATAATATTTATAATAGGGAAAAAGCTAGTTGCATTTCATGCACATGGTTCTATTTGCATACTCTATTTTGAAGCATATTATTTACCTTAGTCCAAACCATTATGTTGTTAAATAAAAGTAGGTGAGATTAAGAGGAGCCCCGGATGAAGTTTTTTAAGATATGACCTAAAAAACCCACATAACTATATAGCGGGACGACATTTAGAAATAAACCAAGTGGTACTTATTTTCAACTATAGATCGAACCTTGTAGACATGGTGGTAAAATTACTTCAAACATAGCAATCCTAGATGCAGCCTAGATGAATTATAGACAATTTAAAGAACACTCCATATGTTCAGCATGGAGCATTTGCTGAGGAACAGAAATGACTGAGCCCAGTGCCCAGGTAAATGGCCTGAGTTAATCTTTCACTTCTCTTGACTACTCCCACAGCAAAGAAAATCGAGTAGCACTAAACTCTGCAGTGGAAAGTACCTTAAAAAGCAGTTGGTGCTTACTCACCATAATTGGGAGAGTATGACAAGACTATAATGAAAGCAATAAATCTAAACAAAAAGTGACTGGATATTGCCAGTCAACCTCAAAAGACTGGCAGTGCTAGGGAGATCCAAACTAAGGGCTAGTTATGCAACAAGGATTCAATATACCAGATCACTGGAAGACCAAGCAAGGACCTGAGGAACAGCCTGACTGTCACACCAGTCTACTCATGCCTGGAGGATGTGTATGCTTTTCCCTGTATGCAGATACCATCTTGAAAGTTAGAAGTGGAAAATCCTTAAGTAATCACCTGAAAGAGACCACGTTAAGCAAAAATAGAGAAAGATTTCATTGAGAACTGGAGCATTTTTTCTCCAGTCTGGGAGAATGGTCTTTGAAAGAAAGTTGAGTAAATGGACAAAGCTGGATCTTAGTTGCCCCACTCACTATCTCTGTAACATAAGGGGATATTAGGTTATTGTGGAAAATTGCACAATATTTTACAAAATATGGTAGAGAATACATGTGGTCATAAGTCAATTGGAACTATTTACTTAAGCAAAAATACAGTATTGCCAAGAAGTTGGTAATTTAAAAAATGAAAAAAAAAATCCATTTATTGACTTATTGCTTGGTATTTGGGGTTTAGCCCAATATACCATTTGCTGTAATCACAGTGAAACCACTGAATTATACCATGAGTAAAACTATACACTAGAGAGGTTTAAAGTGCATTCCAAGGCCCAAGGGGTAATATCCCTGTAGCAAATTGAAATGGTTATGGGCTGAACAAGTAGCAACAGCTACTGGTATGTTGCAAGAGAATGAGACCTTTTCATTAATGCAACTCGTGCAGGTATGACTCCTCTGTCGAACATGAAACCAAACCATACTAAAAAAAATTCAGAAAAAGTTTAGTATCATAGCAGTAACATATAGGACATTGACTAATTCATCCCTGTTCTCCACCCTCCAGCATAAACACACTTTTGAAACAAACATTTAGAGCAATAGAAACAGCTTCCTTGTTGTTATTCCAACAAGATTCCTTTTTCCAGTTATTAATATAATACTCTCACCAGTGTTCCTCAGTTCTTTTGCCACTCTCATCTTAAATTTATCACTTTCTGTAGGAGTAAAATATGGGCTCTGTAAATGAACAATTGATGAAAGAAAACAATGTCAACACAAATCCTTTATAACAATTTTTTAATTACTGGCCATACATTTCAGCACTTTTTAACTACCACTGAGGTATTATAGTGCCTTAAATGAGGGAGGATAATGCAATTTACTTAAATAAATTATACATGCCATGCAGAATATGTGAAATTTTTACTAATATAACACAAATTAAGTTATAAAAGTCAATAAGAAATCATGCCAAGTTTGCAGAAGTTTTGCATTAAATAAGCTTCCCTTTAATTCTCATCTTCAGCATTAAAAGTGTATCAACAGGTTCTCATTGTAACTGCAAAGAGAAAGATACCATCTCTCTGTCTATTTATGCTGAAGTTAGCAAACCACAAAGAATCACTTGTCCACAACAGCCACATATAGGTGTGTCTTTTGGATAAGAGAAATCCATACATCACACCCTGAGACTGTTATAATAATAAACTCACTTTTCTCTAGCAACTCTTTCCCTCTAGTTACCACAGAGCTTGTTGAAAGAATTGTGTGTACTCTCTCTTAGTTTCCGACTCTTCATCTCTCATCAACAACTGAACTTGGTGTGCTTTTGTGTCCATTGTATAGAAGGTGCTCTCACTAAAGTTAAATGTGAACTTGCAATACCCAAATCAAGTAAATATTTCTCAGTTCTTATCTTACCAGATTTGCCTATCTGCTGGCATGATTCCCATACCATTTTTCAGAAACAGAAATTGTTAACTACTGCCTTCAAACACAGAAGATGTAAGTACCAACTTCAAAAAAAACCCATTCATCATAAAAACCTATGTTTCACTATTTCAGATCATGATTGCCTCACACCCCATCTTCAGAGTATTCTACATTTCTTAAGTTGCTCATCCAGAAATTACTGTTCATATTTAGGGAAAGAGACGTTGCCTCTGAACCCATGGCTGAGAGAGATTTGCAACCTGATGAAACTTCACATCAGCTGTGTGATATTTGATAAATGACTTAGCATCTATTAATCTATTTCATCTTGTGAAAAATGAAAATTTTAATACCAACAAATAACTAAAATGTAATGGGAGTTTGTCCCTGTGTTTAGCTGCATTGCTAACTGCTTTACCTGTATTGACTCTTTTATTCTCAAAACAAATTTATAAGAAGTATGTCATTATAATCTTTCTTTCCCATATTTAGAGAGGGAAGTTTCACAATTTTGAAGGACTCCCCTTAGGTTACAGAGATAGCGAGTGGGGCAACTAAGATCCAGCCTTTGTCCATTTACTCAAAAACTACCAAACTCACAGCATTGTTATGGTATAAAAAATCTACTATTATGTCCAGCATAGAATTATTACTCATTAGGTAACATCTGCAATTAAAAAATATTGAAATGGTTTAATAATATTTCAAAATGTAAACATTTCTGAATATATCCTTTTTATCTTTGCAGGAGTATTGACAAAAATATGTACTAGCCAAGAATAAAAATTAAGAACAAATTTCTTTTTTTTTTCTTTTGCTTAAAAAAGGCATCTAGCACAGAAAGTATGGGAATATTCACAAATGGATTAAAATGCACAGATAAAAAAACAAAAGTGAAATGAAAGAAAAGTGGCATCCAGGAGGACAAGAAAACTCAAAGAATCTCCCAATGTGACTCTGTCTGAAATAGCTTCAAAAGTTTCAGTCAGCTTGAATACACAGGCCAGCTAGAGGTGAGCTGGTGCTCTGGAATAATTATTTCCATTCTTACCTTTTTGACATATAAACCGAAATAGTGCCAGTATTCCTCTTTGTCTTATGAGATGAATGTCATTTCTTAGTTCTCTTATATTTTTACAGAAATTGTATTTTAAAAGGTAAGCCTATTTGTAGAACAAACACAAAGGAAATAAATTCCTTTATAATAAATTATTGTGGCATTAAACATGCATTCTGCTTGATTATAAAATAGTTTCAGATAAGCACAATACCTTTTCCAGTTCACAGTATTTAATTTTCTTAAATCTTCCTACACAAGTCATACAGATTTTTACCTCAGAAAGCACATGATAAATAAAATAACGTAAGCTATGATTAGATCCTATGGATAAGTGAAAGAATGCCGTTGTCCAGGGTGGGCTACATGAAGTGAATACATTTGAAATTTTGATAATTAATTGAAAACATGTTAAATGATGTTATTAGCGATTATGTGAACTAAAAAGAATAAAATAATTTGAGTAGAATCTGCATAATTTTGTGTATTTATTATATAAATCTTGTGAAACAGTAGCTATTGTTAAAAATTAGTGTTCAGACGCTAACTTGCCTTGCTTGTTGTCGCCATTAAGAATTTTCAGTTTCTCTCTTGAGCTTTTTTTTCCTATCCTGTGTGCTCTCCCTAGAATTTGGACCCAGAGTTCTTTCTATATGGATTCATATATTTGTTTCTGGCCTTCCCATTATTAAGGAAAAAAACTCTGCCCTCTTTCGCTCTGAGGAAAAATAATAATGCATATCTTCTCACAGCTTTACATATCAGCACAAATACAAAATATGAGACCCTATATTTTCCCTTATATAAGAAAAAGTAAAAGTAAATTGAGAAGTAAAAATTAAAATTAGACATTAAAAATCAAGTGCGTCACAACTTAAGAAAACAAATTTGCATACATACAAGACTAATAAGAAGGATAATGTAACTATAGATAATCTGAAAATTAGTGAATAAAAATAATGTATGAACAATCCTGGGAAAGCAGTGATTTCTCCACCTACAAATAAACTGTATGTATATATGTGTGTGTATATATATATGTGTGTGTGTGTGTGTGTGTGTATGGCTAGAAAATCACTATTATATATACATGTATAAATATGTCTGTATGTATATAAATAGTAATTTTGTAGCCATATATAGTAGCCATATGAAAGCTTAAATCCTATAAGAAAAGAAACGGATTATCAAAAAGAAGCAACGATATTTACAAAGCATAAATGTTTTAATTATTCTTTCAAAACCTAAGAAAAATGTAATATGAACTCCATCTTATATTTGAAGTAATTTTTCAAATCATTAAGTATTTTCTCATAAAATATTTTATGTTTTCAAAATAATCAGTTATAATCAATTACAAGGAAGGATTTGCAAATTTAAAAGTATTTAAGTGATTTCCAACCACACAGAGGTATATTAATCCACCCAAACATAAATCTCAAAATTATTCCAAGAAAAGTAATTTTCAAAAATACATAATGCTACAAAAAAGAAAGATTATCAAAAATAAGCAACAATATTTACAAAGCCTAAAGGTTTTAATTGTTTTTTCAAAACCTAAGAGAAACCTAATTCTCATAATACAAATTTTTTAAAGAATATTAGAAAGATGGAAAGCTACCAAATTCATTTAATGAAGCCAACATAACATTATTAAGCATTCTTGAGAAAGGAGTAAAATAAAGGAACTTGTGGACTCTTTCCATTTAGGACCTCTGAGAAGAAGATTCAGTGAGAGCAAGGAATTAATTGAGGAAATACATGTGGAAGGCTGGGAAGAGCGAACAAGAAGAGTCAGGGAACCCCTTCAGACTAGGGAGTTAGCATTATACCTATGGAAGGAGAAGGGGAAGGGAGGAAAAGATTGAGGAGAAAGATTCTTAGAGAAGTGCGGGCCTGAGTCTTGCCCAGCTTCATGGGGAGTCTCAACATGTAACATGACTGAAGAAGAGTCTGAGATTGGGTAGATATGGCCAGGCTCTAGGAATCCTAATCGCCTTAGACTTTGGCTGGAGCTGCCCAGGCAGAATGTGCTCTGAGCTTGAATGCTGCAGAGAAAAACAAAGGCACTGCTGCTGCAGGGATGCAGCTGACTGTACACCTTACATATAAATACCCTCTTGATAGGAGAACTACTACACATATCATGTACCATGTAACTGTCCCATAGATCTATATTACTAATTAAATATAGATGCCAAATTTCTAAATGTAACAGCAGAAAATTTTAGTAGCATTATAATAAAAGAGTAATATATTATAATTTTTGTTATACATGTTATTTTATATTATAAATAAGCATTATAGTTTACTATAGTATTAGTAAGACTTTATATTATAAATAAGGAATTATATATACATGCATTTACATATTTTTTTTATGTAGAAATGCAAACCAGTCAGGAAAATATAATTGCCTTTTGATGTTTGGTTAGTTGCTTTAAAAATTCAAAGATTCAAATTTTATACTTAACACAACTAATTATATCCATTTATATAAAAGGTTAAATGTAAAATGAAAGAATTAAAAGAAAGTACAGACCAATGTCTAATATAAAAAAAGTCTTCTTAAAAAAATTGTAAATACTGATAAGTTTGACATTTAAAAGTAAATTTACAAAAAATAACAAAATAAATTATAAAGTCAAATAAACTTGGCAAATATATTGAGGAAAAATTACAGAAAAGTGGCTAATAGCTATAATTTATGAATAGCCATTATACATTAATAAAATTATATAAACATCTCAACTAAACAATTGCCAAAAATTTATGTTTAATCCTTGATGTTGTGATACTATAGATAAGTAGATACTACATACATTAGTGAATGCACCTATATATCTCTCTATATTTTTATATATATTATATATATATTTCAGAGTGTTTCTGGATTGCCTTTTGCAATATATATTATGAAAGATTCTATTTGTTATTTCCTTTGGAGTGATTTTTTTTCCTAAAAACTTTTGAAAAATTTAAAGATACATAGAAAATTATATAAGAAACATAATATAATATTATTGATATGCTTTTATTTTAAAAGTTTTAAAACAACTTGAGTTCTCTGTAGTTGGAAATCACTTACTTTTAAATTAGAAATCATTTTCTGTAACTGATTATGACTGCTTATAATGCACACATAAACTATGTTATGAGAAAATGCTTAATGAAGTGAAAAATTATTATAATGTATAACAGAAAGAGTTTTAAAATACAGTTGTACATCACTTAACAACAGGTATATGTTATGAGATGTGTTTTTAGGTCATTTTGTTGTGCAAACATCATGAAGTGCACTTACAGGAATCTAGATGGTAGAGCCTACTACACACATAGGCTATATGGTGTAGCCTGTTGCTCCCAGGCTACGAACCTGTACAGCACGTTACTGTACTGAATACTGTAGGCAATTGTAAAACAATGATAACTATTTGTGTATCTAAACATGTCTAAATATAAAAATGCTACAGTAAGAATGCCATACAAAAGATTAAAAATGGTACGCCTGAATAGGGCACATATCACAAGGGGAGCTTGAGGGACTGAAAGTTGCTCTGGGAGAGTCAGTGAGTGAGTGGTAATTCAATGTGTGGGCTAGGACATCACTGTACATTTAGATTACACAAAATTTATAAAAAGTATTTTTCTTTCCTCAGTAATAAATTAATTTTAGCTTTCTGTCACATTTTTCATTTATAACCTTTAAAAAAAAAAAAAGACAGGGTCTCTTTGTATTGTCCAGGTTAGAGTGCAGTGGCACAAACTCCTGGGCTCAAGCACCCCACCCAAAATAGCCTCCCCAGTAGCTGGGAATACAGGCATGAGCCACCATGCCTGGCTTCCCTTATACACTTTTTAATCTTTTTGACTCTTTTGTAATAACACAGCTTAAAATAAACATTGTCCAGCAGTACAAAAATATTTTCTTTCTTTATATTTTTATTTATAGACTTATTTTTTTATTTTTATTTATTTATTTTTTTTACTTTTTAAACTTTTTTGTTAAAAAATTAAGACACAAACACACACTTGAGCCTAGGCCTACACAGGATCAGGATGATAGATATCATTCTCTTCCATCTTCACATGCTGTCCCGCTGGAAGATTGTCAGGGGCAATAACACATATGGAGCTGTCATCTTCTGTGATAATATTGCCTTCTAGAACACTTCCTGGAGGTCCTGCCTGTAGCTAAGCTACAGTTAACTTTTTGTTGTTAATAAGCAGAATGAATATACTCTAAATTGATTAAAAATAGAGTACAGTAAACAAACCACTAACATAATTGTTTATTATCATTATCATGTATTATGTACTATATATAATTGTATGTGCCAGATTTTTATACAACTGGCAGTGCAGTAGGTTTGTTTGCACCAGCATTGGCACAAACACATTAGTAATGCATTAGTCTATGCTGTTATGATGGCTAAAATGTCACTAGGTGACAGGAATTTTTCTGCTCCAACATGACACGTGGGTCCCAGTTGAAGCGTGCGTGACTGAATTATATTCCAAAATAATTGTTCTAAGCATCAACTAAAAGCAAAGTATCAATTATAGAGTTAATTGTACATGAACAGCAATAGAATTGCACAAACACACAACAGAAAATAAGTTTGATACTGAAAGAATAGACATATACCTTCAAAGTGTTTTCAATAAAATCTATTAGTGCAATAGCATGAATGGACTAATGTTAATAATACCATGATCTGATTAATTTTCCATTGTGAAATAAAACAAATGTTTTATAAATTTTAAGCTGTTTTATAGGGAGAGAGGCTTCCAAAACTTTTATTATCTGAGTCACGCACTCAAGCTCCATGGTGAAATAGAGAGTCAATATTTGTAAGCAGAAAAAAAACAGAACTAAAGTATGAGAGTTGGAAATAACCAGTTGGATGCTATTTGGGGGCTAGAAGTTCTGAAAAGGAGGGAATCAAAAAATAGATGAGATTTAGTTATGAGAAGAGGATTCCTGAACCAAGTACGTTAGGCATTGTCTCACCATCTTGGAGACCTCAGTGGAAATCCAGGTGCTTCTGCCTGGGCTCGGTGTATAGTTTTCAGGTGGCCTAGAGAAACAGACAGAGCAAGACGAAAGGAAAAGAAGGAAAGAGATGAAAGAAAGCAAGTGGCTACTGAAGAACCAATGTTATTCTCAATTATTATAGGAGACAACACAAAACACAGAAATGGATGGTTGGTACTTAACACTGATCATAGTGCATGTTTCCTGTCATCACACTGAAATTCCATCACCTGCATTTTCTCTCTAGTCCTTTCTCTTTATAAAGTAGATTTAGGTGATGAAATTCTGTCAATTCATCTGTCAAATAGCCTCCATACTATTTCAACTCTATCAGGACAAATACTGTTCTTTCATTCAGGCCATGTGGAAAACCATTGTATTTTTTTGTTTGTTTGTTTTATTTCTGCCTGTTTAGATTTCATCAGGAAAGATTTTTTTTCTATTTTCCTTAATATTTTTCTGTCCACACAATTGTTACTAAATCTGAAATGCTGGCTATCTTCTACCCCAACTGATTCATTTTCTGTTTGCAGGAAAGCCTCTCATGGACCTTTCATGTGTGTGTGAAAGACCAGTAACCTCAGTGGATATACACACAGAAAAATAATTTTAAAATATTTATTTTTATGAATTTTCATTTTCATAAAAAATTTCTCATAGTATCCCCACAGCCAATTTTTCCCAGAGTAGAAAATCATATCAGAAAGCCCCTGAAAATATCAATAAAACACCAACCTACGGATAATCTAAATGAAAATCATGCCAAGGGCTGGATTTGCAGTTTGGGTCCTCCTTATCATTTCAGGAAACATCATTGATGAGAGTTTAATCCCAAGTAAGAGAGAAAATAAAACAAAAACACCTTGAACCAGGCAGGGGAGGAAGAAAGTCGGGAACCTTAGGAGATCCTCTCATTAGTGCATGGAGACAGGCAAGCATGGCATCTAGTTGAGTCTTTTAGAACTGGAAGAATGAAAAGTGGTGAACAAGACCTTCTTAATGCAGGATTCTAATCTAAGGCTATACAGAGTTACTGAAATTCCCATTTATTGTATTCTCAGTGTATTGATAATACTTACATTGGTACTTATCCTTGAGATCTGAGCAGCAAAATGGGCCAAGAGTCATCCCTATCTTTGAGCTAGTCGATACTATATTCCAGATAAATTTTACTATGTTTCTAAAAATATGTAGCTCAACATTAGAAAGGATTATTCTGGCTATGAAGCACCTACAGATGCACTAGTCTGAGCTTTTTTACTTCCTCTCCTCTCCCTTTCCCCTTTTCGTCCTTCAGTTCTCTTATTCTACCCTTACTTTCAAAGGACTTTGGGCTCTATAATACAGAATCCATTTAATTCTTTAAGAAATAACCATGAAGCAATGTAAAGGGCAAAGTTGGTAAGAAAAATCCTCTGACTTCTATTTAACAACAACATCAACAAAAAACAAACAAACAAACAAAAAAAACAGCAAAGCCCTCAAAATGTAATTTGGGGGCACTTGCAAAGGCTTGCTCGCAAAGAATATTAGACAGGATTTTCATTAGACTTCGCCTTATATATTAGAATTCTATACAGTTGTTGTTACATTACTTAAAACAGTGGATGAACAAACTGTCTAGAACTAGCAGTTATTAATATATCCTATTCAAAAAAAAAACAGAACAAAACCCAGCTTGAATGTATATGTAACAAATATTGCTCAGAAAAGAAGCAACCACACTCTCTTCACAACACAAAGAAGTCTCACATACACCAACCCGCCAGGGGAAGATATTTGGCTTGCAAAACAATCAGTTTTATCCCCAGAAAATAGGTCTAATTTACTGACGGCTATAAACTGAATAGTAAATTGACTCTTTATTATATCATCTCTCCTAGTATTACACTATGAGCCTGGTTCAAGAATCATTGTCCAGCTGCTCCATGAAAGCCTGCATAAAGATACATGAACCCTGAAAATAATCTATTTCCCAGTTCTTTGTGGCCCTGGAAAGGCACAGAATTTATGGGACTTGTTAGAGAAGCCAGGCTAATAAAAACAGAAAGATACCCGAGTGTTCTTGGCAGTACCTTGTTCCTATAGATGTAAAAGTGTTTAAGCTTCTCTGTCCAAGATAATGTTCTTGCCATCCAGTGAATGAAATCGTAGGAGAAGCTAGCCAATAATGTTCAACAATGCATTCTATTTATTGTACCTAGTAATAATTAAATCTGTCCAATGAAAAATGGCATTTTGTTTAAAACAGTTCCTATTCCCTTATTATCATTTCTTTTGCCCTAAAAATGCAGTTATGTTATCTATTGCACTGACAGTCATAAAGGTTCTCAGAGGAACACAGTGATAAGTATGGCATAGAAGGGCTGATAAAACATTAGTAATAAAATGATGTTTTTCACTCTTTTAAACCTTTTTGTCATTCTCTTTTCTAGAGCTAAATCTTCTATTAAACAAGGAAAGAAACCGATGTAAAGAGGTAATTACTTTTTATGATTGTTTTTGAAGAATCGGGGATTTTAGACCATCAAAAATGCCAGACGTATTGATGTGTTCAATGACCAAAATTTATCTGAAAAAGAATAATATGGGTAATGGTAGGCAGGGCTGTTATGATTCTCTGTATACTTATTACTTCTCCCTGCATATTTCATTTAAAACAGTGTAATTTTGTAAGACATAAGTGGAGTGAGTTATTGAAAGCAGTGGATGTGAGGAAAACCTTATCTTTCTGAAAAATGGTATAATCAGACGATATTTAAATACTTTTGCACAAACAATCATCTTTATATTTACCAACATAGAATGGAAAGAAAGAAATGAAACTAACACACAGATTAGACTTGAGAAGAAAAAGCAGTAAAGTCAAATAATGGTTCTGATTTTTTTTTTGAGAGCTGTTCTGTCTGATATAGCAACCACAGACATGTACAAGTATTTAAATTTAAGTTTAAATTAATTTTAATTAAATAACATTAAAAATATAATGTCTCAGTGTCACTGGCCACATTTCAAGAACTCAGTATCTGCAAGTGGCTAGTGACTACAGTATTGGGTCAAAAAACATATAGAACTTTTCCATTAAAACAGAAATTGCTATTGGGCAGTGTTATTCTAGAGAGCACTCATTATCGTCTCTACAGACCTTTCATATTCCTGGAATATTTTCTGTCGTCTATGGAAAGTACCAAAGCAGTAACAAAATAGAAGCAAAACATTTATTGTATAACATTAATTGTACTTATCTTGACCCTGCAAGAAATTAGAATGACTCTTATTTACAGAAACCTATAAGAGTAAATAGATTCTCAATATTGTTGCAATAGCTAATGGTCAAGCCCATTTTAGCTGTAACACAGTGTGGAACCTATCAATCAAGAAGTATGTTTTTGGGGGTGCTATTGTCTACCAAGCACTGTTCTACACAGTGGAATATAAAAGTAAACAGAAAAGAAATTCTTGCATTCAAAGATCAGCATTCAGATTTTGCTTCAGTACCTTCTGTAATTATCTGGCACTGCCCTGAAACTTTAGTGGGTATTAAGAGTCCTACAACCCTTTCCAGATATTATCTGAACTCAATAAAACTAGTTATAAACTATTAGTAAATGGGGGATTTAAATGATATCTGGTTTTAGTAGAGTCTTTTTTCCCAACATGCATTTGCTTTATTTCTTTTACTTTTAAAATTGCCTATATTGTTAATTTTTTTTTTTTAGTTTACTATCTGTGCAGGCTGTCTCAGAGGCAAGAGATAAAACTAATATGCCAGATCTTAAATATGAACATCTTTCTATAGTAAATACTGAATAATAATGGCAAGTCTGATAAATCTGACAGAAATATAAAAACAAATTAAAAGACTGATGCTTGTTTTCAGTAACATTTTCAAAATTCCAAATTCATCAAATTATTGTAAAAAACTTCCCTTTATTATCTCTATTGATTAAAAAATAAACGTACAACCCTGTTTTTCAAAAAGACCTACTGCCAATTTTTCTCTAAGCCTTATTTCTCTCTAACCTTATTTCATCATTAACTCAATTTCCCTGACACGGCCTTTACATTTATAACCCTATTCTTCACAAGAAATGAATTTGAACAAGAAAACTTCTTCTGGCAGAAAAAAATATCAACAAAAGCTGTTAACCATAAATATTCTTACACTGTCATACCCCTATAATTTATACTGAAATCACAGAACTCGAATTATGTGTGCAATTCTGTAGTAGGCACAATTTCTTCCCATGTACATACATATACACATACCCAAGTGCAAAGTTAAAATACATATATTTTTTATTATACTTTAAGTTCTGGGATACATGGGCAGGACGTGCAGGCTTGTTACATAGGTATACACGTGCCATGGTGGTTTACTGCACCCATCAAACCATCATCTACAGTAGGTATTTCTCCTAATGCTACTCCTCCCCTAGCCCTACACCCCCGCACAGGCCCCATTGTGTGATGTTTCCCTCCCTGTGTTCACGTGTTCTCATTGTTCAATGCCTACTTATAAGTGAGAGCATGCAATGTTTGGTTTTCTCTTCCTGTGTTAGTTTGCTGAGAATGATGCTTTACAGGTTCATCCATGTCCCTGCAAAGGATATGAACTCATCCTTTTTTTGTTTTTGTTTGTGTTTTTTTGTTTTTCGAGACAGAGTCTCATTCAGTCACCAGGCTGGAGGGCAGTTGCGCGATCTTGGCTCACTGCAACCTCCAACTCCCTGGTTGAAGCAATTCTCCTGCCTCAGCCTCCCGAGTAGCTGGGTTTACAGGCATGTGCCACCACACTCAGATAATTTTTGTATTTTTAGTAGAGATGGGGTTTCACCATGTTGGCCAGGTGGTCTCGATCTCCGATCTCTTGACCTCATGATCTGCCCACCTCAGCCTCCCAAAGTGCTGGAATTACAGGCGTGAGCCACTGTACCCGGCTGACCTCATCCTTTTTTATGGCGGCATAGTATTCCATGATCTACATGTGCCATATTTTCTTTATCCAGTCTATCACTGATGGGCATTTGGGTTGGTTCCAAGTCTTTGCTATTGTGAATAGTGCTGCAGTGAGCATATGTTTGCATGTGTCTTTATAATAGAATGATTTATATTCCTTTGGGTATATACCCAGTAATGGGATTGCTGGGTCAATAGGCATGGGCAAAGACATCATGACAAAAACACCAAAAGCAATGGCAACAAAAGCCAAAATTAACAAATGGGATCAAATTAAACTAAAGAGCTTCTGCACAGCAAAAGAAACTATCATCAGAGTGAAAGCCAACATACAGAATAGGAAAAAATTTTTGCAATTTATCCATCTGACAAAGGGCTAATATCCAGAATCTACAGGGAACTTAAACAGCTTTACAAGAAAAAAGCAAACAACCCCATCAAAAAGTGGACAAAGTATATGAACAGACACTTCTTAAAAAAAGACATTTATGTGGCCAACAATCATATAAAAAAAGCTCATCATCACTGGTCATTAAAGAAATGCAAATCAAAACCACAATGAGATACCATCTCAGGCTAGTTAGAATGGCATTCATTAAAATGTCAGGAAACAATACATCCTGGAGAGGATGTGGAGAAATAGGAAAGCTTTTACACTGTTGGTGGGAGTTAAAATTAGTTCAGCCATTGTAGAAGTCAGTGTGGCGACTCCTCAAGGATCTAGAACCAGTTTAAATATGTTTTAAAGTGATGGCTTAAGTTACCATAAGTCTGGCTATTCCAAATTAATAGCAAGACTCTGTCTTTATCCCATCTACTATTACAACAGAGTATCAAAACCCATCCAACCACTGTGCAAAGATGATAAGTAAAGTAGATGAAATTTATTGATAGATTTTTAGGTATGTTAAACTTGAGTTCAAACATTAGGTAGTCACTTAAATTTTAAACTGTTAAAACAAAATGTGGAAACCACAGACCTTCTTCTTGCAGGATGTCACTAATTTTGAGTGTATACTTTTATTTTCAGAAAAGGTGATGAGCAGGAATTCAATGAGTGTTAACACCAGTTTTAGGTGAAATTTAGGACATGTGTTAATGCACTAGTTCCACAAAGATTGAGTGAGTGCTCACATGTGTCATACCCTTTAGCAAGCATTGGTAGAGGTGAGAAGAATAACACACTCATCCTCACACTGTAACTAGTTAATAAAAGATGCCCAAATAACTATCTGTAAGCCAGCGTGATAATTTCCACAAAGAAAATATTCATGAACTTGAGTTGCGGCCCAAAAGAGAAAATGATGCATTAAAGAATACTTCATATGCATTTTAGACTAATGATTATATTGATGTAAAAGAATACTTAATGAACACAGTTGCAAACAATCCATAATAGGTATTATAATTATGTATTAATACTCTAGTCATTGTCATGTCCAAAATGGTATTTTTCAGTGAAGCCCTGTAAACACAAATCTTGAATGAGAAGAAATTTTCACATTTTGCAGAAAATACAGGCATCTACCTATGAGGCATCATGCTTTAGAGACAGTGTTTTAGACATAGAAAAACATATATTTTGGCAAAAAAAAAGGCTGGGGTAAATATTTTTTGTACTTGGGAAATCTTCTGGAAAACGGAGAGATTTCTATATCTTAGGTGTTCTGGGAGAGGAATGGATGTATAAGTTAGTTCAACATGAGTTTTGGATTCTTTTCCAGTCCCCAAGGCCCAGATAATGAAAATTTCCTTAATGTAATTCCTTTCTAGCATTGTGTAGTAAGAACTAAGCCATATTCCAAGGGTGAAGCAAATGTAGAGACCCAGTGAGCTGGCTCATAACAATCCCCTATGAAGGAGTAAGTCACCGTTTTTCTATTACAGAACCAATGACCCAAAGAGTGAGATAAAATCACCACACTCAGGTTAATGACCTCTCCTCTATAAAGTTCTTCTTTGGCTTTCAGAGCAAGACAGTTGTAGATTTGTCTAAGCATTCAATGTTCCAAACATGTCTCAACTGGAGCGCTCAGAGAATGAATTACCAACATAATACCAAGATTAGGTTTGCTTGGTTTGTACATGAATCCTGTCCCATTACCACTCTAAAGTCCAATGATACTTTGGTATTCAAAAAAAAAAAATAGGGATGGATAGTTAGTTAGCTAGCTAGCTAGATAGATGTTAAATGGACTGAATAAATTCTGGTCATACAAACTTACCTGAAGATTAATTAGCTAGGTGAGAGAATATTCTATCTATTAAACTAACTCATTTACATAAATGATAAAATATGTAGTAATGCTATATTTCTTGTAATTTCTAATTACTACAATATTTTGAAAATATATTCAAATGCCACATGATTAGTTTCTCTCTTTAGAAACATGTATCTCAGGCAGATGAAATTAATTAACAGCATCAATCTGGTCCAAGGGTCTAAATTCCTCACTTATTACTGGAGTTGGTGGTTTGTGGAATGAAATGTGTGTTTGTGCATGTATGCATGCCTTATTGAGGCACTAATTTTGTAACCACAAACTTACTCACCCAGAATCAAAGAGCGAGATTTCAAATACAGTAATTTATTTTACATAGACCATTAATTACATTAGTTTTCTGCATATATCCAGATGTGCACAGAAACATTCATTGGAGAATATACAATCTTTCTGCTCTAAAATAGTTCACAGCACAGCAAACACAGGCATCCATTTTCCCAAGGGATAGGTCTTCTAACATCAATTTAAATAGACATGGGCTGAAATTTTAAGTTTGTTTTAGAACTTGAGCTTTCACAATCTTAGCCTTACACTGGACCTTAGTTCATTCTTCCTGGGGAATTTTTAATGGCATCTCAATCTCCTAAACAGTGTGCAGTACATTCTGTTTTTTACATTACCATTCTTAATGTGTCCTTGAAATACCTGGGGTACTGGGGATTGTTCAGCCACAATGCACAAGTCTTGTGTTATGTAGCTGGAAGAATACTTAGAAGCACTGGTAAAAAAAAAATGACTATATGTAGTTCTTAACAATTTATTTAAAAAATTTTAAAAATATATTTGAAATGTTCTCACTTCAGTATTCAAATACCTGTATCTTCTATGCAATTAGATTTTTAAAACCTTTTAAGATTCTTCTTGACACATGATTTCATCCTCTCTGAGAGACATAGAAAAAAATCTTGTATAGCATGAGCAATTATGACTTTTAGAAGGTGTTATTCTTTGAGTCTTGGTAGTCTCTCTTTGTGTAAGACTCATTATTGATGGCTTCCTTTCAGTTCCCAAGAATGACAGCTGACAAAGGTTCTCATAAATCTAGCATCTGCTCTTCAATTTGTCTTTGTAGGTATAATATTTCCTCAATGGACACATCATGCTTCTTATTTGGAGAAACATAATTATTAAATACAAAATCTGTTCAAATTATTCATAAGAGCTGATTTTTAAAACACCAAAGGCCGTATAGTTGTGTCACTTGGTCTTTAGCTGAATACTATTAGCTTTACTACTAACACATATAAATAAATAAGAGTGAAAATTTTGGCTGAGTATGAAACTTGAAATTTATGAATTTTTATGAATTTTATGAAATGTTATGAATTTTATGGGTTTATGATCTTTTGGGGATTACAGTTTACTAACTAATGATAAAATGCAGCTTCTTAGAACAGGAAGGAAAGAGAATTATTTAAAAGATTCTCACAAACTTTCCTAGGCATGAGATGACTTTCATGAACAATAATATGACAAGTTAAGTGCAAATGAATCAGAACATATGGATTAAATTTCTCTTGAAGTATACATGGTTTTGTAAATTATGAGCACAAAAAAAGGAATGGGAAAATGCAGTTTCAACTTTGCCAAACCCAAGACATTTGAACAATTGTTCAAGAAAGTGTTCCAGACACATATTTTCCTCTTTTAAATCCACCTAATATAAGAAGAAACACTTTGAACTTATATAGCCAGTTCCTTCTCAATAACTCAAAGTTCTTTTGGAATTTCCTCGTGTCTTCCTTATACTAGCCTTATGAACAAATTTTAGATATAATATTGGTATTCTATACGTGTGTCATAATGGGAAAAGTTTAAACATTATGTGGTTTGTAAACAAGGAAGAACCAGGTGTTACAACTTACATTAAATGAAAGCCAATGAATCAGATTTTCCCCAAACTCTATGAATATATTACTCTCAGCAACATTATAAAAAATAAATGTAGAATCCTAGTATGAATTGATTATAGAAGTCTGTAACTATTCTGAGGCAAGACAATTTTCCATAAATACATTATACCCAATATCTATCAAAAACTATTTGATTATCTTCCAATTTATTTTTCCAATTATTTTACTGTACAAAGAAGATGTTTTCCTTTAAAAATAAATCAGAGAGTCTGGAAGTGATGGCTCAGACTTTGTAATTCTGGCACTTTGAGAGGCCAAAGCAGGAGTATAGGCTGAGGTCAGGAGTTTGAGACCAGCCTGGGCAACATAGTAAGATCCTTGTCTTGACAAAATAAAAATCAGAAAATTAGCCTGGCATGGTGACATATACCTGTAGTCCCAGCTGGGGAATGCTGAAGTAGGACGTTTGCTTGAGCCCAGATGGTTGAGGCTATAGTGAACCATGAATGTACCACTGCACTCTAGCCTGGGACGCAGGGTAAGGCACTGTCACAAAATTTTTTTTTTTAATCAGAGATGATAGATATACCACAAAGGGATGAAAATCAAAAATACCATCTATTGCTAACATTTTGGGGTATATTTTCTACATATCTCCATCAGTATAACTACATGCATATATTATTTATAATATACATACCATAATATAAATTTTATGTTATTTATTCTAATTGATTTTAGACATGTATAGTATATGTGTACATTATATGCACATATGTTATACATTTTTATAATTGTATATTTTATAAAAATATACATTTTTATAATAATATAATTTATTATATGCACATGTTATACAATTTTATAATTTCTATTAAAATTAGACCACACTATGCACATTATTTTTCAATCTAAATTTCTCCATTAATTTATTATATTTTAATATATCTATATATCAATATAATTGACATAATATCATTTTCTAAGTCACACTGGTTATATGCATTTACAGGATCAACGTTTTTCATATATATTTTTTAAATTTTTAGTATTAATTTTCTAGAGATAGGGTCTCGCTCTATTGCCTAGGCTGGAGTGAAGTCGTGTGAACATAGCTCACTTCAGCCTTCAACTCCTGAGTTCAAAGGATCCTCCCACTCCCAGCCTCCCAAGTAGCTAGGACTACAAGTGTCAGGTGTGTATTACCACTCCTCATGCCCGGCTAATATTTTCTTCTTGTTCGTATTCTTTTTGTTTTGTTTTTTTGGTAGAGGTGAGGTCCTGCTTTGTTACTCACCCTGGTCTCAAACTCCTGAACTCAAGCCATCTTCCCACCTCAGTTTCCACCTGAGCCTCTGAAAGCTCTGGGATTACAGGTATGAGCCACAGCTGTGCCCAGCTGATGTTTTCCATATTGTCAATAAATAGGTATAGGCAAATTTTTAAGTTACCAATATATGGAGCTTATAAACTTCAAAAAGATCACACTGCTCCTGGCCAAACACATTTCAGTTCTTTATTCCTGTAGACCTCATAAGGGATAGGAATCTTATGTCTTTGATTCACTGCTAGATGACCTGGGCTTAACACAGTGCAGTACATAAGAGGGATTTGATGCAAAAATGAATGAATGCATACTTTTGCCCTACCATCCCTTATATACCCCACTCTCTCTGAATATCACTCAGATCTGCTAGAAACTTTCTAGTCTCTACCAGCATGAGGTAGAATGCTAGTCCTCTTCCTCTTATTTAAAACTCCATATTCATCCTACTGACAATGTTCTTCATTTACTTTTGTGGTCAGTTTATTTGATTTTGTTATTGAGATGAACATGCATTTTTTATTATAGAATTCAACCTAAAAAGGGAAATTTTGTTTGATGTATTAAGTCACAGGATCTATATTAACTTGGAAACTACAGATACGAATTGGTGGAAGCTAATAAGAGAGACAGAGAAGTTTCCATAGGGATTCCTTTGTATCTACTCTTCCCCTCCTGAGACTGATCGATCGATCTATCTATCTATCTATCTATCTATCTATCATCTATCTTAATTTTATATATAAATATTGATTGATATATAATTCATTTATATATATTAATTTCAATCTCTCCCCAACTCCACTACCTCTGGCATCATTTTCACTAAGTGGCTAATACTTGAGTTGCTTACTCTATCCTTTTGCTCGGCAGAAGCAGCTAAATTTCTTTTCAATCACTCTTCGTCTTATCCAATGACTTTCTTTCTGTTCCCTTTTAACTCTACATGAAGCAAAAATAACAGATGTTTTCTTTTTTGCCAATAGATTTTAAATAAGCACAGGTTTATAGGCATTATAATTATTATACATCATGAATTTTCTTAAAACAAAAGGCATTATTAGAAAATTCAGCCAATCTAATTACCATAAACAATTGTCATATGCCCATTTGCCCAGCACTGTGTCTTTTATTAGTATACTCAACAAATGATGATTAAATACCTTCCATGTATTAGACACCATGATGAATTTTAATCCTATGTCAGGCGCAGAAAGCGGTGTTAAATTTCTTGTATTTAGTGAAAGAGAAACAAACAAACAAAAGCCAAAACAAGAGACTATGTGATAGGTGATATGACAAGGAAAACAGAAATTTATGGGAACAAACACAAAAACCTATAACTGTATTGGACAGAGGGCAAGAATCACTACATAGCAGAGCTAAAGTTAGGAACTATTATTACAAAGGGGACTAATTTTAAAAATATTTAGAATGTAGCATCAGTAGGGCTTGGTGATCAATTGGATACTGGTAGGGATGGAAAATGGATCCTTGCATTTCTTTGTGATTTCTTGCTTGGATGACAAAGTAGATGTCTGATAAACAAAGGGATGTGCAAATGCATTGAAGATCCTGCCATAGATAGAAATTTGGTTAGATATTGTTTAGAGGAGGAATGGCAAGTAGATAGCTGGGATTTTGATATAGGCCAGATCTTGAAGGACATTGAATGCCCCAGAAAGCTGGACTCTCAAGAAATGTATTCAAATGCTTTAAGGATATTACAATAATCTTTATGATTTTCATGAATATAAAACATGTATTCTCTAAAATTCAAATAATGCAAAATAAATACATTTTTAAAAACAATGACTATAAAAGTATTATGAGTAAGTCATGTAGCTAGATGAAAAGTTAAATGAGCTAGATGATTTATGTCTCACAGTTTACATATCATATGCTTTTTATTTTAAAAACGAGTCAAGCCAGGTGCAGTGACTCATGCCTGTAATCCCAATGACTTGGAAGGATGAGACAGAGGAATCACTTGAGGCCAGGAGTTTGAAAGCAACCTGGGTAACATAGTAAGACCATGTTTCTCCAAAATGAAACAAACAAACAAACAAAATAGCCAGATATGGTGGTGCATGCTTGTATTCCCAGCAACTCAGGAGGCTGAAGTGGGAGGATCACTTGAGTCCCAAGTTAAAGGCTGCAGTGAGCTATAATGGTATCTTTACACTCCAACCTGGATGACAGAGACTGTATCTCCAAATTTTTTTTAATGAATCACAGTCAATATAATAATTTGTGGCCTACTTTTTTTGTTGTGAACATACCATGAACCTATTTTCACCTCAGTTTATATAAATCTGTAAGTCTATCTAATACTTACATAGCAGTCCATTGTATGGGGAATAAAACAATGTCCAATAAGATGTTGAACAAATAAATACTAGTGCAACATGTAAAGACTTATAAACAGCAAATTAAATGATCACAATTTTGTATTAGAAAGATTTCTCTAGCAGAACATTTTGGAGGAATCACACTAAGAGAAAAGGAATATTATTTGGGAAGCTATTATTCTATGTAAGAAGTGATTAAGGTCTGAATTGAAAACATTGCAACTACTAAAGAAATTACTTCACAAAGAATGTCAGTTATAAGTAGGTACTGGAAGTATCAAATGCATAGAATGGAGAAACTTTATTTAAAGGTATTTAGTATGCAGAACCAAAGGGACTTGATGACCAATAACATATGTGTAGGGGGATGAATATGAAAAAAAGCAATAAAAATTGAATTGAGAATTTTGGCTTGATGTGGCAAGGAGAAGAGTGATATCATTTTCACTGGCCAAGAGCACTGAATGAGACCTGCCTGTGGGAGGTGAGACTGAGAAGCTGAACCCAGTTTGGGATTTTGCCTTGGGAGAACTTGTGGGAGATTTTGAAGACTGTGCTTGTAGTTCTACAGCAGACACTAGGGAGGGCCATTACTATCAGTGCCTTCTGCAGAGGCAATAACTGTAGTCTATAGCAAAGATAAGATTGTTCAGGAATAGGATGCACACTGAGAAGGGTTGAGAGCAGAATGCTACGCAACAAGCCCGAGGACCCAGGGAAGGAGGCATGGAGAAGAGAGAGCCTTCAGAGCATTGTGGCAGAGATGGAGTCAGATGTTGCTCTGAGATCAATGATGAGAAGTTTCAAATTGTGATCAACAGTTTTTAAAAATAAGATGATATCAAATTATGGAAAGCAGTACTAGTTAAGACATAAATTGAGAATTCATATTATAGGTGATTGAGAAATAAATGAACTTGTGGAAGTACAGTCAAGGAATGTAAACCTTTCAGGGAGATTGGCTGGAAAGGAAAGAGAAGAGCTGAGGAGAATTATCAGAGAACATGCAGTCAGAAGAATATGGGTAACTGCATGTTTTATGTATGCACACATGGCCTATGTGTGCACCTGTGAGAAGACTGGAGAGACTACTATGTTTGTGGACAAGGCAGACGCCAGTGAAAGACTGACAATACATAGAAAAGGAAAAAAAATAAGGAAGTGAGGCATGGGATTCAGAGTCCTGGTGGTGGAGAGATTATCTTTTGAAAAAATATATTCTGTTAAAATGGGAAGAAAGGAGAAAGAAACCTCACTATGTGTGAGGGAGGTGAAAAACAGGAAGAAGTTAATGGTTGGTGGTCTTTAAGAAAACATGTAAACAAATCTAATAAATTCAAGTTCAGAAGAGGAAATAACGAATGCAATGGGGTTAGTTTGGAAGGATCTCAATTTGTTTCTGGAACCTTAGTTTGCTCTGTCCCACATTCATGAAGAAATGTGGAAATAGCAAAGAGAGATTTAAACGAGTTCAGGATGATAATAAGCCATATCTGGGAGTTTTGAAGCAGAAGACAGCTAAATATCACAGTTTTTCCCTCATCTTAGCAAATGAACATTTCCATGTCTGCTAGTTTACCATTAGGTCAACTCCTGAGAACTACAAATTCATACTTGCTTTATAAAACTAACCCCACCACTCAGGCCTTGCTCTCTTCTTCGGTACCTTACTCTGAAAGTTATTATAAATACCTCACTTTATTTTTTTAAATTTCCTGTTTCAAATAAAACGATCTGCTTGACTCTAGTTTGTCAAATACTCAACTTGCTCTTGCATCCCCAAAATCTTGAACCCCGAGGTTTACACTTAGTGACTGAATGTCTTCAACATGCATCTCTCTTTATACCATCTCTCTTGCTTCTGTTCAGATACTTATATGAGATTCTTCTCTGTGAGGTTATCTGTAACTTATTGATAAACCAAGTGTCTTTTTCTCAATTTTATTCTCTATTGATTTTCTGAAATGTTCAAACTTCTGGATATCCCTTAATACCCTAGATAAAAGCATTGGTTTTAAACACTTTTGTAGGATAAATTTAAAAATCAAAATGTTGTTATCTGGGTTCACCAACATTCACATTTTCAGAACAAAAATTGGAACTCATGAACTGATTAGAGAATTTAAAAAAATTATAATGATGTTATATATGAAATATGTGAGGGTATAACATTAATGATACAGTTAAATTATGCATTAAAAGATATCATTAAATAGTGTGTTTTTAAAAATAATATGTCTCAAAACCTTGGGATTGTTTCGGAAAATCCTGGGAGTATCCAGCTACAAAGTAGCAAAGTCATTTATGATGTATGTTTCAGGCTTAAACGCAATAAATTCTACTGGAGGATAACAACCTTAATTCACAGTATTAATAACTCAAATCAGTAAAATAATTTTAAATATCTGTCTGATTCCCTACTCAAATACGGAAAAAAGTACAAAACAAAAAGTACAACACATCCAAACTACATTGTAGTCAAAAGTGTTCTTTATAATATATTATCATGAAGGTAAAAATTTAATAATAACTTTGAAAAGTCTAATAAATGTTTACTTTTTTTCACTTGGAAGGGGCTCTGTTTTTCTGGTTTTACCTCAATGGTTCGAACTGTAGCAGCATCCTTGGTTTGTGCCATACACAAACTAGTAGTAGGTGCTGGGGATATAGAGGTGACTAAAAAAGTTTCCGTGGAGCTTTCTGTCTGCTGAGTGATATAGTTGTTAGTCAAATTATTACACAAATAAAGATAAATTTACCACTGAATTAAGGTTCCAGTAGGGAAATGCATGGTTCTGTTAGATTTGAAGATGAAAATGTTTCCTGGAGGAAGTTATATTTGAACCGATATCTGAAAGAGGACTGGGACAGATGGGTGTGGAGAGTGAGACTGCAAGACAGCACAGATAATTTGAGGAGGTAAGAACACTATGCATGGGTAACAGAGCAGGAGAAAATAGGGTCAGCATAAAGAAAAAGTCTGTTTGCCTACAATGAAGCTACAATGGATGACTGAGTAAAGCGAGGGTGCTAGACAGAGAGGTATAAAGTCTTGTTTACCAGACCATCCTAAAGCTTTAAAACTATACCTAGCTCTGAGAGAATGCTCAATTCATGTTTGAGGTAAGAATAAATACATGTTGCTTTAAAGATGTTGAAAAGATACCACTTTGGGAAGTAAACAAGGGAAGAAAGGGTCCCGTATGATTTCCAACAGGATTGGCATTTGAGAAATATTTGAATGTGGAGTAAAAACAGAAAAACAGCGACACACTTAAATTAGGGCACGCAACAACAAAGGTGCTTTAACACTGTGCCATTACAAAGGACCAAGAAACAGAGAAAATTTACTACCTTTAAATTCACTCACACCCCAAAGGATTATTCACAATAGCAATAATTCCAGATTCATATAGCAATGTTGCCAGATTCTAGGATTTAGTATTGTTGATTTAACTCTATAGTGCTTGTTGTTGGACAGTAATGCAAGCAAATATTGTATTCCTAATTAACCATCTTCATAAAAACAATATTCGTCAGGATTTACTCTCAACTTTCCAAATTACCTTTTCTATTTAGATGCTTTCTACATTACCATGTGACAGAGGTTTCTATAATATAACTAGACTTATTTTTTTTAAACTGACATTTCTTGTATCAGAAAATCAAATCTTAAGAATGTATAATATTCTGCTACTTATATGAATGCGTTTTAAAACTTTTTTTGGTATGCTATGGCAAGAGCTTTGATATTGAGAGTTATTGACCATAAACTTCATCAGCTTACATAGTCTAACAATCAGTGGCAATTTTTGTACTAATTTTTCTTAAATTAAGAAAAGTAAAATAACATTGCCCTGAATAATTTAAAGACAATATTGCAGTTTAAAAACTGTGGAAAATGTAACATAAAAACTAATAATATCTTTGAAGCACCAAATGTTATTTTCCATTTCTAAATATTTTAATTTTTCAATGCAAAGCAGAAATCTTCATTTGTCTTCGTAATTCTCTGTTTCAAAGGTACCATTGCTCTTTGATTCTTCTCTAAATCAAATTCTATTATTGCCTATTAAGTTGGTTTTGATATCCATGGTGGAAGAATCATATGGAAAACTTTTGGCGTTTTATTAAATATTTATTTTAGATTTAATTTTATGAAATCTAGTGATGTCCAATTTAGCAATTTCAAATATTGGGAGAACTCTGAAACCTCTATATCTTTTAGTGTCAATTTTTGACATGTCATCTTTACATGATACTTATAATAACATCAATAATTTTCTACCTGAAATTCTTTTACAAAGATAGTTTTGGGAATTTTACAAGCCTTCAGATAGTTGAATATCTAAAATTCTGTAACAAAGTCAAAGTTAAAAAATAATTCTCTAGGTGGATCCATGTTGTCACTTAAGGCAGGATTTTCTTTTTTTGAAGTCTCAATAATATTCCTTTTTAATGTACAAACTACATTTTCTTTCTCCATTCTTCTGTTGATGGACAGTTAGGTTGTTTCCATATCTTGACCATTGTGAATAATCCAACAATGAACATGGAGTACAGATACCTCCAAAACTCTGATTTTAATTCTTTTAGGAGGACATTATGCTAATTGTAATAAACCAGTCACAGAAGGACAAATATTGCATGATTCTACTTTCTGAGGTATTAAAGCAGTAACATTCACTAATAAAGAGTGAAATGGTAACTACCAGGATCTGGATGGAGGGGTAAACATACTATTCAGTGGGTATAAAGTTTCAGTTACCCAAAATAAAAAAGTTCTAGAGATCTGCTGTACAACATTGTGCCTATAGTTAACAATATTGTATTGTGCACTTAAAATTTTGTTAAGACAATAGATCTGATGTTAAGTGTCCTTAAAGAAAAATAACCATACATAGATGTTTTGTGTATGACAAGATGCAAATTCATTTAAAAGAGACACTTAAAATATGACAGTTGTATAGAGATAATGGATATATAAAACAAACACTGTAATATTGCTTTTTCCCCATTAATTAAATAAATGTCATCATAAGCCCACAATAGATAGACATATTTAAAAAAAGAGAGAACAGAAATTATGTTCTCTATGTATGGTACACAATGGGAAAACATATATTTTATATCTTCACCTCAATTTATACAATAAATATGTATTCTTTTACATATGAGAAGAGTTCTTAAAAATCACTCTGTATTAAACCTTTCATTTGATATTAACAATCATTGTGATAATTATTAACTATAATATTAATCATATCACATTATATTATATATTAAATTAATATAACATTGTCAGTAATACTATATTATGTCAATTTCAATTGTATTAATAATTATTTGGTATAATATCATTATTTATTATACCAGTAACTAAAATTTTAAACAATAGAGGTTTCTTTGTCATTCCACATACTAGCTTACAAGCTTCATGAAGTCCAAGACTTATTTATGTTAATTCATCTGAGTAGCTTTGGCTTTGTATGAAGGATATGTGCCTGAAAAATTTAGATAGACAAGAGCTATATTGGGTGTGCAGTGTAGGAGTGACAGGCCAAATTTTTACATTATTAAATAAACAATAGAGAACACTCATTTTCTTAACATTTTTTACTTGAAGAAATAAGACATTTTAATTCATACGCAAATTAGAAGCTACAGAAATGGTTAAATTAGTCACTCTAGTCATGCTCTTCTTTTCCATACTCTTAGATAACAATTCACAGACATACAAACAATAAAAATGTAAACATATATATTTTTATACATAATGTTTAAATTCAAATTTAGAAAACTGGAAAATTATTTATGGTGACCACTTGCCAAAAACCACGTGTCAAAATAATAATTAAATTATCTACTGCTGGTGGTAAAACAGTTGAGTAAAAAATGTAAAACTTCAATATTTTTATAAAACATTTTGATCTAGACTCCTTTTATTATTCAACTATTATTAGGGCATTAAGAAAATAAAAACTGCTTCTTTAAATGACACCTTTTAATTTAGAACAGCTAGGTCTCTAGTTATACAGTGGTGAGGATAGTTTGTTCCGAAAAGACCAAAAGAGAATGGAATTCTGTAAGATTCTCAGAGATGAGAACAATATATAGATCCATTTATTAGAGCTTGGGCAATGAGAAACAGTGTAATTCATGATAAAAGGAGTAGAAGAAATCTAAATGAGTAATTCTTATCAAATGTTGTTATTTTTAAATCTTTATGCACAATTCTCAAATAAAGCCTGACAATCTAAAAAATTAAAAAGTTTGGAGACAACATATTTAGGAGCAAAATCAACTTTCCCTCACTCATCCTTATCCCACTTGCTGTAAAAATACTGATGTGTTTGATCAGAAGGTGCTGCCCCAGACTCTGTTGTGGTATTCTTTTTTCTATTGTAGTATTTTCACTTTAAAATGTGAAATATTGATTTCTAACACTTGTTCCCAAAGGTTGCAGATTGGATAGTGTGGACCAAATAATGTAACAACAAATTTGGTCCTCTGCTCCTTGATATCCTTAACTTCCACTCATCCATGGCCCTGAGACTTTTCTTTCTTTAATCATCCTACCTTCCACCAAATCTATCCCTCTTTTTGTAAAAGTTTACCCCCAAATCTAGTGTGTATATATGAGGGGTGTGTGGCTAGGAGTTTTGGGACTTATTTTATATAAAGACATATTTATTTTCCTAGAACGTATTTCTTAGAATGTATTTTAGATCTTGTAATCAGCAATGCAGTGGGGCAATGCAGTGTTTATCTGAATAATGGGATATTCCCCCTTGGGCAACTCTGTGTATATATGGGGTTCTCTGATGTAAACTTTTTAAAAAGATGTTGTGAAAACCCGATATTTTCCTGACATATTCTTCTAAATTCATGAGACTTCTTCGAAAATATCACAAGGGGAAATGAATATGTTGGTTAAGATAACCTTCCAGTGTGGTAGCTATTCTGATATATCCAGAGGATTCTAAGTTTTTAAGTCTACCTTAGAATTTGTTTAAGTACAGAAGCATCTGAACATGCCAACAGCTACGAAACTACTTTCTAGCATCTATAATAGGATGACACTGTAATTTCTTAAGAGCATCAATATGGAAGGGGTCCTAAAAATGTTATGATCTTACCTCCATATGCTTTCATATGTTTAGAAAACGAAGATGCAAAGAATCAATCTCTACTTTCCCTTCTTAACTCTTCAAAATTCAGTATTGAATCCTTGCTCTTCTTTCTAACTGTCTTATCTGGGGGTTTGTTCTTAACTTTTGTGCCTCAGTGTCCTAATTTTAATACAGATATAATAATAGTATCTGATGATAGGGTAGTTAGGAAGACTAAACCTCTCAAAGAGGGTCAGGCATGCCGTAAGCATTCAATAATTATTAGCATTTATTACGGTATGGTTGGAGCTTTGATTGCTTCATTGGCTAGTAGAAAAGACTATTGGTAGGTGGTGTATACGAATGTGATAGCAGCAGAAGACAGACAAATTCCTAGCCAGACAGGGATGGGTCCCTGGTGAAACCCGACCTTCAAGCCAAAGACAGCCCGAAGCCTGAAAACCGAGCTGCCTTTTCCGGGTAGAGTCCACCGCCGGAGGGAGAATTTTCTCGATGCCTTTTAGCCAATCGAATGGTGCTTTTTCCAGGCCCACCCAGGGACCACACAGCACACATGCCCCTATTCTGATCCCATAAAAACCCTGGATTCAGCCTCACAAATGACTACTCGTTTTGGGGCTTCCTCTCACAAAGAGGGTTACCTACTTTGGGTCCCCTCTCATCGTGGAGAGCTTTTCTGTCGCTCAATAAAATTCTTCTCTACCTCACTCACTTTCCAGTGTCTGTGTACCTCATTCTTGTTGGTCGCAGGACAATAACCCAACACCCACTGGATGACAGGTGCGAAAAGAGCTGTAACACGCGTTTCTGCTGGTGGAGCAACAGGATTGAAAAAACCGCTGGACACCACAGGCCCCCGTTTGCTGAGCTAAGGGTGGCAGAAACAAACAAGAACTGTAACACTTCCTGGGGGCTCAGACCTCTGGACTCTCCAAGCAAAAGCTGTAACACTCCTTGGGGCTCTGCGTTTGCTGGCTTCTCCATGTTTTCGGACGCCATCGCATCCCCCTCGTCTAGATGCCGGCACCCAAGGAGGAAGCCAGTTGCGTCATGGCTGGACCAGCTGCAGGCTGAGGGCAGAGCTGCAATGGGCATAGGATCCAGGCCAGTAGTGTGAGCTGAGCGCAGCCTGCAGCCGAGTGGATGGAACGAGCCCACTGGCGATTTTCAGCTGGTGAAGTGGCACCGAAAGAATCCTGTATCAAATGCATCCAAATGGGAGTGGAGGGGGAAGGTGAAATTGATAGTTTTAGTATTTTGAATGCTTGGGGCACTTGCGTCTTATGAAGCTTGCAAACCAGCCAATAAGACAGATGTAAAGTAATAATAATGATGTGGGCCGAATGTTCTTGATTTGGTTTGGCTCTATGTCCCCACCCAAATCTCATGTCGAATTGTAATCCCCAAATGTCAAGGGAGAGACCTAGTGGGATGTGATCGGATCATGGGGGCAGATTTCCCCCTTGCTGTTCTTGTGATAGTATGTTCTCACGAGATCTGGTTGTTTGAAAGTATGTGGCATTTCCCCCTTCACTATCTTTCTCTTCTGCTCCATCATAGACAGACATACTTGCTTGCCCTTTACCTTCCACCATGATTGTAAGCCTCCTAGCCATGACTCCTGTACAGCCTGTGGAACTGTGAGTCAATTAAACCTCTTTTCGTCATAAATCACCCAGTCTCAGGTAGGTCTTTATAGCAGTGTGAGAACTGACTAATACAGTTCTGATAATAAATAATATACCTGAGAAATATACACTGATTTAATTTTACTTTAGCGAAAGGTATTTATGTAAATAGAAATATAATTGAATGGAAAGGTGGATAGAAACAGATGATAGATATGAAATTATATTTAGATATATAATTATTCAAGTACAAAAAAGAGTATCTGATAAGTTAATAAAAATGTGCATGTTAAAATCAGTAAGGATGAATGCAATAAACTCCATTTGCTATGATTATAGTTCTTATTGTCAGTATGCAGGAATTACCAACAACTTTATATTGTGCCTGCTACAAGTTCTCAATATTGGACAAAATAAATAAAAGCCAAAATATTTCTTTAAAAAGTTAACTGCATCCAACATTGCTAAACACTACAAAGCACCACCTTACAGGGATAACATTCAAGTTGATTAATATAATATTTTCTCTCACAAGTGGAATCATGTCACTATAACTCAAGGATACTGATGAAGAAGTAATGGCCAAAGTGAAATTTTTGACAACTGGCAATATAGCCATATCATATAGATCATTTCTGTTATGTTTTGTCAAAGAACCTTAAATTTTTTCCTATCTAAACTTTCACCAACATAAATAATAGATCTCTTTCCATATTCTCTGCAATAACATTTGCAGTAAATTTAATTTATAATACTGTACCATGTACCCAGTGCTATACTGTCATTGAGATTATTGAAATGATAGTTCTGCTAGATAATCTATCAATCCAAATGGCAGAACTTGGACCAATCTCGTCTATATTAAAATTACCTACCCTGTAAGAAACCTATAATTCTTTTCTGCTCTTTCACAACTTTGCCTCTGTTTTGAGTTTTATGAATAATTGCATTTCTACTGATCAAAAACAAATTCTAGTATACTAGATACACTGTCATTGATCACTATAAGCACTCATGTATGAATAAAAATATGTTTATGTTTCAAGCTAAAACTGACATCTCTGTAATAAGAAATCATACACAATCTAGCACATTACCATCCTTCTACGTGGGGAGGGAGACGACTTGGGCTTTATAAGAGTGAAGATTTTATCTAATAAAATATCGATGAGTTGCATGCCTATCATTCTCTCAATGTCCTACATGCTTTCTCTTTTGTTAATATAATACATCGAAGGCATTGCTATCAATTAGCGCAGTGTCACAGAATGTGAAACCAGGACAAAAATTCTCCAGCTGAATATCATCCTGTTCACAGTATTGAATAGTACTGTGGGTACAGTTTGTCTAGGATGGATAAGGATAAAATAATATAGAACATTTAAAAATTATTTTTATTGTGATTTAAAATGGTTACTCGTTTCAACTCTGGAAACTAGATTCACAGTTTTTTCCTCTAAAGGGGCATTAGTTGGGTCGATTCTTACTAAGTCCTTACTAAGCAAGAGAAAAACCATGCACAGGAATCTCCAAACTGGAACTTCTTTTCAGAATATTTTGGAATGCTAGAAGACCAAAACCTAAAATAAAAATGTAGCTGCAGCACTTAAGCAACTAACTTTGTGGACTAAACTTATTGATATTCTAACTAAATTAGTTGGTTATTTGGTGTAACATGATCATAGGAATTGGAAATTCTAAGTCAAGTCCTCAGTGTCCATGTCCTTTAACTTCACTGATACCTGAAAAGATAGGGAGTCTTTCTTCAAAATGGAGAGAAAGGTTATTTCTTACTCCTTGAGAAGGCATTTGAAACAAATAGAAAAAATAAATAAATAAATAATTGACAACGAAAATTGGCAGCATCTTTCAAACAATACCCTGGCTGAAAATATCAATCAATTAAAAACCTTGCATTTTAAAAATTGAAAAAGGAAATCGTAGTGCACACTTAGTGGTGCCATTTATGAAAGTACAAGGGGAAAACCTCTTAGTGGTCTGGGTTCTGATGTAAGCCTACTGAATTTTGAGAGAAGAAACCCAAAGATGAATGCCAATGAAAAGTAATAGGTTCTCTCGGTTATGTTTCATATTTAGACAGTATCAGCAACACCAAAATATTCAAATAGGTCAACTGGGTAGAAAAATAATTAGTTATTTCCCATTGACTAGATAAAGCAACTTGTTTAACTGCTTTTACTTCATTTGGTAACCTGATAGTATTACATAATACAAACATAGCTGTATTTTAAAAATAGTAAACCAAAGTTTTGTTACAGAATAAGCCACAACATATAGCTGTGAGTGTTAGGGTTTTCATAAAGAAATGGATTGCCATTTTTTCCAGTTTATTTCAAAGCAGCTGATTCAGACATTAGAGGAATCATTTATAGAAGAAAGATGCATTAATTCCTATTAGGTAAAAGGCTGTCTCTGGCTATGCATAGGGTTAAAAAAGTAATGCTCAAGAAATGAGTCCAATGAACTTTGTATATACTTACCTTTCATTGTTTTTACACAATTTAAAAGTATTAAGCAAATAATTTACTATCCCTGGGGGTGGGGAGGAGAAATAAATCAGCCAGCCAAAGATCTGATTCTTGTTGTTTGTTTTGTTGTAATTTAATTGTATTTTTCGAGTAGGTAGTTCAATCATATGGTGCAAAGAGAAAACAATATTAAAAGACAGAAATTAAGAAGTTCTCTTTTGTTCCTGTCATTGTCCAAACCATTCTTACCCACAAAGCCCTGTCACTTTAATTAGTTTCTAGTATAGCCTCCCGGTATTTCTGTATATAGATAAAGAATATATAACATGACTAGACACACAGAATATATAAGTATATATTCTTATTTGTAAAATTATTTTCTTTTAAGAATAAGAATATACATATTTTTATCTTAAAAACTGACAAACGTAAAATTTACTTTTTTTGTGGTACAGTTCTATGAGTTTTAACAGAGTATAGATTTGTAGAACTACCTCCACACTCGGAAGAAAGATGAGTTCCATCATTCCCCAAATCTCCCATGGTACTTCTCTGTGATTATGCCCTCTCTCCATCCCAAACCCCTGGAAGCCATTCATCTGTTCTCTCTTGTTAAAGTTTTATCTTTTTAAGTATGCCATATAAATGGAATTACGCAGACACACACAAACACATATGTAATCTTTTATGATTGGCTGCTGTTGCTTAACATAATGTATTTAAGATGCACCTAAATTTATGTATCTCATCAGCAACATGTGGGAGCACCTGTTCCTCCAAAGTGTCACTAAAAAAGCATTTTGTCAAACTTGGCTCTTTTGTTCCTTCTAGTTGTTTAGAGTTATCTGTAAGACACTAGAAAGCAATCATTCTGGGTAAACACAACTCCTTGTTTTTCATTCTAATTTGATAAAGAATACATACACACAAAGTGTTAGGTTGTCATAAGACAAGGCAAGAACTCTGGTGCTTAATCACTCAACGTGGACCACTTTGTCTAGAAAAATGCTTTAAAAGACCAAAAAAATGTAATATGACCAAACAGTAATATGAATATGGTTTATAAAGTGTGTCCGATCTCATTTTATGAATTTAACACCTTCACCTGTTTTATGCATCCATTCCTTTCCCAATGTTTTGTTTTATTTTATTGAATATGTACACGTTCTTTTTAAACACAAAACCAAAAGCATTTTCTCCCAAATATGATGGATATTTCAACAGAATTATATTTGTTTACTTGACTTTTTATTGAATTACTTTGCTAACTATCTTCATTTCCCATTTTAGTTTGCCAAAATAAAGCAAAAGTTCTTAGGAGGAAAGTTTCAACTGAGACTATTTTTTTCTAACACAGGGACTTCTAAATGTGGTCTTAGTTTAAGTCCTGGGACTCATAGTTATTGCAACAACTATATCCAATATTTAACATTTAATTTTTCTCGTTAACCTTGAAACTTATTACTAATTCTTCAGTTACTCTCTCATATTCATCTTAATCATAGAAAGTTTGTTGTCATTTCCTATCATATTTTAATTCATTATTTATGAAAAGAGTAATTTCAATTTGCCTTTAAGCATTAACTCTGGATTTTTCAGGATTTTCTATTTCTTTTAAGTGTTGGTTCTGTAGTTGAAATGACTATTTAAGGGCCACTATTCTCTTATAAACATATATTTTGGGGGCTTTTAGAAACAAATTATATAAAAATATAATTATGGGTCTTATATGAGAGTTAAAGACAACTATTTATTTTTGACCTATGCTACTAAGTAGGAAAAATCATACTTTTTAAATGAAATGAGAATAACATACCCAGTATTAGAAAAATGTTTAAGGCTAACTCCAATTATAGTATCAAAATATAATCAACATAATAACTCTAATTACAATAAATTATTTAAAAACAGGTATAAATCAGACCAATTTTTATGTGAGCTTTAAATAGTCTGAAATAGTTTTATTGCAATTAAACCTCATGAATCATGCAAGTTTCTAGTCAAATAAAATTATTTTATTTGCCTACTATTGCTAATTTTATACTTTAGCACAACTTGAAGGTCATAGCAAAAATATATACACTAAGAAAAACCCCTCAATTTATTTTTAATTGTCCAGTTTATTCTGTTTCCTTATTACAAATTTATTTTTGTGATATTCTAATATAGGTTTGTCCTGGGTTTATGTAGATGAGTTATAAAAATAAAAATAATTTCTGACTCAATTATTATAAGCAATGAATATGTACAGGTAACAATTACTTCTTTTAGCTATTTTTAAAGGGGTTATACTACACATAAGCGCTTCATATGTTCAGTGTTGAATGGTATGTTTTCAGTGGAACTTTGATAAAATTGATTGTATCCTGAGAAGAATGATCCAAATGTAATAAATTGTCTAAAATGGTTAAATCAGTTATGTTTAGTCATTTCACATATTTATATAGTACATTTATATAGTTACTTGCCAACTATGTGCCAATCCTGTTCCAGGTGCTGGTGATCTATCTTTGAACAAGGCTATATGAATCCATGCTGAAATGGCAGGGGAAGTTTCACCCGAAAGCAAAGATAACACTTTGACAACTTATAACAGTTTGGGACAGAAAAATTTCCAAATTTGAAGCAATATAGCCAACCAATATTTATTAGGCATCTACTATGTTGTAATTACTGTGCTTCTTGCTGAAGATGCACATATCATCCACATTCCCTTCCCCTGAGAAGATCACAGCAGAGTGCAATTTCAGAGGCAGAACAATGGCTGCAAAAGACAAGAAGCCATATTTGGTTGAATATAAAGTATATATTAATGATTATATCATTTTATTACAAGGCAGCCCCAAATAGAAATAAGCTGACTTATAATGAGCTCCTTGTCACTCAAAAGCTGAATTATTACTTTTCAAAGCTGTTGAAGTAATTCTATAGAAGACAGTACAGTGCAAAGAATATTGCATTTGAAATAGAAGTGGTTTCTGTTTCCCACTTGACCACTTTGTGGAAATATTAAAGGGAAAAGTGACTCACTGAGTCTAAATTTTGTTATTATCCTGTAAAAGGATAACGGGGCTTGCTTTTTTGAGCTATTTCATGAATGATCTAAGATAATACATGTTACAGTATTTTGTGATATATAAATGTATATGTAAATATAAGATTTTAGTGTGTTGGCAAGATGTCTAACATACTGTTTGGATGTAAAAGGCTAGATCAAATTTAGATTTTCTTCTAAAACTAAAGCCCTGTAATTCTTGAGCTCGAAGAGATCTTATTTTATCAAGTTTTCATTTGGTAAATGTTGAAATGACAGACATATGAAGCTATAGATATCAAACATATACTACCTAATGGCCAAGAAGACCCTAGAAGATTCTTTATCTTGTCTTCTCTCTGAAATACTGAAATGTCTACAAGTTTATTTTCTGTTTCTAAAAGTATTTTAATTTTTTCTATCATTCTTTTCTATCATTTTTTCTATCATTTCTATCAGTCTTCTAGATTCCTTGTAAACAGAACAGATATGATGTAGTAAAAAAATAACAATTCTGAAAATTTGCACCTAGTTACATGGTATTTCATAATTATTATTTTGTGTTTTCTTAATTTTAATAGGATTCTAAAAGATGGACAATAAAAATAGAAAATACACTGCTAAAATATTTGTCATATATATTATAATTGTCATGTATTACAAAAGCAGTATTTGTTATATGTGTAAGAAGGTATTTTTATGATTGCTGAGTTCAAGAAATCCTACATTTCGTTAATATTTTATAGTTTTCAAAGCATTTTAGGTAGACTATAAATAATGACATATTACTGATTTGTTCAAAATGAAACATCAAATTGCAAATCCTAACTTTAAAATGAGTTAAAGCTCAGCGAAGTCAAAATACATAAACTGATAATCTTGTAAAATCGTGGACCAATGTACCTTTCATGACTCTGAAAAATTTAAGGAGCAATAGTTTCTTATAAAAAATATTCTTGCTACTACCTTTTTTATGGCATTTTATTGGTTTCAGATGTGGGGGTGGGGACTCATTAAAAAGTATGTAATCTAACAAATCACAATTAATTTTAACAATTCATTTCAAAGAAACTAATTTTATATAAGATCATTAGTATGAAAACAAACATTACAACAAATTTAAATATAAACTGATATATTTAGCTGAACTAATAGTGACTATAATTACAATTTTATTGTAATTTATGTAGTTGTTAAAGGCTAAAAAGGCAATATGATTAATGGCCTAAGAGCAAAATATAGATTTTTAGTACACAATTTTTTGCAATTTGTTATGCAAGTTTTTTAGAAATAAAAGAAAATGTTGGAATACTCACTCTCTTTAGGGCATACATTTTGAGTGGCTTTGCCCATAAGACTGATTAACTGAGTTTATAATTTGGCCTTGTTTTGTGCTGTTTTGAGGACACCCTTCAGAGCAATTTACTACAGAGTTAAAATCTGTTAGTACTCTAGAACTATCGTTAAATAAAAATCTCGATAAAAGTGACTTCATGTAGCATTTCTTTAAAAATACACTTCTGTCACTGCAACAAAATGAACTTGGATGATTTATGCAACTGATGGTCTTGTCTCATTAACAAAGTCTTTAACCAACCAGCATAAACAGCTTTTGGTTACTTGTTTGTTCAAAAATATATGTCGTCCTGGCAAAATACTCAATATGAATAGCTAGTTGATTTTAATTTCATTAAATAGTCTCTTTTCTTGTTCTTTGCTCACGTGTAGAGACAAACACCAAAGACAGGAGAGAATTTAATTATCTAGATAAGTTTGAGTAACAAGACATTTTCATCAAAATCTTTCAGGGTATTTAGGAAAATAGTATTTTTGGAAATTATCCAGACATTATAGGATTGGTGGCTATGTGCTAAAATTAACAAGGTGAATGCCACAATTTTTCAATTTATTTTTAATTTGTATACAAAGTCTAAATAGTCACTTAAGTTATATTAAGAAATAGCTGCAATGCAAAATTTTCTGTGTAAGAACAAAAAGTTTGTTGACGTTATTTTATTAATCTATTTTAATGGGAAACAAATGGGAAAGGTTTTGTTAGTTTCTGAATTGCATTTTCTTTTCTTAACTACATTATATTACAAAAGCAGTAAAAACAAGCAGAACTATATGTTAAACATATACTTTTTAAAATATACAATCTCATGTTTATTTTAGTCACTTTTCATTTCATAACCAAATGAAACATGCATATAATTTTAGAAATCCCATAACTGAAAGAGAAATCAAAATCATGCTCAAATATATCCAAAATAATCATCAAGCTGGAAAGCATGTCCAACTTATTTTAAAGGTGTATTATTGCCTGATTTAAAGGCAGACAGGGGGCCACATTCCATGACAGAAAGCCTCTTGAGACATCTTTGATCATTCTTTGTGATGCATAAAATATGTCACTGTTGTACTATAAAAGATATCAGCCATCAGGTAAGGCTGTCATTTGCTCTTGTAGTATTACATTGGAAAAAATACGGCTTTTCTCTCCAGTATTTGTATGGGATTTCTGCTCATGAAAACACAGCCTATTTAGTCTGTGCGCAACCATTATCATACTCCTGGTTTCTTTCAAAAGAAAGTAGTCATAAATAAACATGCTAAAGAGAATAGATCTGGTTGATATTTTGTTTCAACATTCACCCATTTCTTAAGTTGTTATAAGCTGTAAATATGTTAAGTACTGGTCTACATTAAAGCTGGGTTCTACAAAAGGATTGCATATTTCTCCAGAGACTAGTTGCTTTCATTTGATTTCTGTTATGTATACATCTTAGTTTACTTCAAAATCTGAACCTATGTCACAAATAATATTTATAACAAAAGAACAATAGCAGTAAACTATTTCAAAATGCCGTATATTTTTCAGCTCCTCACATATTTTTTAAATTATACTGTGTGTGTGTGTGAGAGAGAGAAAATTGGCTTTGCTAACATATTTAAGATAAAACAAACTACAATTCTGTGTGTGCGTATGACAGCAGTATCTATCCATTAGATTTTTCTCTCAAGTATTAACATACATAAATCATTTTACCTTTTATATAAATTAGTTTCCTCAAATTTCATTTAAATGACAATGAGACTGAGTTGATATTCATTTGGGAAAAATATTTTTCAAATTGTGTAGAAAACCTGGAAATATTTTAATGTGAAGTCCAGTGAAAAAGTGTTTTTTACCATTGAAAACTCTAATTACTGAAGCGTTTATCAAGTTTGTTTAACTGGCTCCATGAATATTGGCAAAATTTACTAGTTTGCCAAGAGTATAATGCTGTCTTCTGAAAGCATTTGACTACTAAACCAACAAAAACCCAGACAAATAAGATATGTAAGCAATATTGAATATACTAAATCTGAAAAGTTGACAAGTTTTGCTCAATGAATGTAAGTTTCAGATAGCTTTTATCTCTTTAAAAATTTGTTGCCTTTTGAAAATATTCACAATTTATAATTTCTATATTGCAAAAGTACTTCTGCTTGTATTTAAAAATTTAGCAATTTATGTAATTTATAAGTTGGGAAGGAGGAACTCCTTTTAATGGAGAAATAACATACGGTATAACAGCCCGGATCGATTAAAGGCCTCCATCTGGTGCAAGTCTACAAAAGTTGCTGCCATATGTTTGAACAGTACAGCAAAACTAACTGTTTTATACTGTCACCACCTCCAGATCTGTTTTATAAATTGCATTTTGTTTTAATATAATGCATATATATAAACATTGGGTATAGTTTCATTTATGGCTGTTTGCTTAATTGGAAAGCAGACACTATATAAAAATTTTAAAAGGCTCTTGGTCTTGCATGGTTCACTGTGAAAGGCAGTTGACAGGTCTAAATAAGAGAAAAAGAGAGACACACATAGACTTTGCTGTAAATTAAACAATTTACAGTAATCAGTAATGTTTAAATCTGAAATGATTTTAGAATATTCTATTATATTCATCTTTGAGAAATGGTCATTCATCTTTGAGGATTACTAAAAATATAGAATAATAATAAAAAATCTTAAGGGAGAAAACTGTATAAAATTCATGTAAATATTAAAGACTGGTAATATCAAAATGTATTCAGTAGTCTTGTTTTTTTTAAGGTAAAATTTCATAAAGATAGATTTAAAAATCATAATATATATGTTGCTGTTGGAAAAATAACATATCAGGTTCAAATGAAATTTAGGAATGTTAATCTCTTTTGCAGCTGCTATTTTTGTTTTATGGTATTTTTACAGCTGTTTTTAATTTCTTTTAAGAAATACTAAACCTTTAGGAGAATTCCCATGTGAATAACCACAGTACAGATAATTGGTTTCATTGCAATTCAGATTATGAACATCATTTTTCAGTTGTTACTTTCAAACTATATACACAGCTAAATCTGTAAGCCATTTTCTTTATTCAGCTACTATCAAAAGGGGGAAAATCAGTTTAAAGCATCACGAAGTCTTACTCTTTACCTGATAGGTTTGGATGTTTAAAAATATTTACCTTCTTCAATCGAACATTAATATATCCTATATAGTATGTGCAGATGTGAGCTATAGTTTTTATTTAGAAAACAGAACGACATAAATTATGAAAATTGTTTCAGAACTATGATGACTTTAATAAATTTTAGAAGTGACATTATCATGTGATTGTATTTCTATACCTAACATCTTCTTTGATTAATTGTTACTACAGATTGTATATCTTCATTTAGAAGCATCCTTGATTAGCAGCCACACCTATACCATGCAGTTTTTAATGGAAGCCACCATTCCTATGCAAGCCGCAGGGGAAAGTAATTAAATTTAATAGAAGCCGTCTTTGTTTTATAGCAACCCTCAATTTAAAGCCACAGGGGTAAGTAATTAAATTTAATAGAAGCCATAGCTTCTAAACAAAGATATACAGTATCAGTTAGGTATGCAGAGGTATAGAAATAAGACGTACCCTACCTTGGGAGTTGTGAAGAGTGTAGGTTTATATGAAGCAAATATTAAAAAATGTAATACTTCACAAAATACTTTCTCTAAGTAATTCAAAATGGGCAGAGAAACTGTAGTTGTCACCCTGCGTTTTCCTAAAGGGCTGTAAGAGAGGTGGAGCTGCTAGATGTCCTTGCTAAACCACAGTGGCTTGGGCAATTGCCTGCTGTGAGCACTGGATGCTTCTTTCCTTCTAATATCAGTTGAACATGTCCAACATAAAATGCCTTAAGTGGGTTAGCAGCAATTAATGGGGGCATAAGAAGGTTGATGTCTCTGTTTATTTTTTCTAGAGATGAGCTATTAAATTTTTGTTTGGTGTCTTTTTTGTTTCCTTGTTTTTTTACATTATAGTGAACATAAGTCCTCAATTAGTTAATCCTGCCTATAGCCAATGACTTGCAAAACCTGGATCAAGACTAGAAGCACCATTTGGGTGGCTAATTTCAGCTTCATTCTAGAGAATGTTTGGCAGGCTATCTCACCACAGCATCTAAGCACTTTGATGGGCATATAAAAAAGGCTTATGAGGAAGTAATCTAGAATTCACATTGGCCATATGACAATTTTCGAGGCCCTTTCCTCAAAGTAGTATGTGCCATGTAACCGGGTTTGATTCTTAAATTTTATTTTGAGCTTTAATACTGCTTTTAAAATACCAAATTTTCAAATCATCCGCAACATGTTTAATCTGCTCTTTGCCGTAAATGGTCCTTTAAAAATTCATAAGACTCATATAGGGAAAAAAAAACTCTAAGTGGAAACTAAGCAGCTGGTAGCATATCCAGTGATATTCTAAGATCATTGCCTTTAAAAGATAGTTAATAGTTATTAAAAAAAATAAAAAAATAAAAAAACAGGAGAGGAGAAGCTCTGAGAATCAGCAGCCCAGATGGTAAAAGACAATAAGGGCTGCTGGTAGGCATATGGTGCACAGAGAATGGACCAGCCATGTGTTAATAAGAAAATTAAAACTTGTATTTTAAGCAGCATGTGAGTACAATATGGATCTTGACTAGGAGGGATGAAAATAAGGTCCTAAGAAATTCTTTATGTAAGAGAAATATAAACACAGAAATATAAAAATTTTTATAACCTGTAAATTTACTGATCAAATATCTGTGTACACATAAGTTGTTGATAAGGTGTGTGTTTTATTCTTAACACATGTACAAGTTCATACACACATATACATATAGATAGATAGATAGATAGATAGATAGATAGATAGATGGACAGATAGAGCGATTTACCAGTAGAAATGAAGTTTTGTGGCTAGTAACTGTTAAACTACTTCAAAGAATACAAGCCCTATGTGTGTATAATAATACATTTGTTTAAATGAATTGCTTTGCCTGTGACACTGCTTAGTGGCAACTAACAAATGTGGAGTTTTTTCAGTTGCAAACAAATATGGAGTTTTTTTCAGTTGTAAGGAATTAAGAACATCTCTTTATTTAACCTGCAACAGCAACTCTCCTTTAATTAAAACAAACAAACAAACATAGAATATCAATACGGCATTTATTTTCAAGTTTGTGATTATCTCATTTAAGTACTTAAACGTTTTTTTTTTTTTGTCCAAGTTTCAAAATACGAAGGTTCAACATATTCAGTGTTAAATGCGCATGACCGTATCAGGCTTTCCTATTATCGTTGCAACTTAACTGATAAATTGTTTCATATATGTATTCCCCTTTCCCTTTTAATCATTAAAAAAATCAGACTCAGAAATGAGTCTATCTACTTTGCTCTCTATCAGTTTCTTTCCATTAGGGTTTTTCTCTTGTTTGGGTTACTGAAACAGAATAATTTCACAGGTTTTTCCTATTATCTTGTCTTTGAGGCAAACCAATAATACTTTTCTTCTTTTAAAGGGGATTCTAATGTTATCAGAACAGAAAAAAATTATAAAGTCTCAGTTCCCTGCCATTGTTGTCAAAAAGACTATTTTTTCCCAGCTTGATTTTACCATGTGTGGCTCAGGTAAATCATTGATCTCACACAAATTAACTTATTTGGATGATGCAATCGCAGTTATTTGGAACTGCTTGTATTGAATCATATAACCCATCAACTGCAAAACATAAAGCAAATTATTGTATTGTTAAATTCTCAAGCAGCTAGAAGTAATAAAATTCCTATTTTATTTTCATATCCATTGACATGCATCTGGAATGTTCTGGCAGTTTCTGGTGAATGTAATGAGAGGAAGGGCATTTAAGGTCACTTGAAACCCAGCTTTAATATGGCAAGTGGTTACTACCTCTGATTAATAAAATGTCTGATATGCTTGTCCCAACTTTTTCTGTTCTTATTAAATCCACCGATTATCATGTCATTTTACTATTTAAAAGTTTAAAAAAACTCTGAATGGGAAACACTTTTATTTTTATTAATAACATTAGAAGAATATTACAAATACAACAAAAAAAGGAGCAGGATGGTTAGAAATTTGAGATTATCAAGACATGTCCCAACCCTATTTCTCTTATTATACACATATACACACATGCCTATACATGCACACACACAGCACATTAAAATATGATTTCTTCAAATGGAGATTGTGAGAGAAAGAAAAGTTGTAACTCCATGCAATTCCTGATTATGTCAACACACAAAGCACTAAAGGAAGTTAAAATATATCGTTAAAATGACTTTATCCAAAAGAATATGACACAGCTCTACTATAATTATCATCATAATATCAGCTCAGGAGAAAGGACAGAAAAATGAATTATGGATGAACATGAAACTAGCAGATTCGAAGTGGAAATGTTTTACAAAAACCATGAACTCACCTCTTCCTCCATTAGAGAAGGTGACAAGCTCATGGCGCCTCTTTCTTTCCTTCCTTCCTTCCTTCCTTCCTTCCTTTCTTCCTTCCTTCCTTCCTTCCTGCTTTCTTTCTTTCTTTCTTTCTTTCTTTCTTTCTTTCTTTCTTTCTTTCTTTCTTTCTTTCTTTCTTTCTTTCTTTCTTTTTCTTTTTTTCCACCGTGGATGGAGGAGTGGGAAAGAAGAGGTAAAGCCCAAATGGAAGAAGCAGCAAGGTAAGAGAACAGATATTCTTAAGGCCATCTGGTCACCTGACTCGTGGCAGCAATTCTCAGATGCTAATTGGGTTCTTAATAAATAAGGCATGCAGGATGAGGAGCTGGTGCCCCTACCCTCAAGACCTCAGCGCATCCCAAGGCCATCTCTTTCCCCATCACTCCCCGTTAGGGTGGAAGCTTCCACTCCTTACTGGGTTACCTAAGGGAAAGCTGGCTCTTATTCTTAAGTGACACCTACTGGAATAAAGAATGAACTGCACCACCAAATAAAAAACTGACAGAGGAGCACGTTGCCAGTGAAATAAATAAGCTTCCAGAGACCTCTGGACTCTCAGCCCCAAAGGAGATAGTGAGTCGGCTCATAGGTCAAATATATTGTTACAATAAGCAGCATTTGAGAAAGTCACCACGCAAAAGGTATCAAAACCAAAGAACCCATACAGAGAGTTGGTCCCTTGAAAGTACCCAGAAACAAAACTAAATGACGATACATAACATACATCACAGTCATACCCTTAAGGAAAAAACAATAAAACCTGTTTGACTAGGATTGCAACCCCTGCCTTTTTTTGTTTTCCATTTGCTTGGTAGATCTTCCTCCATCCCTTTATTTTTAGCCTATGTGTGTCTCTGCACGTCAGATGGGTCTCCTGAATACAGCACACTGATGGGTCTTGACTCTTTATCCAATTTGACAGTCTGTGTCTTTTAATTGGAGCATTTAGCCAATTTACATTTAAGGTTAAAATTGTTATGTGTGTGTTTGATCCTGTCATTATGATGTTAGCTGGTTATTTTGCTCATTAGTTGATGCAGTTTCTTCCTAGCATCGATGGTCTTTACAATTTGGCATGATTTTGCAGTGGCTGGTGCTGGTTATTCCTTTCCATGTTTAGTGCTTCCTTCAGGAGCTCTTGTAGGACAGGACTGGTTGTGACAAAATCTCTCAGCATTTGCTTGTCTATAAAGGATTTTATTTCTCCATCACTTATGAAGATTAGTTTGGCTGGATATGAAATTCTGGGTTGAAAATTCTTTTCTTTAAGAATGTTGAATATTGGTCCCCACTCTCTTCTGGCTTGTAGAGTTTCTGCCAAGAGATCCGCTGTTAGTCTGATGGGCTTCCCTTTGTGGGTAACCCGACCTTTCTCTCTGGCTGCCCTTAACATTTTTTCCTTCATTTCAACTTTAGTGAATCTGACAATTATGTGTCTTGGAGTTGCTCTTCTCGAGGAGTATCTTTGTGGTATTCTCTATATTTCCTGAATTTGAATGTTGGCCTGCCTTGCTAGGTTGGGGAAGTTCTCCTGGATAATATCCTGCAGAGTGTTTTCCAACTTGGTTCCATTTTTCCCATCACTTTCAGGTATACCAATCAGATGTAGAGATAAAGCACTCCTCAGCAGATGTAAAATAATAGAAATTATAACAAACTGTCTCTCAGACCACAGTGCAATCAAACTAGAACTCAGGATTAAGAAACTCACTCAAAACCGCTCAACTACATGGAAACTGAACAACCTGCTCCTGAATGACTACTGGGTACGTAATGAAATGAAGGCAGAAATAAAGATGTTCTTTGAAACCAGTGAGAACAAAGACACAACATACCAGAATCTCTGGGACACATTTAAAGCAGTGTGTAGAGGGAAATTTATAGCACTAAATGCCCACAAGAGAAAGCAGGAAAGATCTAAAATTGATGCCCTAACATCACAATTAAGAGAACTAGAGAAGCAAGAGCAAACACATTCAAAAGCTAGGAGAAGGCAAGAAATAACTAAGATCAGAGCAGAACTGAAGGAGATAGAGACACAAAAAAAACCCTTCAAAAAAATCAATGAATCCAGGAGCTGATTTTTTTTAAAAGATCAACAAAGTTGATAGACCACTAGCAAGACTAATGAAGAAGAAAAGAGAGAAGAAGCAAATGGATGCAATAAAAAATGCTAAAGGGGATATCACAACAGATCCCACAGAAATACAAACTACCATCAGAGAACACTATAAACACCTCCATTCAAATAAACTAGAAAATCTAGAAGAAATGGATAAAGTCCTGGACACACACAACCTCTCAAGACTAAACCAGGAAGAAGTTGAATCCCTGAATAGACCAATAACAGGTTCTGAAATTGAGGCAATAATTGATAGCCTACCAACCAAAAAAAGTCCAGGACCAGATGGATTCACAGCAGAATTCTACAAGACGTATGAGGAGGAGTTGGTACCATTCCTTCTGAAACTGTTCCAATCAATAGAAAAAGAGGGAATCCTCCCTAACTCATTTTACAAGGCCAGAATCATCCTGATACCAAAGCCTGGCAGAGACACAACAAAAAAAGTGAATTTTAGACCAATATCTCTGGTGAACATCAATGCAAAAATACTCAATAAAATATTGGCAAACCAAATCCGGCAGCACATCAAAAAGCTTATCCACCATGATCAAGTGGGCTTCATCTCTGGGAGGCAAGGCTGGTTCAACACTTGCAAATCAATAAATGTAATCCAGCATATAAACAGAACCAAAGACAAAAACCACATGATTATCTCAATAGATGCAGAAAAGGCCTTCGACAAAATTCAACAACGCTTCATGTTGAAAATTCTCAATAAATTAGGTATTGATGGGACATATCTCAAAATAATAAGAGCTATTTATGACAAACCCACAGCCAATATCATACTGAATGGGCAAAAACTGGAAGCATTCCCTTTGAAAACTGGCACAAGACAGGGATGCCCTCTCTCACCACTCCTATTCAACATAGTGTTGGAAGTTCTGGCCAGGGCAATCAGGCAGGAGAAAGAAATAAAGGGTATTCATTTAGGAAAAGAGGAAGTCAAATTGTCCCTGTTTGCAGATGACATGATTGTATATCTGGAAAACCCCATCATCTCAGCCCAAAATCTCCTTAAACTGATAAGCAACTTCAGCAAAGTCTCAGGATACAAAATCAATGTACAAAAATCACAAGCATTTTTATACACCAATAACAGACAAACAGAGAGCCAAATCATGAGTGAACACCCTTTCACAATTGCTTCAAAGAGAATAAAATACCCGGGAATCCAACTTACAAGGGATGTGAAGGACCTCCTCAAGGGGAACTACAAACCACTGCTCAAAGAAATAAAAGAGGATGCAAAAATGGAAGAACATTCCATGCTCATGGATAGGAAGAATCAATATTGTGAAAATGGCCATACTGTCCAAGGTAATTTATAGATTCAATGCCATCCCCATCAAGCTACCAATGACTTTCTTCACAGAATTGGAAAAAACTACTTTAAAATTCATATGCAACCAAAAAAGAGCTCGCATTGCCAAGTCAATCCTAAGCCAAAAGAACAAAGCTGGAGGCATCACACTACCTGACTTCAAACTATACTACAAGGCTACAGTAACCAAAACAGCATGGTACTGGTACCAAAACAAAGACATAGACCAATGGAACAGAACAGAGCCCTCAGAAAATGATACCACACATCTACAACCGTCTGATCTTTGACAAACCTGACAAAAAAAAAGAAATGAGGAAAGGATTCCCTATCTAATAAATGGTGCTGGGAAAACTGGCTAGCCATATGTAGAAAGCTGAAACTGGGTCCCTTCCTTACACCTTAGACAAAAATCAGTTCAAGATGGATTAAAGACTTAAATGTTAGACCTAAAACCATAAAAACCCTAGAAGAAAACCTAGGTAATACCAGTCAGGAAATAGGCATGGGCAAGGACTTCATGTCTAAAACACCAAAAGCAATGGCAACAAAAGCCAAAATTGACAAATGGGATCTAATTAAACTAAAGAGCTTCTGCACAGCAAAAGAAACTACCATCAGAGTGAACAAGCAACCTACAGAATGGGAGAAAATTTTTGCAATCTACTCATCTGACAAAGGGCTAATATCCAGAATCTACAATGAACTCAAACACATTTACAAGAAAAAAAACAAACAACCCCATCCAAAAGTTGGTGAAGGATATGAACAGACACTTCTCAAAAGAAGATATTTATGCAGCCAAAAGACACATGAAAAAATGCTCATCATCACTGGCCATCAGAGAATTGCAAATCAAAACCACAATGAGATACCATCTCACACCAGTTAGAATGGCGATCATGAAAAAGTCAGGAAACAACAGGTGCTGGAGAGGATGTGGAGAAATAGGAACACTTTTACACTGTTGGTGGGACTGTAAACTAGTTCAACCATTGTGGAAGACAGTGTGGCAATTCCTCAAGGATCTAGAGCTAGAAATACCATTTGACCCAGCCATCCCATTACTGGGTATATACCCAAAGGAGTGTAAATAACGCTGCTGTAAAGACACATGCACATGCATGTTTATTGCGGCACTATTCACAATAGCAAATACTTGGAACCAACCCAAATGTCCAACAATGATAGACTGGATTAAGAAAATGTGGCAACTATACACCATGGAATACTATGCAGCCATAAAAAAGGATGAGTTCATGTCCTTTGTAGGGATATGGATGAAGCTGGAAATCATCATTCTCAGCAAACTATCACAAAGACAAAAAACCAAACACCGCATGTTCTCACTCATAGGTGGGAATTGAACAGTGAGAACACTTGGATGCAGGAAGCAGAACATCACACACCGGGGTCTGTCGTGGGGTGGGGGTAGGGGTAAGGGATAGCATTAAGAGATATAACTAATATAATGACCAGTTAGTGGGTGCAGCATGCCAACATGGCACATGTATACATATGTAACAAACCTGCACGTTGTGCACATGTATCCTAGAGCTTAAAGTATAATGAAAAAATAAATAAATAAAAAATAAGAAGGGGTAAATTCTTTAGATGAGAATGAATCAGCACAGTAACTCCAGCAGTACAAAAAGAGAGTGTTTTGACACTTCCAAAGTATTACACCAGCTCTCTAGCAATGAGTCCTAACTGAAATAAATATTCTTAAATGACAAACAAAGAATTCTAAATATAGATTGAAAGGAAGTTCAAACAGAAAGCTGAAAAACAACACAGAGACCTGAAATATGATTCAGAATATAAAAGATGAGAAAACTATATTTAAAAACAAAAAAAGCAGAAAAAATAGAACTCTGAAATTGAATAGCATACTAAAGAATTTCAAAACACTGTTAAAACCTTCAACAATAAACTAGACCAAGCTAAGGGAAGAATTTCAGAGCTTGAAGAGCAGTCTTGCAAATTAAATAACATCATAATGAAGAAAAAAGAATTCTAAAAAATTAATAAAGCCTTTGAGAGATAATAGATTATGTAAAGCAACCAAATATATTATTTATAGGCATTTCTGAGAGAGCAGAACAAAATGTAAGCAATTTGGAAAACATTTAAGGGAAGGATTCAGGAAAATGTTTCTAATATTGTTAGAGAGGTAGACACAATCAATAAATTTAAAGAATACTTGCTAGATCTTACACAAGACAAACATCACCAAGACATACAGTCATCAGACTATTCAAGATCAACACTAAAGAAAAAAATCTGAAAGGCAGCTAGAGAAAAGGGTAAATCACCTACAAATGGAATCCCATCTGACTAATGGTAGACTTCTTAGCACTGTATTGCTTTATCTTTTCTGTCAAGGGACACTTAGGTTGCTCCACCTGTTGGCTACTGTGAATAATGCCTCAATGAATATGGGAATGCAAATATCTCTTTTAGATCCTAATTTCAAGTTTTTAAATAAATACCCAAAAGTAGAATTTTTGGATCATATAATTCTATTTTTAATTTTTGAGTAACCTCCTACTGTTTTATATAGTGGCTGTACCATTTCAGAAGCTCCACCAAAAGTATACCCTAGGGTTTTAATTTCTATGCATTCTTGCCAACATTTGCACACTGTTCTCTGTTTTGTTTTGTTTTTAATAATGGTCATCAATTGGCAGGTGTGGGGTAATATTTAATTTAGTTTTGATATTGATTTTCATTTCCCTGAGGATTAGTGATCATGAGTATCTTTTCACAAACATTTGGTCATTTGTATGTCTTTTTTGAAGAGACAGCAATTCAGCTTCTTTGCCCATTTTTAAATTAAGTGATTAAATATTTTTCTATGAGTTGTAGGAGTTCCTTATACATTTTGAATAGTAACCCCTTATCAGATATTTGGTTTGCAAATATTTTCTCCCATTACATAGGTTGTCTCTTTACTCTGTTTTATTTGTTGGGCAGAAGCTTTTTAGTTTGATATGGTCTCACTTGTCTGTTTTTGCTTGTGTTGTCTCTGCTTTTGGTCTTATAACCAACAAATAATTGCCAAGATCAATGTCATGAAGTGTTGCATCCTATGTTTTTTTTTTCTAGGAGTTTTACACTTTCATGTCTTACGTTTTGGTCTTTAATCCTTTTTGAGTTGATTTTTTTGTGTATGACCTAAAGGTCTAATTTAATTTCTCTGCATGTGAATATCTAGTTTTCCCAACAACATTTATTAAAGAGACTATTATTTTTCCATTGTGTAAGCTTATTTCTGGGCTCTCTATTCTGTTCCATTGATCTTTATGTATTTCTTTATGCCAGCACCATACTATTTTGCTCACTGTAAGATTGTAATATGTTTTGAAATTAGAAGTTATGAGATCTCCAGCTTTGCTTTCCTTCTCAAGAGTGTTTTAAATATTCAGGGTAATTCGTGGTCCTATATAAATTTTAGAATTTCTGTTTCTACTTCTGTAAGAAATGACATTGGAATTTTGATAGTGATGGCACTGTAACTGTAGATCACATGGGGAGGTATGGATATTTTAACAATATTAATTCTTTAAATTTATTAGAATAAAATATTTTTCAATTTATTTATGTCTTCCTTAATGTCTTCAATATTTTGTAGTTCTCAGTGTACAAGTATTTCATCTCCTTGGTTAAGTGTCTTCTAATGTATCTTATTCTTTTTGATGGTATTATAAATGGGGTTGTTTTCTTATTTTTTTTTTCGGGGTGTATGGTTAGTATATAGAAACACAACTGAATTTTCTATGTTAATTTGTGCCCACCAACTGTGCTGAATTTGCTTGTTAGTTCTAAGAGATTTTTGGTAGAATAATTAGATTTTTTACATATAAAATCATATCATCTGTTAACAGATACAATTTCACTTCTTCCTTTCTGAGGTGAATGCCTTTTTTTCTTACCTAATTGTTCTGCCTATGACTTTTAGTACTGTGTTGAATAGAAATGGCAAGTAGGCATCCTTACATTGTTTCTAACCTTAGAGAAAAACTTTCAGTTTTTCACCATTGAGTATGATATTAGCTGTGGGCTTCTCAGCTATATCCTTTATTATAGTGAAGTAATTTTGTTCTATACCTAGTTTGTTGATTGTTTTTTTATCATGAAAGGATACTAAATTTTGTCAAATGCTTTTTCTGCATCTTTTGAGGTGATCAAATAGTTTTTATCCTTTATTCTGTTAATATAGTTTATCACATTGATTACATATTATAATTCATCTTTGCATTTTGGGAACAAATCCCATGTAGTCATGATGAATGATATTTTTAATGTGTTGTTAAATTTGATGTGCTAATATTTTGTTAAGAAGTTTTGCATTTATAATCACCAGATATTTTAACCTGTAGTTTTATGTCTTTGGTTTTTTATTAAGGTAATACTAGCCTCATAAAATGAGTTTGAAAGTATTCTTCAATTTTTTTGGAAGAGTTTGTAAAGGATTGGCATTAATTCTTCTTTCTTGATATAGTTGGTAGAAATCACCAGTGGATCTATCTGGTCCTATCTTATTTTTGTTGGTAGATATTTTATGACTTGTTTAATCTCATGACAACAATTTATCTAATCAGATTTATATTTCCTCATGATTCATTTGTGATTAAATGAAAATTTCTAGGAATTTATCTATTTCTTATAGCATAATTAATTTTTTCATATAATTGTTCATAGTGTTATCTTTTAATTTTTTTGTTTCTGTCGTATCAGTTGTAATGTCTCCCCTTTCATTTTTGATTTTGTTTATTTGAATCCTGTTTCTTTTTTTCTTAATCTAGCTAAAAAATTATTGATTTAGTTGAACTTTTCAAGGAGCAACTCTTAATTTCATTGATTTTTTCTTTGTTTGTTTATACTTTTTCACTTATTTCTGGTCTGAATTTTGTTTTTTTCCTTTGATCTGTTAACTTTAGGTTTAGTTTCTCTTCTTTTGCTATGTCTTTGGTGTGCACAGTTGCATTTTTTATTTAAGATTTTTCTTTTCCCTACATGTAAGTATTTATTACTATAAAGTGTATATGTCTGTTAGGTACATTTTTTCTATAAGGGTGTTCAATTCTGTTTCATGGTTATATGTCTGGATTTTCTATTCATTATTGAAAGTTGAGTATTGACCTCCTACTGTTATTATGGGGTTGCTGTCTATTTCTCCCCTTCATTTTGTCTATGTTTTCCTCATATGCTTGGGTGAATGTGTACTCAAATTATTATATCTCTCTGGTAAATTGTCCTTTTTATTATATGACATCCTTCTTTGTCTCTTGTGACAGTTTTTGATTTAAAGTTCATTTTGTCTGCTGTAAGTGTGGCCATGCCTTTTTTTTTATTGCAACTTACATACAATAATCATTTTCCATTATTTTACTTTCAGCCTATGTGTGTCCTTTAACCTAGAGCAAGTTTCTTATAGGCAGTATATTGTCAGATATTGTTTTTGTTCATTTTATCCATTTATTCACTGTATGTCTTTTGATTGGGAAATCTAACCCATTTATATTTAAAGTACTTATGAGAAAGAACTTACATTGTCATTTTGTTTCTTTTTCTGCCTTTCTTGTTCTTCTTTTGTCTCTCTTTTTTCCCTTTCTTTCTTCTTTTGTGTTTTATTGATTTGTTTTGAAGTTATAGGCCTTAGTTTCTTTTAAATTTATCCTGTTATGTCTTACATAGGTACTATAGTTGTGATTAACATGGGGCTTACATAACACATCTTGTAGTTATGACAGTTTAGTTTAAGCTTAATTTCAATCACCTACAAAATCTCTACACTGTTACTCATCTCCATTTACACTGTATATTATTGATTTCACAAATTATATATTTTATAGTGTATTCATTAATATATTTATACTCATAGTTGTTTTCAATACTCTGCCTTTTCACTTCTACCAGAATTAAAAATGATCAATGTGCCAGAGTTACAGTATTTTAATATTCTGTACTTGTGTATATCTTTACCTTTATCAGCTAGCTTTGTACTTCATTATGGTTTTGTGATTCTCTGGTATCTTTTCCTGTCAACTTGAAAGACTTCCTTTAACTGTTTTTATAAGGAAGTCTAGTGATGATGATTCCCTTAAATTTTGTTTATCTAGTAAAGTATGTATCTCTCCTTCACTTTTGAAGGACGATTTTGCCAAATGTAGTTGTCTTGACTGGCAATTTTTTTTCCTTCAGTACTTTGAATACATTATAGCATTACCTTCTGTATTGCAAGATTTCTGCTAACATTTCTACTGAGAGTTTAATAAAGGTTCTTTTGTATATAACAAGTTATCATTGTCTTGCTGCATTGAAAATTCACTTTGACTTTTGGCAATTTGATTATATAATGTGTCTCACTGTAGACTTGTTTGATTTATCCTAGTTGTGATTAAATGGTCATCTTGGATGCCCATTTTCTCTCCTAATTTTGAACTGCTTGGGCCATCATTTTTTAAAATAAGCTTTCTCTTCCTTACTTTCTCTCTCTTCTCCTTCTGAAACTTCCATAATGGATATATTTTCCACTTAATGGTATATAGTAAGTCTCTTAGACTTTCTTCACTCTTCCTCATTCTTTTTTTTTTCAGTCCTATGACTGAATAATTTCAAATGACTTCCCATTGAGTTTACTGATTCTCTCTTCTGCTAGATTTAGTCTGCTGTTGAACTCTTCTAGTAAATTTCTTAATTCTGGTATTGCATTTCCCGGTTTCAAAATGTATGTTTGTGTCTTTTTTCTATATTTCTTGTCTCTTTGTTGAAATTCTATTTTTGCTCAGGCATTAGTTTCCTGAGCTCACTAAGCATCTTTTCAATGGTTATTTTGAATTCTTTGTTGGGTAACTCATATACCTTTATTTATTTAAGGTTATTTTCTGGAGATGTTTTGTTATTTTTGGTCAGTTTCCTGGTTTTTTGAATGCTACTTATACCTTTTGTGTTGGTATTTATATATTTGAAGAAAAAAAAAAGCCAGCTTTCTCTCCCATTCTTTATGGATTGGCTTCATACAAAGAAACCCCTTCACCAATCAGCTCAACTAGAGAATCTGGGAGGCTTTCCAACCTTTTTTCTGTGTATATATCCTCTCTCAAGTTATGTGTGTTAATTCTATATTAGAAGGCTTTCCAGTTTTGTCTTTTCAGGAGCTGATAAACTCTTAACTCTTTGTGGTGCCTCTATGCTATACCTGGTTCCTTTAAGCAACAGCACTCTTCCAAGCTCTTTTTTTGTTGTGAGTGGCTCCTACACATCAGCAGTTCCTGGGTGTCATCAGTGCGTTGAAATAGGCAAGACAAAACTATTCTGTTGGGCAAAGCCCTAGAAAGTAGAATTAATGCTCAACTCTTCTTTTTTGCTCTGATGGAGAAGCTGCCAACCTGCATTGACCTCTGTCTGCTGGAACAGCAGCATGCCATAACACTCTTGCTCTCAGCAGCTCCTAGGCATCTAGAGTATGCCACGTCCTGTCAGCATCCTAGACAGCTGATACAGAAGCTACAGGCCAGTTTGTCAGGTAGGCCTCCACCACCCAAAAAGTCAGAAAGTTGGATATAGTATTCATTCTCCTTGTTGCTTCCCCAGGGGAAACTTTGGAGATGGGAGAGTACTACTAATGTAGCACTGTGCCAGTGAGAGGGGCTATGAAAGAAAGCGCCACAATTTTTTCTACTAATACAGCTGATTTTTTGCTTTCCTGGGGGCATAGGAGTTTTTTTTTTTTTTGATTTCTCATAAAGGAAAGTGATTATGTGTTGTTGCTGAATTTGGTATTTCCGTGGGAGACAAAAGGTTTTGGCTCTAACTGTCTTACCATTTTACTCTCCTTTTACTTATCTTAATATTAGAAATCATAATACCTTTTTGGTGAATCTTAAACAATTTAAATTGGTGAGAATAGATATTATTAAAAATAAACAGTAATTTAAAATATTATGCATGTCTTAATGTGCTTTATTTTTAATAAAGTGGTTTTAGTTTTATGCTTACATCAAATCAAGAAATGTGAATCATCTTTTTTGCAATATATGAATATTGTAATATGTGTGAATGTATGTAAATGCAATTTTAAATATCACAGTATAAATATAACATCTGACAGAAAATTAGCTATGTAGCTAAACAATTTATACTGTTTAAAAGTTTATTATAACTAATATAAATTTGCATTTCATTAATTTATTTTGTTGCTTATAGTACTTTTAAAAATGCTCCATATAATAGACATGTGAAATGTAACAATGTTAACTATGAAACACAAAATTTGAATTTTCATAGGGAAACTTTTTTAAAAATCTAAAACTCTATTATATAACTTTAAGTATAATTTATCTATAATAGTCTTTAAACAAGGGAATATTAATGAATACTATCAAATGTAAAAAGAATCCTAGAGAAAAACTACTTTCTTCTTCAATAATATGAACTATTAACCATAAAATCATCGAGGCCTTAAAGCTATAAAATTTGGGAGGAAAAAGTATGAAAAAATATTGAAAACCAAAAGTATTTCTAAGTTGAATATAAATTTAAACTACTGCAGAGAAAACTGCCTCAAGTTGATGAGTGAAAATTCTGGGGGAAATTCTCGCCACTTTAGTTCTATCACATTGTCTCAGGATTTATGGGGTCTGAGTTACCATTCCTTGGAAAGACAATAGGAAAAGATAATTTTCTTATGATTTCTGGCACAGGAAAATTCTTCAAAGATGATGTGTTGAATTGTAGCTTCATACATTTCCTTCTTTTGTTTTTTGTTTGTTAAGGATGCAGCTAAAGTGTTAGAAAAGACTATGCTAAAAATATATGATGTAGGTAATCAATGAGCTCATGCAGATTTAGTGTCCCTGGAACTCATTTATACCCTTTTAATAGGATTTCTATTAAAGAAAGTAAAATGTTCATATCTATTGCTGTCGAATACAAACACAAATTATTCTAATCATTAGGAAAGAATTTTGGTAATAAGTAATCAGAGTAGGCGTGTAGGACAACAAAAGCTGGCATGATTAATCTTAACCAGAGGGATGAAAATTCAATCGAGCAGTGTATTAGTTAAGAATTCAATTGAAAACTAAAAAGAAACCAATGCTGCATTCAAGTATGTAAACTGAGATTGCAGCCTAATGTCATTTTATAATCTAAATAAAAAACAAAACCCTGCCTTAGGTTTAGAAAAAAGACATTATTTGACTTAATTATCTAGATAATTTAGGTGAAGGTACAGTTTTTATCTAAACATCGTAGATTAAGGCTTTAGTTTTCCATTTCACCTCTTGGTGTTGGAAATGTTTTATGTACTTCATGTAGTATTAGGTGAGGAATAGGAATTAGAGCCACTACTACTGAGTTAAGAGGGTACAATGAACCTATTGGGGGCAGCAATCTCTAGGGAATTTTGGACATTTCACTAATAATGCATCCCATGACAATCTGGTCAAATATTCACAGATTATGATACATCCACAAGTAGATTTTATCAGCCTGTGTATTTCTCTTTACCCACAAGAACTAACATGTTTGGATATTAAATGAGTGGCAGAATTAAGTTTGCATTTAGTTTTGCATAATTCCTGGAAAAGTGTTTTATAGCTTCATCAGATACAAACAAATATAGATTTATTTTCTGGTATCTTACAATATTCTAAGGACACTAGAGCATTTAAAGATGGAGATATTAATGAAAATGACAAATATGATTCTTGGCAATGTTTCATCTTATTTTAGGAGATGAGCTATGGAAAATACAGAGATATTTCTCATCATAATTTAATGGTTAAAAGTGTCTTACCTATTTCACTAAGATATGTTTAATTTATCTTTAATGAAGGTCATACATGTATATACATATGAGATAAACCTCAAGTAAAAGAGTTATAGATCTTATTCAAGTAGAAACTGGAAAAGTATTACAAATCTGATAGTGACATGGTAGAAGGCACAAGGGTGAGAAGGACACAATAAGGAAACAAAAAAATGAAGATACAGAGCACATTATGTAATGATAGTAGATATGTGAGATATTGACAGTAATTTAGGCCGGGATATTTGTATAAAAACCCTAAAATTCATGGGAAAAAGGCAGAGAATTTTAAAACAATTATATCATTTCCAAAGTAGAAAATAACAGTTGGTTAAATGTAACCATCCAATCTATGCCTGCATCTATGTAGCTAAATGCTACATACATTTTATGTGGATAAAAACATAAAATCATGTTGACTGGTATTAATTTAAAATTATATACTTCTTTTAAATCAATGCTATAGTACTGCCCCAAGAAAACTAATACATTTATCAAGTCCAGTTTTCTACGCCACTTGTTTGTGCTCAAATTTTTAATATCTTCTTGCCCATCCTGGCCTTTAGCTCTTCATGTTGTTCCTAATGAAAATATGAAGAATAGAAGGGAAAATCCACAAACTCCCAAATGACATCTATTTATATACCTGCATTTAGGCCTATGTATTCCGCATAAGTTGTCCATGTTTCAATCTAAGAGCACTAGAACTCATTTCTTTTACTCTAATGCTTCACTTCTGCCTACACATTCTTCCAATAATTATCTTTTTCTCAGATCTTTGAATATTTTCTTTCACTGATTCATTGCTCTCAGAACACAAATTGTATCAGAATGTTAATTATAATATTAATGAATACTAATAGTATGTTCTGTGTCACTCCAGATACTTGGCCTCGCCAGTCTCAGGATTTTGACTACTTGTTCCCATCTCAGCTGCCACTGGGTTTACAAACATGATATGGATTCCAATTAACTTACCTTCTGCATTACATCTATGCACTGTTTTCCTCTCACGCAGGTTGTCCATATTTATGTTAAAGCAGGGGGCACCATAGGATACTCTGGGTGCTAAGCACATGGAATCCAAAAATGCAGAAGAATTAATACTACAGGGAAAATTTGACTAATGGGAAAGAGGAACTTTCCCATTTCCCTTGATAAAATTTCCCTGGATACCCTGAACAGAAAGTCTTAAGAAGTAGTCCTTCTTCTGGCTTCTGAAATGGCAATACTATGAGATCCAGCTATCGGTTACATTTAATATCAAGAGGTAATAAAACCCATCCCAAATTTCTTCCCTTCCCTGCTTAAACCCCATTTTCTTCACTTTGCTCTCTGAATTGTATTCTCTATGTAAAGTAATAGCATACTTCAACACAGCTTTCTGAGAGTTCAACATGGTTGATTTTGGTCATTAATAAACACACATATATACACACATGCACCCTTTATTGACTTATTGTATTTATTTGTTTTCATTCATCAAATAAATATCTTAAAATATATTTTTAATATTTCCTGTCTACAATTCCCCTCTTTCCATTTCCAATTTTCATTCCCTGTATCTCCCCTAACCTTCCATCGAAATTTCTCTGTCAAGGTCACCTTCATGTTGTTAAATCTAATGAGCAACATATATTTCTTACGCTAGCCAGCTGTACTGTTTGACAAAAGTGATCCTGTTCCTCACCCAAAAATACCTCCATTGGCTTCCAGGAAGGCATAGTTTCCTGGTTTTCCACTTGTTTCCTTCTTGGGTCTTTTCGTCGATTCTTCCTCCTCTACTGGAATATTCCAGAGTCTGAATCCTTTGATTTATTCTCTTCTGTACATGCTCAGTCGATGGTCTCACCTTGCCTCTTCGCTTTAAATGTGTTAGAGCTGAGAACTCCCAAATATATATCTAGAGTGTGATCATCTTCTGTGTTCTCAAGTAGTAGCTAATTGCTCGTTTGACATCACTATATGAGTATCTAATCAACTTAAAATTAAAATGATCAAAACTGGGCTTCTGATTTTCTCCTTTAAGCCTGTTACTGCTCATTCTATCTCAACTCTCTGAATAGAAACTCCACCTTTCTAGTCATGCAGGTCAAACCTGCAATCATCTTTGCCCCTTCTCCTTCACACCTTATCTCCAATCAGTCATCTAATACTTTTGTTTCTATATTTGTAATATATACATATTTTTGCCACCTCCACTACTACTGTCCCAAACCATATCTCCTTTTTCTTATGCTTGGATTACTGTAATAGATCATGGTTATTCCAGCTATAGTCTCTCTGTTCTATCATTTCCCCCCATAGTTTATTTTCAATACATATGTTCTTTCTTCATTTTCACTCTTAAAAATACGTCTGATTATGTCTCTTCTTAGCAGAAAACTTCCAAAGGCTTTCTGTCTCACTCATAGTCAAAGCCTTAGTGCTCTTAAATCTCTGAGGCCTAATTTTATCTAAGCCCACATTTCTTGCTACCCTTCACATTGCTCATGCTTTTCCAGTCACATTTGCCAATTTACTGTCCACGGATTCTCTTAGGCATTCTTTTGTACTTCCTGTTTCCTCTGTCTAGAATGTTCGTCTCAAGATATCCAGTGGCTTGCCCTGCATCTTCTCCAAGTCTTGTCTAAACCCACTATTTCAATGAGGTCTAAACTGAAAACCTTATTTAAAATATGAATACTCCCTCCCCTGCACCTCATATCCTCCTGTTATGCCTTATTTTCTATGTAATGCATTGTAACATAATATATATATATATTTATCATTAATTTATTTATTGTATATTTCTCCCATGAGGATGTAAATTTCACGGTGGCAGTGATGTTTGATTGTTTTTTTCTTCATTGCTGCATTCCTATTAATATAAATGGGCCTGCCAAATATATTGCTTGAATGATTTTTGGATAAAATATTTGAATATTATGCACCATTCTGATCTCCTGAAATGAATGTATTCATTCATCAGGTAGGGAGCAGGCATATACATGCCTGCATAAAAGAAAACAGCTATTTGAAACTACATAAAATCAAATTATATGTACTATTCAAATGAAAATAAAAATTAGTTTTTATTAAGATTATGTATTTGAAGATCTAGCACTTCTAAATATTTTCTACTCTAAAGTTGTGCTTAGAATGCTTTTAAAAGTTCTCAGAGAAACTCATTTCAAAGTTGATTTTTCTTAAATGAGAGCAGACTCTAAAATGATTTTTACCATTTTGTGATGGTTTTCACATTGTGTCTAGAAAGATTGGAGACGTGTAAATAAAAGTTTAGACTATAATTAAAATAACTGCACAAGATAAAATTAATGAAGTTATTCTTCATAGTGACAAGTACTACATGAAACATTATTCCAAATATATCTATGCAAAAAGATAAAGCTATTCAAAATGCAGAATCTCAGAAACCAATCCTCAATAGCATAAAAATTAAGTATTTCATAAGGATCTGCTGGGGCTCTATGATTAAATATAGTTTGCTTACAAATTTTAGGAAATATAGAAACCCATACTTCTTTGTAAATAAATATTAAATCCAAAGTTCTACTAGCTATTAAAAGAGCAGTTCGTATTGAACTAATCTAATAAACAAAACAGAAGTAAAGTAAACCTTACTTTAGGCAAAACATACCTTAGTAAAATTATATATCCAAATAAACTAGCTTGCCAATTTTTTCTTCTTAGAACTACAATATGACTTCTGAAATTCACTAAATTATAATTATCTCAATTTTAGATACCAGCATTTTGTCTGTGTTACTTAAGACTTGGAAAATATGCTGGATAACATCTACTGAAGTACTTTTGAATGTAAAAGATCACTCTTTAATTTATGATATGTTCATTGTTTCAAATTGGTGATACTTTAGTTTTCTAGGAAAACTGTATATTATTATTCTTAGGTATGTCATATTTGCAATCCACAAATATATATAGTAAACTCTATCTGAATATGAAAAAGTAAATTGTATTTCATAGAGCCAGCTTTGTGGGAGCTTAGAGTAAGAGCACAATATAGGCAGATATCATTCAGGTATTTAGTTGAATAATTAGTAGACAACTTAAATATAGGTTCCTGGAAGATATCTGACTTGTGCCTTGAAGCAGTAGCAATAACCATGCAGTAAATATTGTGCTTTGTGCAATGACCCTCAGTTAAGCAACTTGAGGGCAGAGATGGAATCCTGCCATATTTACAAACACAAATGCACACACAGACCACAATACATACTCAATGAGTATCTGAATGAATGGAAGAAAAAATGTTCTGACTAATTAACTCATTATGAACCTATGATAAATGGCCAAATACCCTCCCTTAATGGGATCTCTTCCAAAAAACTACCCATTTAAATTTCAGCCTTACCGGTGTGAAATCAATCAGTTTCCATCTTGTCTCTTATTTGTGAATTTGGCCATCAGTATTTTTAGTGGAAGCAGGATGTTAGAGTAGTCAGGATGGCTTAAGGAGAGCACGTTGTTTGTTATTCCTTTGTGATAACTAAGAAAAGAGGTATAAAATTTAGCTTGCTCTTATCAATCTTTATTTAAAATTTTATATTTAATTTATTGCAGGCTTAATAAAACTTGAATAAACTAGTTTAAACTATTCCCTTATACCCCTTATCCAGCTTCCCAATGTTAACATTTTATCACATTTGCTTTTTTTTCTCCCTCTCTCTCTCTATTCCCAATCCTGCTCAGGTACTTTGTTTTCCTGGACTGTTTCTGATATATGATTCCTGAACTATTTGCATATATAATGACCCTTTGCCCCTAAATACATCAATGTGTATTTATGAAAACTATGATATTCTCTTATAGAACCACATCATAATTATTAATTATTAAAATCCAGGAATTAATATTGATATAATACTAATATATCATATTATTGATATAATACTATTGTACATTATATTGTACTATATATCGTACATAGTATTGATATAATACTAATATATATTATATCAATTATATCAATAATATATTGGTATATCAATAGCATAATATACTGATATATGATATAATATTGATATAATACTATTATATAAGCTACGCACTTTTTATTCAAGTAAAAGTCACCATTTCTCTCACTATAAAAAAAAAATGGTTTCCTGGTCTGCACTTCTACCCAGTTACTTGACGCATTTAGTTGTCATGTCTCTTTAATCTTCTTTAATCTGGATGAGTTTCTCAGTATTTCCATTAAAATGTATGTTTTTAAATCTTTTATGACCTTAACATTTTGAAGAGCACAGGCCATTTGTTTTCTAGAATGTCCCTCAATTTGGGTTTGTCTGATGTTTTCTCATTACTAGATTCAGGGTATGCATTTTTGGCAGAAAAACCACAAAAGTGATATTGGGTTCTTTTCGGTGAACCGTTTATGAAGCACATGATAGGCATCAATAGTTATTAAGCAAGACCACATAAAGCACTCTGCAAAATATGACTTTCTCCCTGTATCCCAAAAGCACATTTATTTATGTTTACTTAAGAAAGGTATTTACAGAACCCTAGCTACGTTCCAGGCTTCTTGTATGTGATAAATTGCTATGAAAGTTCCAGAATAGGTGGGCAAACATTAGCATCATTGAGAAAAACCTCACAGAAACTTTCAGAAGACCCTGAGCTATGGAAGGATGAAGAGTAGGATGATGGAGGGCATTCCAGACAAGAAAACCTAGGAGGATGGAATTCATCACTTTGCAAAGTTAGTTACCTAAACTTGGCCCATTCTGAAATCTTACGTAGTGGTTATGGCTCACGTGAAATAATTTTTTTCATTACTCATATTATAAACCACAATTAAAAAAACTATTTACAGCAGGAATTAGTTTTCAGAAACCCAAGATGTCTTTTGTGGTTCATAATGGTGCACTAAGTCTAGAGAATATATTCTTATTAGCCCATCTATTCAAAATAGACCATTTTAGTGTTGCTTTGCTTCCAGGTCCTTAAATATGATTGACTATATAGAGTTGCTGTGCATTTTTGTTGCTGTTGTGATTTATTTATTTGTCTCCCAATCAGTTGAAGCTCATCAACTCTGAATTATCGCCCAAATGAGCTTATCTGTTTCTTCTTATTTCTAATGTAAGATACCAGGTTTTAAACCGAAGGAGCCCTTAAGTACATTGAAAGACATATAAAGAGCAAGTAAGTACTTTAACATTCCATTAATTTAAGTATTCAAGGACTTGACAGTACAGGTCTGAATAAGAAACATATTGTATGTTCAAAATCTGGTAATATTGTTCATAGAGAATCTCTCCTTTTTTGTGAGTGTCTTTTTTACAGTATAATTATCTCTCATTAGTTCTGAAGCTTGAAATAAAAGAGCAACACAATCCTGCAATTAGGGTACAATTGTACCTGAAATCTTGTAAGTTCAAAGTCAGAGCATTGAAACTTATGACTTATAACTACCAGAATGTGAATGTTCCATGTGCATTTGGTTAATCTATAACACATTATTCTATTCTTAATAGATATGTGAGCTGCAACTGATATGCATAGTTCAGTAACTAAGGTTAAACTGAAAAGAAAAAATCTCTCTTTTAAGGCATAAGTTACAAAATTACAAAGGTGAAAAGGTTTTGAGGTATTTAATTTCCTTTTCTGCCTTGAAAAGAAAGAATAGGAAATAGAGAAAATACTCGATACATTTTATTAATCACATAGTCCAGGTCAATGCATTATATACACAGGAATGTGAAATGTCAGAGTCAATTAAATGACTGTTTGTAAAATAAACCATTTCACCATATGAGCATATTTAAGTCATAACACAGTTAGATAAATGTACTAAACATTCAAATAAACATGTGTGGCTACTTGACTATTTAATTATTGAAATAAAGACATTGATTTCCATGTGCGATGATGCAGACAGAACATGTCTTCTTATAAATATTCATTTCTGGCTTTTGACTTATAATATTTCTTTTAAAAGTGGGCACATACAGCAACAAGTAGCATGATTTCTTCATATACTCTCAACACTGTAGTTTTTCCAGTACCTCAGTTGATGCGGGAAGTTAAATCACCGGTAGCAAACATTCAAAAGCAACATGTGCTTCAATATTTAAGGTAATAGAAATATTAACTCTTTAGATCAAGATTGGTGCTGTTTCAAGGCCTTCATATCTACTATTATAAATATATACATATACATCATAAGCATTTTTAAAGAATTAACTATTTCTTATAAGTATAATAACAGTAGTAGGCAACATATATTGAGTGCCTGCTCTATGCTAAACAATGTAACAAGGTTTTTACAAACAGCTCTAAACCTCTCCCAAATCCTGCCTGGTCATCATTAGTGTATTAGTATTCCTCTTTTTTTTTTTTTTTTTTTTTTTTTTTTTGAGACGGAGTCTCACTCTGTCGCCCAGGCTGGAGTGCAGTGGCACAATCTCGGCTCGCTGCAAGCTCCGCCTCCTGGGTTCACGCCATTCTCCTGCCTCAGCCTCCCAAGTAGCTGTGACTACAGGCGCCTGCCACCACACCCGGCTAATTTTTTTTTTTTGTATTTTTAGTAGAGATGGGGTTTCACGGTATTAGCCGGGATGGTCTCGATCTCTCCTGACCTCGTGATCTGCCCGCCTCGGCCTCCCAAAGTGCTGGGATTACAGGCGTGAGCCCTGTAACACCGCGTCCGGCCACCATTAGTGTTCCTTTCTTAACAGATAAATAATCTTCCTCAAATGGACTAAATAAGTTGTCCAACATTGTTTAAGACTATGGTTCATTAGGTTTTCAGATTAGATACGTTGAATTTCAGTGTAAATTATTCTAGTATTCAATATAGTGAGAATCAGTCAGTTAATTGACATTGCATGGATTATTTTTTTGCACGCCTGTGGCCGAAATTCTGTTTTGCTTCTCCTGTCACATGATTTTTGTTGTAAATTAGATTTGTAATTTTATTTATATTTTTTAGTATTTTTCTGATGATAAAGATATCCCTGTTGAATAAAATATTTAATATTTAAATAAAATTAAAATCAAAATAATAAAATTCCACAATTCTATAACCTAGATATAAAGTGATAACTTTTTTACATATTTCCTGACAGTCTATCAAAAGGATATCTATGAATATGTAATACCCAATAGCCTGCAAACATTTAATTGAATTGTTAATAACTCAAATATTTATTGGATGCCTGCTATATATCACTGCCTAAGATAAAGAGATGAATCCAGTAGAAAAAATGCTTGGTTTCTTATTATGTATACACACACAAATACATCTGTATATATCTTAGACATTATCAATTATAAAACAAACTAAATTGAATATAAAAATTGAGTATAAAAATGAATACTTTTTGACTTTACATAATATCAATAAACAGTTTTTCAAGTCTAACCATTGTAAGATACAATATTTAATACATATTACAAGGTAGCTAAGTGGATAGATCATGGTGTTTTTAAAATCTAGGTTCAAATTTCAACCTTGCCCCTATGTATTCCCTTGACCTAGTGTTCTAACTTCAACATCTATGTCTTGAACCATAAAATGAAATTAAAAATTAGTATGTATCAACAGGACTCTGTGAGAATAATTATTATTATTTTTTTTGAGACAAAATCTCACTCTGTCACCCAGGTTGGAGTGCAAGGGCACAATCTCAGCTCACTGCAATCTCTGCCTCCCAGGTTCAAGTGATTTTCCTGCCTCAGCCTCCCCAGTAGCTGGGACTACAGGTGCCCGCCACCATGCCCAGCTAATATTTTGTGTTTTTAGTAGAGGTGGGATTTCGCCATGTTGGCCAGGCTGGTCTAGAACTCCTGACCTATAATAATCCATCCAACTCGGCCTCCTAAAGTGCTGGGATTACAGGCCTGAGCCACCGCACCTGACCGAGAATTAATTTTTATGCTTTGTGTGGTAACACCTTTCAATTTGTACTTTTGTTATTATAATCTCATTTTATCATATCATAGTCAGCTGATATATTCTATGTAATTTGTGTGAGACCCTTCTACACAAATAGCATCAAGTCTAGTTGTTTCATGCTGGTCTTCATACACATCCAGTAAAATATCAAAAAATGAGTGGACTTATTTAGAGCAAAGACTTAGGACACACTTGAAGCAACATAGAAAGAAAAATAGCATCTGATAAAACATTCAGCATTGCTACTGAGAACTGGTCAATACCTCTTACATGGCATTGCCTATTGTTGCAGCAATACCCTTGTACCCCACCCTGCACAAGCTGAAAGCCCATGTTCCCTGTCTCGGGTCCTATCCTGCAGCCCACATTCACACATACAGCTGTTATTGCTAAGCACACGTCCCCTCACTCAGAGAGTGCTTCAAATTTTCAGCAGCACCGTGAACTAGATTCCGTGTCTCCTCAGTACCACCCAAGCCTTGGATTTGTACTGAAGTTATCCTTTTCTTTCACGGTAAATTCTCATTTAAAGGAAACTCAGCGTTATCTCTTGCTCATATAACACATTGTAGCTCATCTGAGACTATCACAGATGTTCTAAAAATATGGACCTACACAAGGAAAAAACTCAAGATCTCTTGGCAGGGCATGGTGGCTCACACCTGTAATCCCAGCAATTTGGGAGGCCAAGGTGGGAGGATCACTTGAGCCCAGGAGTTCAAGACCAGCCTGGGCAACATGTGAAATCCCATCTCTACAAAAATATACAACGATTAGGCAGGCATGGTGGTGGACTCGTGTAGTCCCAGCTATTTGGGAGGCTGAGGTGGGAAGATCCATTGAGCCTGAGAAGTCAAGGCTGCAGTAAACTGTGATCACACCACTGTTCTCCAGTCTGGGCAACAGAGCAAGACTCTGTCTCAAAAGAATCAGGCTTTGGATTCTCCACTTACACAGTTTCCTGGGTTCAGGGCAAGTATGAAGAAAACTGAAACATCATCTGCTTCATATTTTTTGATGAAATTTTCTTTCCTACCTTTTTATTCTATTTTTTCGTACTCTCTTTTCCCACTTAAGGAACATAGCATAAAATTCTCAATAAAGTTGGCTTTTAATAGACAAGAATTGTGATTGTTTTTAAGCATCTTTTGCTTTTAATCTAGTTTTCCCTAAGGCAAAGAAAAACCAAAATCTGGCTTCTTGATTCGGGGGGATAGGATGGGCAACGGTAGAAAACCTTGAGACTAAAATGTAATCTATTAAATTTGTATTTTAATGGATTATTCTCATAATGACTTTTTTGGACCTCAGGCATCTGATAAAATGTGTATACAGTAAGAAGAAAAATTTCATATCCATTATATAGATTCATTTATTAGGAAGTAGTTTGTTTGTGAAAAAGCATTAGTATAATCCCTGATGTGTTATTTTACAATAGTGTCTGGACATGTTAAAATAAAGTCTTCTTAATTTCTCTTTATAATTACCCATCTGAATAGTTTTGTGGTTGAATTTAATACCTAGCAATTATGCTGGTCAAGCAACATGTACACACATATTTTTAAGCAGATACGTCTCTGCCAATTTCATGCTGCAATTTTCAACCTTACTCTTCTGGATATCATATAAAATGTAGAGGGAATCTATTATGGAAACAAACTTTTTCAGGGCTAAAAATGAAAACATTTTTATTTACTTAAATCTTACTTGCCCAGGCTGTTCTCTGAAACCAGTGACTTCTATAAATCTGAATTATACTAAAATGGTTTTGAGGTTAATGAAAATTGCATATTATGTTTTTATGATAATTCTCATTTATTGAAATGTAACATGTGGCTAGCAATGTATTTAATGTTGTATGTATATATGTCATTTAATTCTTACAACAACGTTTTGAAATAAAGATTACCAGTATACTACTTTTGTGGTTCGGAACTCTGAAGCTTAGAGAGGTTAAAAAAATTTACCCAAGATCACTCAACTAACAATTGACAGAACAAGAATATGAACTTATTTTTTAACCAGTTGTGATAGATCTTGTGCAAAGATGGCTACCAAAAACTTGTCCCATTCCTGTAGGCATATGTTGTTCTGTTCACAAAGGGGAGGACTCTATTTCTTCTCCCTTTGTATTTTGGCAATCTTTGTGATTTGTTTTGACCAAGACCTATGGAATACGGTAGAAAGTGTTATTTTGTTAGTTCAAGCCCTAAGCCTAAGTAGCCTGCCAGCTCATACATTTTTTTCTCTTGAACAACAGCCACCATGTGAAGCAGCCCAGCTATATTGCTGCTGAGACAAGAGTGGAAAGAAGGATGCTTGAAGAATGAGCGACTAAGAAGGAAGAGAAAGAAGTTCAGCCAACCTCTAGCCATGATAGTCATCTTACCTGAGATATCGCATATATAAATAAATCTTCATGCAGCCCTAGTTGAGTTTCCTCAACCAAACCACATAAAGCACAGGCCCAGACAAGTGCTGCCAAGTTGCAAAATTGTAAGCAAATAAATAATGCTTGGGTTTTTTTAAGCACTAAATTTTTGGAGGTTTGTAAGGCAGCAAGAGATAACTGAAACACCAATATAAATTACAACCTTTCTGATACAAAACTCTTTTATTTCATTTATTATTTAATTTTAAAAATATTTAATGTTTATTTAATTTAAATAAATTATTTGATATTATTAATAGTATTTCAGAGACTTCAAGAAAAAGGCCATCAAAAAGTGAAAAAGAAACTGAATGAAGAGTAAAATACTTTGTTTCCACTATATTTTTCTCCTTGTAAAACTCCCCTCATTAACATTCTGTTTAAATACTCTGAGACCCCATAGAAAAGTTTCCAAACAAAGCCATTTTAAGTAATATAATTGTTAGAAGCAGCTACTTATACATGAGTTCATGTCTTTAATAAAATTATTCCCACTTATTGAAACCTACAATAATGTGACCTGTTAATGTATTTGGGGTTGCATATACTTCAGTCAAGTTCTTAATGAAAATATTAAGGGTGCTTAAAATATAACTAAAGTCTGAGATGAATTTCATCTAGTTTTTAAATATATGAAATATTTAGTAGTACATATACCACTGATAAAATATACATTTGTTATGTTATTTAAGAAATTGTATTTCCACCAATCTCTGTAAACAATTTTACATTTGAAATTCTTTCCATAACAAATCAATATGCATAATTTAAGTATATTTTATACATCACAGGTGTTTATGAATTATTTCCATATTTAAAATACCAAATATTTCAGAATGGATGATAAATACGTGTTAGTTCCCTTTCTTTTGCTGACATTACTTAAAAGCAAGTATAAAAAAATCTGAAGCACAGTTCATGAATGCTGGGATTGCTAGATGATGATACACTGTAAGATGAAAGACTTTCAAAGCCTTTAAAGCATTACCCAAGATAACTGCTCGGTGAAAAAAAAGTGTGTTGTAAAACAATATGTAATACTATCTTATGTTTTTAAAATATTATTAATTGCAAATATAAATATATAATGCTACATTTAATATATCTATAATAATTTAAAAATATATAATACATGTGTATTACCTCATAAACATGAAGAAAACCTCGTAAATGTATTTGGTGGAAAAGGAAGAAAGAACATAAACACTGGAGTCAGAAAGACCTACCTACAAATCCTGAGTTTGCCACTTAATAATTCTATGGGATTTCTGTCAATAACCTAATTTATCAGAACCTGTTTCCACGTATTCAAAGTGGGCAGAACTGTATCCACTTTCAGAAATATAATAATAGAAGTCAGAGACAAGCTAATGATGCTTAGTAAATGACAATTGTTCTAATTCTTATTAGTCCCGAACAGTCATCCTCATCAAACACAATTTGCTACTCCATCAGGGGAATGTTTTTCACATGGTTTTCTAGTGGGTCTATGTCTCCACAAGGGTATTTTTGGCATTCTGCAGAATTCCCGATCAAATTTCGTAAAAGTGTAATTTAATTTTTAAAAATCTGTATTTCATATGTTTTTGGCTCAATAAAATGAGAGCAAAGCTTAAGGGTACCTGCTTAATGGATATTTTCCTGAGCATTGTTCAGCAACAAATAAAGCTGGAGAGGGGATAAATTGCTTCATGATTACTTTAGCATTTATTTCAACATGGATAGTTTGACTTATATACTTAGTAAATTTTACTTTATTTTATTGAGGTGAAATGCCTTTAAAGTTAAAAAAATTACTGATTACTAAGAAAATTGTAGAAGACTATTTGATATGAGTGTAACAAGAGTTATCAGGTTTGAGAAAAAAACACAAAAAATTACTGTGACCAATGCTAAATAGCTCACATTAACTGGTAAAAAGATATGAAAGTAAAGCAACATGATCACAACATTTAATGTAAGGTAATTCAAACAACAAAATCAAAACAACACAGAAGGGTGATTCTTTCTTAAAATATTTTAGTTGACAAATAATAATTGTATATGCTTATTTTTTATTTTTCTGGGTACAAAGTAGGTGTATACAATTATAAGGTACATGAGATATTTTGATAGAGACAAAGACAAACTTTGCATGTTTTGAGTTTTACTTCCCAAAAATAAATGAGAACATGCAAAGTTTGTCTTTCTGTGCTGGCATTTTTCACTTAACATAATGGCCTCCAGTTCCATGCATGTTGTAGCAAATGACAGGATTTCATACATTTTATGGCTGAATAGTACACCATTGTGTATATGTACCACATTTATTCATTCATCTGTTGATGGAAACTTAAGTTGCTTCCAAATTTTGGCTATTGGGAATAGTGTTGCAATACACACAGGAATGCAGATATCTCTATAATATATTGATTTCCTTTCTTTTAGGCACATACCTACGAGTGGCATTGCTGGATGTGGAAGTTTCATTTTTAGTTTTTTGAGGCAGTTTCTGGTGAAAAATGGAATGTTCTCCATAGTAATTTTACTAACTTACATTACCACCACCAATGTATTAGTGTTCCCTTTTTGCCATATCTATGCTAACATTTATTATTGCCTATGTTTTGGATAAAATCAATTTTAACTGGGGTAAGATGATATCTCATTGTACTTTTGATTCACATTTTTCTGATGATCAACGATGTTAAGTATGTTTTTATATACCTGTTTGCCATCCATCTGTTTTCTTTGGAGAAATGTCTATTCAGAGATTTTGCTCATTTTTAATCAGATTATTAGGTTTTTTTCCTGTAGTCTTATTTGAGATCCTTATATATTCTGGTTATTAATCCAACATGATATGATCCCATTTGTCCATTTTTGTTTTGGTTGCCTGTGCTTACGGGGTGTTATTCAAGAAATATTTGCCCAGCCCAGTGTCCTAGAGAATTCACCCAATGTTTTATTTAGTAGTTTCATAGTTTCAGGTCTTTGATTTAAGTTTTCAGTACATTTTGATTTGGTTTTATGTATGACAGGAGATAGGGATCTAGTATAATTTTTCTGCATATGGCTGTCCAGTTTTCCCAGCATCTATTTTTGAAGAGACTGTCCTTTCCCCCAGTGTATGTTTTTGGCAACTTTGTTGAAAGTGAGTTCAATATAGACGTGTAGATTTGTTTCTGGGTACTCTATTCAGTTCTGTTTGTTTATATGTCTGTTTTTATGCCAGTATTATGCTGTTTGGGTCTCTGTAGTATAATTTAAAATCAGGTAATCTGATTTCTCCAGTTTTGTTCTCTATGCTCATGATAACTTTGACTCTTCTGGGTCTTTTTGGGTTTCACATAAATTTTAGGTTTTTTTTTCATTTCTGTAAAAAATTTAATTGGTATGTTGATAGGGATTGCATTGAATTGTAGATTGCTTTGGGCAGTATAAACATCTTAACAACACTGATTCTTCCAATCCATGAACATGAAATATCCTTCCATTTTTTGTGTGTTCTCTTCAGTTTCTTTCTTTCTTTTTTTTTTTTTTATACTTTAAGTTTTAGGGTACATGTGCACATTGTGCAGGTTAGTTACATATGTATACATGTACCATGCTGGTGCGCTGCACCCACTAACTCGTCATCTAGCATTAGGTATATCTCCCAATGCTATCCCTCCCCACTCCCCCCACCCCACCACAGTCCCCAGAGTGTGATATTCCCCGTCCTGTGTCCATGTGATATCATTGTTCAATTCCCACCTATGAGTGAGAATATGCGGTGTTTGGTTTTTTGTTCTTGCGATAGTTTACTGAGAATGATGATTTCCAATTTCATCCATGTCCCTACAAAGGACATGAACTCATCATTTTTTATGGCTGCATAGTATTCCATGGTGTATCTGTGCCACATTTTCTTAATCCAGTCTATCATCGTTGGACATTTGGGTTGGTTCCAAGTCTTTGCTATTGTGAATAATGCCGCAATAAACATACGTGTGCATGTGTCTTTATAGCAGCATGATTTATAGTCCTTTGGGTATATACCCAGTAATGGGATGGCTGGGTCAAATGGTATTTCTAGTTCTAGATCCCTGAGGAATCGCCAAACTGACTTCCACAATGGTTGAACTAGTTTACAGTCCCACCAACAGTGTAAAAGTGTTCCTATTTCTCCACATCCTCTCCAGCACCTGTTGTTTCCTGACTTTTTAATGATTGCCATTCTAACCGGTGTGAGATGGTATCTCATAGTGGTTTTGATTTGCATTTCTCTGATGGCCAGTGATGATGAGCATTTTTTCATGTGTTTTTTGGCTGCATAAATGTCTTCTTTTGAGAAGTGTCTGTTCATGTCCTTCGCCCACTTTTTGATGGGGTTGTTTGTTTTTTTCTTGTAAATTTGTTTGAGTTCATTGTAGATTCTGGATATTAGCCCTTTGTCAGATGAGTAGGTTGTGAAAATTTTCTCCCATTTTGTAGGTTGCCTGTTCACTCTGATGGTAGTTTCTTTTGCTGTGCAGAAGCTCTTTAGTTTAATTAGATCCCATTTGTCAATTTTGTCTTTTGTTGCCATTGCTTTTGGTATTTTGGACATGAAGTCCTTGCCCACGCCTATGTCCTGAATGGTAATGCCTAGGTTTTCTTCTAGGGTTTTTATGGTTTTAGGTCTAACATTTAAATCTTTAATCCATCTTGAATTGATTTTTGTATAAGGTGTAAGGAAGGGATCCAGTTTCAGCTTTCTACATATGGCTAGCCAGTTTTCCCAGCACCATTTATTAAATAGGGAATCCTTTCCCCATTGCTTGTTTTTCTCAGGTTTGTCAAAGATCAGATAGTTGTAGGTAAGCGGCGTTATTTCTGAGAGCTCTGTTCTGTTCCGTTGATCTATATCTCTGTTTTGGTACCAGTACCATGCTGTTTTGGTTACTGTGGCCTTGTAGTATAGTTTGAAGTCAGGTAGTGTGATGCCTCCAGCTTTGTTCTTTTGGCTTAGGATTTACTTGGCGATGCGGGCTCTTTTTTGGTTCCATATAAACTTTAAAGTAGTTTTTTTCCAATTCTGTGAAGAAAGTCATTGGTAGCTTGATGGGGATGGCATTGAATCTGTAAATGACCTTGGGCAGTATGGCCATTTTCACGATATTGATTCTTCCTACCCATGAGCATGGAATGTTCTTCCATTTGTTTGTATCCTCTTTTATTTCCTTGAGCAGTGGTTTGTAGTTCTCCTTGAAGAGGTCCTTTACATCCCTTGTAAGTTGGATTCCTAGGTATTTTATTCTCTTTGAAGCAATTGTGAATGGGAGTTCACTCATGATTTGGCTCTCTGTTTGTCTGTTGTTGGTGTATAAGAATGCTTGTGATTTTTGTACATTGATTTTGTATCCTGAGACTTTGCTGAAGTTGCTTATCAGCTTAAGGAGATTTTGGGCTGAGACAATGGGGTTTTCTAGATATACAATCATGTTGTCTGCGAACAGGGACAATTTGACTTCCTCTTTTCCTAATTGAATGCCCTTTATTTCCTTCTCCTGCCTAATTGCTCTGGCCAGAACTTCCAACACTATGTTGAATAGGAGTGGTGAGAGAGGGCATCCCTGTCTTGTGCCAGTTTTCAAAGGGAATGCTTCCAGTTTTTGCCCATTCAGTATGATATTGGCTGTGAGTTTGTCATAGATAGCTCTTATAATTTTGAAACACGTCCCATCAATACCTAATTTATTGAGAGTTTTTAGCATGAAGGGTTGTTGAATTTTGTCAAAGGCTTTTTCTGCATCTATTGAGATAATCATGTGGTTTTTGTCTTTGGTTCTGTTTATATGCTGGATTACATGTATTGATTTGCATATATTGAACCAGCCTTGCATCCCAGGGATGAAGCCCACTTGATCATGGTGGATAAGCTTTTTGATGTGCTGCTGGATTCGGTTTGCCAGTATTTTATTGAGGATTTTTGCATCAATGTTCATCAAGGATATTGGTCTAAAATTCTCTTTTTTGGTTGTGTCTCTGCCAGGCTTTGGTATCAGAATGATGCTGGCCTCATAAAATGAGTTAGGGAGGATTCCCTCTTTTTCTATTGATTGGAATAGTTTCAGAAGGAATGGTACCAGTTCCTCCTTGTAACCTCTGGTAGAATTCAGCTGTGAATCCATCTGGTCCTGGACTCTTTTTGGTTGGTAAACTATTGATTATTGCCACAATTTCAGCTCCTGTTATTGGTCTATTCAGAGATTCAACTTCTTCCTGGTTTAGTCTTGGGAGAGTGTGTGTGTCGAGGAATTTATCCATTTCTTCTAGATTTTCTAGTTTATTTGCGTAGAGGTGTTTGTAGTATTCTCTGATGGTAGTTTGTATTTCTGTGGGATCGGTGGTGATATCCCCTTTATCATTTTTTATTGTGTCTATTTGATTCTTCTCTCTTTTTTTCTTTATTAGTCTTGCTAGCAGTCTATCAATTTTGTTGATCCTTTCAAAAAACCAGCTCCTGGATTCATTGATTTTTTGAAGGGTTTTTTGTGTCTCTATTTCCTTCAGTTCTGCTCTGATTTTAGTTATTTCTTGCCTTCTGCTAGCTTTTGAATGTGTTTGCTCTTGCTTTTCTACTTCTTTTAATTGTGATGTCAGGGTGTCAATTTTGGATCTTTCCTGCTTTCTCTTGTGGGCATTTAGTGCTATAAATTTCCCTCTACACACTGCTTTGAATGCGTCCCAGAGATTCTGGTATGTTGTGTCTTTGTTCTCATTGGTTTCAAAGAACATCTTTATTTCTGCCTTCATTTCGTTATGTACCCAGTAGTCATTCAGGAGCAGGTTGTTCAGTTTCCATGTAGTTGAGCGGCTTTGAGTGAGATTCTTAATCCTGAGTTCTAGTTTGATTGCACTGTGGTCTGAGAGATAGTTTGTTATAATTTCTGTTCTTTTACATTTGCTGAGGAGAGCTTTACTTCCAACTATGTGGTCAATTTTGGAATAGGTGTGGTGTGGTGCTGAAAAAAATGTATATTCTGTTGATTTGGGGTGGAGAGTTCTGTAGATGTCTATTAGGTCGCTTGGTGCAGAGCTGAGTTCAATTCCTGGGTATCCTTGTTGACTTTCTGTCTCGTTGATCTGTCTAATGTTGACAGTGGGGTGTTAAAGTCTCCCATTATTAATGTGTGGGAGTCTAAGTCTCTTTGTAGGTCACTCAGGACTTGCTTTATGAATCTGGGTGCTCCTGTATTGGGTGCATATATATTTAGGATAGTTAGCTCTTCTTGTTGTATTGATCCCTTTACCATTATGTAATGGCCTTCTTTGTCTCTTTTGATCTTTGTTGGTTTAAAGTCTGTTTTATCAGAGACTAGGATTGCAACCCCTGCCTTTTTTTGTTTTCCATTTGCTTGGTAGATCTTCCTCCATCCTTTTATTTTGAGCCTATGTGTGTCTCTGCACGTGAGATGGGTTTCCTGAATACAGCACACTGATGGGTCTTGACTCTTTATCCAACTTGCCAGTCTGTGTCTTTTAATTGGAGAATTTAGTCCATTTACATTTAAAGTTAATATTGTTATGTGTGAATTTGATCCTGCCATTATGATGTTAGCTGGTGATTTTGCTCGTTAGTTGATGCAGTTTCTTCCTAGTCTCGACGGTCTTTACATTTTGGCATGATTTTGCAGCGGCTGGTACCGGTTGTTCCTTTCCATATTTAGCGCTTCCTTCAGGAGCTCTTTTAGGGCAGGCCTGGTGGTGACAAAATCTCTCAGTATTTGCTTGTCTGTAAAGTATTTTATTTCTCCTTCACTTATGAAGCTTAGTTTGGCTGGATATGAAATTCTGTGTTGAAAATTCTTTTCTTTAAGAATGTTGAATATTGGCCCCCACTCTCTTCTGGCTTGTAGGGTTTCTGCGGAGAGATCCGCTGTTAGTCTGATGGGCTTCCCTTTGAGGGTAACCCCACCTTTCTCTCTGGCTGCCCTTAACATTTTTTCCTTCATTTCAACTTTGGTGAATCTGACAATTATGTGTCTTGGAGTTGCTCTTCTCGAGGAGTATCTTTGTGGCGTTCTCTGTATTTCCTGAATCTGAATGTTGGCCTGCCTTGCTAGATTGGGGAAGTTCTCCTGGGTAATATCCTGCAGAGTGTTTTCCAACTTGGTTCCATTCTCCCCGTCACTTTCAGGTACACCAGTCAGACGTAGATTTGGTCTTTTCACATAGTCCCATATTTCTTGGAGGCTTTGCTCATTTCTTTTTATTCTTTTTTCTCTAAACTTCCCTTCTCACTTCATTTCATTCATTTCATCTTCCATTGCTGATACCCTTTCTTCCAGTTGATCGCATTGGCTCCTGAGGCTTCTGCATTCTTCATGTAGTTCTTGAGCCTTGGTTTTCAGCTCCATCAGCTCCTTTAAGCACTTCTCTGTATTGGTTATTCTAGTTATACATTCTTCTAAATTTTTTTCAAAGTTTTCAACTTCTTTGCCTTTGGTTTGAATATCCTCCCATAGCTCAGAGTAATTTGATCATCTGAAGCCTTCTTCTCTCAGCTCGTCAAAGTCATTCTCCATCCAGCTTTGTTCCGTTGCTGGTGAGGAACTGCGTTCCTTTGGAGGAGGAGAGACGCTCTGCGTTTTAGAGTTTCCAGTTTTTCTGTTCTGTTTTTTCCCCATCTTTGTGGTTTTATCTACTTTTGGTCTTTGATGATGGTGATGTACAGATCGGTTTTTGGTGTGGATGTCCTTTCTGTTTGTTAGTTTTCCTTCTAACAGACAGGACCCTCAGCTGCAGGTCTGTTGGAATACCCTGCCGTGTGAGGTGTCAGTGTGCCCCTGCTGGGGGGTGCCTCCCAGTTAGGCTGCTCGGGGGTCAGGGGTCAGGGACCCACTTGAGGAGGCAGTCTGCCCGTTCTCAGATCTCCAGCTGCGTGCTGGGAGAACCACTGCTCTCTTCAAAGCTGTCAGGCAGGGACATTTAAGTCTGCAGAGGTTACTGCTGTCTTTTTGTTTGTCTGTGCCCTGCCCCCAGAGGTGGAGCCTACAGTGGCAGGCAGGCCTCCTGGAGCTGTGGTGGGCTCCACCCAGTTCGAGCTTCCCCTCTGCTTTGTTTACCTAAGCAAGCCTGGGCAATGGCGGGCGCCCCTCCCCCAGCCTCGCTGCCGTCTTGCAGTTTGATCTCAGACTGCTGTGCTAGCAATCAGCGAGACTCCGTGGGCGTAGGACCCTCCGAGCCAGGTGTGGGATATAGTCTCGTGGTGCGCCGTTTTTTAAGCCAGTCTGAAAAGCGCAATATTCGGGTGGGAGTGACCCGATTTTCCAGGTGCTGTCCGTCACCCCTTTCTTTGACTGAGAAAGGGAACTCCCTGACCCCTTGCGCTTCCCAGGTGAGGCAATGCCTCACCCCGCTTCGGCTGGCGCACAGTGCGCGCACCCACTGGCCTGCGCCCACTGTCTGGCACTCCCTAGTGAGATGAACCCGGTACCTCAGATGGAAATGCAGAAATCACCCGTCTTCTGCGTTGCTCACGCTGGGAGCTGTAGACCAGAGCTGTTCCTATTTGGCCATCTTGGCTCCTCCCTCTCTCTTCAGTTTCTTTCATCAATGTTTTACCATTCTCATTGTAGAACTCTTTCACTTTTTTTGCTTAATTTCTAAGTATTTAATTTTATTTGTTGCTATTATAAATGGGATTACTTTCTTGATTTTCAATTTAGATTGTTAACTCTTGGTATATAGACATGCTACTGATTCTTGTATGTCAATTTAGTATCCTGAAACTTTCTTGAATTTATCAGTTCTAATAGTTTTTTTTTACAGAGTCTTTAGCATTTCCAAATAAACAGTTGTATCATCTGCAACTAAGGATAATCTGACTTTTTTCTTTCCAGTTTGGATGCCCTTTAGTTTTTCCACTTGTCTGATTGCTCTATCTAGGACTTCCAGTACTATGTTGAATAACACTCGTGGAAATTGGAATCGTTGTTGTATTCCATATCTCAGAGGTAAGGATTTTAGTTTTTCCCCATTCAGTATGATACTAGCTGTGGGTCTGCCTTACATGGCTTTTATTATGTTAAGATATGTTCCCTCTATGCCGTTTTTTGGGGGTGGGGGGTTATCATGAAGGAATATTAAATTATACTGACAGTTTTTCCAGCATCTTTTGAAATGATCATATGGTGTTTTTAAGGATTTTTGCATCAATGTTAATAAGGGATATTGGCTTACCGGTTTTGTGTGTGTGTGTGTGTGTCTTTGTCTGGATTTAGTATCATGGTAATACTGGCTTTGTAGAATGACTTTGTAAGTATAACCTCCTTCTCTATTTTTTGGAATAGCTTGATTTAAACTGGTATTATTTCTTCATTAAATGTTTGTTAAAACTCAGGAGTGAAGCCATCAGGTCCTGGGCTTTTCTTTGCTGAGAGCCTCTTACTATGGCTTCAATCTTATTAGTTGCTATTGGTCTATTCGATACTTGTTGGCTTCAATTTTTACTTGTTATTGGTCTGTTCAAGGTTTTGGATTTCTTCATGGTTCAATCTTTGTAGGTCACATCTGTCTAGAAATTTATCCATTTCCTCTAGGTTTTCCAATTGATTGGCATATAGTTGCTCATAATAACCTCTAATGATCCATTAAATCCCTGCAGTATCAGCTACAATGTCTTCTTTTTCATTTCTGATTTCATTTACTTGGGTCTTCTCTTTTTTTTTCTTAGTCTGACTAAAGATCTTTTTTAAAATTTTGTCTTTTCTAAACCAACTTTTATTTCATTGATCTTGTGCATTGTTTTCTTCATTTAAATTTTATTTATTTCTGCTCTGATGTTTTTTCATATGCTAATTTGGGGTTTGGCTTGTTCTTGCTTTTCTAGCTCCTTAAAGTGCTTTATTAGGTTGTTTATTTGAAGTTTCCTAATTTTTGATGTAGTTACTTATAGCTATAAACTTCCCTCTTAGTACTGCTTTTGCTATATTACATAGGTTTTGATATATTGTGATTTTATTTTCATTTGTTTCAAGAGGTTTTTAATCTTCTTAATTTATCATTGACCCACTGGTCATTCAGAAACATACTGTGTAATTTCCATGTGTTGGTATAGTTTCCAAAATTCCAGTTTTATTACATTATGGTCAGAGAATACACTTGATATTATTTCAACTTATTTGAATGTTTTGTGACTTGTTTTGTTACCTCACATATGGCATATCCTTGAGAATGATTCAAGTGCTTGGAAGAAGTATGTGTATTTTACAGCTGTTGAATTAAATGCTTTATAGATATCTATTATGCCAATTTGGTCTATAGTGCATATTAATTCCAATATTTCTTTGTCAGTTTACTGTTTAGATGATCTCTCTAATGCTGAAAGTGAGGTGTTGAAGTCTTCAGCTATTATGGTATTGGGGTCTATCTCCCTCTTTAGTGGTAATAATATTTGTTTTATATTTCTGGGTGCTTCAGTGTTGCGTTTATATACATGTACAGTTGTTATGTTCTCTTGCTGAACTGACCTCTTTGTCAATACATAACAAGCCTCTTTGTCTCTTTTTATAGTTTTTGTTTTGAAATTTATATTGTCTAAGTATAGCTAGCTACTCCTGCTGTTTATTGATCTCATTTGCTTTTTATTCCTTTATTTTTAGTCTGTTTGTGTCTTTATAGGTGAAGTATGTTTCCTGTAGGCAACAGATTATTAGATCTTTCTTTTTTAATCCATTCAGCCACTCTGGCTTTCAACTGGAGAGTTTAGTCTATTCACATTTAATGTTATTACTGATGAATAGGGACTTACTCCTGAAATTTTATTATTTGTTTTTTGATTGTTTTGTGGTTTGCTCTTCCTTCTTTTCTTCCTTCCTGCCTTCCTTTTAGTAAACGTGATTTTCACTGGTGTATATTTTAATTTCTTGCATTTTATTTTTTGTGTATATGTTGAACTTTTTTGATTTGAGGTTACCACGAGACTTTCAAATAATATCTTATATCTCATTATCTTAAACTTATGAGAACTTAACACTGATTGAATAAACTAACTAACCAACAAGCAAAGAAAAAACTAATACAACCTCTGCCCTTTACCTCTACACCCACCTCCACTGTTAAGCTTTTTTTGTTTCTATTTATTTATTATTATCCTGCCTATGTCTTTAAAGGTTGTTATAGTTCTTTAAAATATACATTATTATCTTTCTACTCAAGAATAAGTAGTTTACCCACCACAATTACAGTGTTCTAATATTCTGTGTTTTTCTGTATACTTATTATCAGCAAATTTTGTACCCTCAGATGATTTCTTATTGGTCATTAATGTCCTTTTATTTCATATTGAAGAGCTCCCCTTAGCATTTCTTACAGGAAAGACAAATTAAATCCCTTAGCTATTGCTTATCTGAGAAAGTCTTTCTCTTTCATGTCTGCAGGATATTTTCACAGCATATACCATTCTAAGATAAAAGATTTTTTTCCTTCAGTACTTTAAATATATCAAGCCACTCTCTTCTGTTCTTTAGGGAATCCAGTGAGAAGTCTGCTGCCAAATGTACTGGAACTCCATTGTATCCTATTTGTCTCTTTTCTCTTACTGTATTTATTATCCTTTCTTTATCTTTGACCTTTGGAAGCTTAATTATTAAATGCCTTGAGATATTCCTAAATTTGCTTGTTGTTTTATAACTTTCTTCTACTTGTATATTGATATCTTTCTCTAGGTTTGGGAAGTTCTTTGTTATTATCACTTTAATTAATATTTCTACCCCTATCTCTCTCTCTACCTCCAATTTAAGGACAGTAACTCTTATATTTGCCCTTTTAAGGACAGTAACTCTTATATATTTTCTATGCCTTGTAGATGTGCTTTATTCTTTTTTCTTCTTTTGCTTTTCATTTCCTCTTTGTATGTTTAAATAGCTAGCCTTCAAGCTCACTAATTCTTTCTTCTGCTTGATTCGTTTTCTTGGTAAGAGACTCTGATATATTATTTCTACACATTCTTCTTGCGAAGGCTTTCCAGATATATTAAAAAGGACTTAGGTGTTGTAATCTAAATTTTTTATCAGTACAACCACATTTGCATTACGGGCACCCCAAGCTGAGTAATGCTGTGGCTCTTGTGGATTTGTAGAAGTGCTGACTTGGTGGTCTTGGATAGACATGGAAGAATTTTCTTGATTGCCAGGCACAGACTCTTGTTCTCTTCCCCACATTCTCCCAAACAAACTGAGTCTTTCTCTCTGTACTGAGCTGTCTGGAGCTATGGGAGAGGTGACATAATGACCCCTGTGGCCACTACCACTGGGACTGTGCCGGGCAGGCCTGAAGCCAGAACAGCATTCGGTCTCACACGAGGCCCATGGCAACCACTGCCTGGCTACTGCCTATGTTCACTTAAGGTCCTAGGGCTCTAAAATCAGCATTTTGTAAAGCCAGCCAGGCTTGTTTCCTTTCTTCCAGGGTGGTAAATTTCCTCCAGTACTTCGTGGGTCCAGATATGCTATCTGGGAGCCAGGGCCTGGAGTTGGAAACCTTAGGTATCTACCTGATTCTCTAGTCAGCTGGGCTGGGCTGTCATCCAAGCCAGAAAACAAAGTCCTTTCCACTCTTCCTTCCCATTTTCACAAGCAGAGGAGTCACTCCCTATGACCACCTCCACCCCAGGCCCACAGTAAGTATTGCTTGGCTACCACCAACATTCTTTCAACAAGCTGACTAAGGGCTCTTTAGTCAGCTTGTAGTGAATGTTGCCAGGCCTTGGACTCTCCCTTTAGGGCAGTGAGTTCTCCCGCTCTGGCTCAGGGAAGGTCTAGAAATGCCATCCAAAAGCCAAGGCCTACAATCAGGGCCTCCAAGAGCCTGCTTGGTGCTCTACCCCCATGTGGCCAACCTTGTAAGTAAACTAAAAGACAAAGTCCCTTTTAGTCTTTTGATTTCTCAAGCAAAAGGATTCTTTCCACCACAACTTGAAATGTGCTGGATCACACATAAAGCCAGCAACTCCGTTGTCTGGGGTTGGGGTAGGAGTGACTCAAGGACTCTCTTGGCCTCCCTGTGTGGTGTCTCACTGTGTCATGTGCCACTCAAATCCACTGACTCTAAGTCCAGCACAGCACCGGGACTTTTCCAGGAATTTCAGATTTTGTGGCCTAGACTGCCTTTCAAGTTTATTTAGAATTCTAGAGCACTTTGGCCCACAGTAGTGAGACTTGCCAAAACTCAGGTTCTGACTTCTGGGATGGGTGATTTCCCTCTGGCTAGGGCTGTTCTAATTATTTCCTTTGTGGGTGTTGTCTGAGTTCTGCTCTGTGTTGTATTCTGCTTTGACAGAGCAATAGTGAATTCCAGTGCCAACTCCCACAATCACTTTGCTCTCCTTCCCCTAAGACCACAGATTCTCCACGCTACATGGCTGCTGCCAGGGGATGGAGGAAGGGTAGCATCAGCAGTTCAGAACTGTCTTTACTACCCTCTTCAGTGCCTCTTTCAATGATAAGAAGTTAAAACCAGGTACTGTGATTACTCACCTGATTTTTGGTTCTTATGAAGGTACTTCTTCTGTGGATAGTTGTTCAATTTGATGCTCCTGCAGGGAAGTGAATCAGTGGAAGCTTCTATTTGGCTAAACTGCTCTGTCTCCTCTCAAAACAAACCTAATTGCACATATTTAGGGAGTCCAATTTGATGTTTTGATATATGTATACATCGTGTAATGGCTAAAACAATAATTTAAATTCATCACCTCATACATTTGTTAATATTTGTATGATGAGAGCATTTAAAATGTACTCATTTAATATTTTAAGATATACATCATTAAAAACTATCATCACCATGCTGTGCAATAGATCACTAAAATGTATTCCTTCTGTCTAACTGAAAATTTGTACTCTCTGAATAACATCTACTCTTTCCTCATACCCCTGACCCTTAGCCTCTGGTAACTACCATTCGACTCTCTACTTCTAGGATTTTGACTTTTTCAGATTCTGCATATAAGTAAGATCATGCAGTATTTGTCTATCTGTACCCACCTTATTTCAGTTAGCATAATGTCTTCTAGGTGAATCCATATTTTTGCAAATGGCATAATTTCCTCCTTTTCAAGAGGAAATTTAAGAGTAGTTGTCCATTGTGTATATAGACAGTTTATTTATTTATTTATTTATTTATTTATTTTAGAAAGAGAGGATCTCTCTCTGTTACCTAGGTTGGAGTGCAGGAGACTGATCATAGGTAACTGCAGTCCCAAATTCTGAGGCTCAAGTGATCCTCCTACCTCAGCCTCTTGAGTAGCTGGGACTACAGGCATGTGCCACCATGCCTGGCTAAGTTTTTCTTATTTTTTTGTAGAGACTGAGTCTCACTATATTGACTATGCTGATCTTGAACTTCTGGCCTCAATTTATCCTCTCACTTCAGCCTCTCAAAATGCTGGAATTACAGGTGTGAGTTACTATGCCCAGCCCCACATTTTCTTTATCCATTAATCTGTTAATAGACAATTAGTTTCATTCAGTATCTTGAATATTTTGAAAAATGCTACAATTAATATAAGAATGTAGCTATCTCATCAACATACTAATTTCAATTCCTGATATGGTTTGGCTGTGCCCCCACCCAAATCTCATCTTGAATTGTAGCTCCCATAATCCCCACATGTTTTGAGAGGGAACTGGTGGGAAATAATTGAATCATACGGGCAGGTTTATGCCATCCTGTTCTCATGATAATGAGTAAGTCTCACGAGTTCTGATGGTTTTATAAAGAGCAGTTCTGTACATGCTCTTTTTTCTGCCGTCATGTAAGACTTGCCATTGTTCCTTCTTTACTTTTCATCATGTTTGTGAGGCCTCCCCAGCCATGTGAAACTGTGCGTCCATTAAACTTATTTTTCTTTATAAATTACCCAGTCTCAGGTATTTCTTTATATGTGTATGAAAATAGACTAATACAATTCCTTTGACATACCTAGTAGTTGAGTTTCTGGTTCATATGATAATTCTATTTTTAGTTTTTTGAGAAACTTCCTTATTTCACATAATGGATTTACTAATTTATATACCCACCAACGGTGTACAAGAGTTTCCCTTTCTCTACATCCTCACCAAAACTTATATTCCTATTTTTTTATAATAGTGATTCTAGCATGTGTGAGATAATACCATATAAAAAATTCACTCAAAATGGATACAAGACTTAAACAAAAGAATAATTATAATTATCAACTTTTAGAATTTATATTTTGTAATGTATGTTCGAAGTGAAATTCTAAAGAGTTCTATATAGCACATGTGAAATTCTAATGTTATTCTGAAAAAAAAAACATAAAATGCAGAGAAAAAATGTCTCTTAAAATATTTACTATAATAAGATAAGGTTGGTTTTATTAATTATAATTAGCAAACTACATTAGAATTTGAAAATTAAAATAATTTAAGTGTTCAAAATATGTTTTTCTGTATTTGAGGGAAAAACAGCATAAATTTGTTGAAAAATCATGTTAACATGTACTGTTGGCATTTACGTCATTGTATTTGATAAATATACTTGGGTTTTTTGATATAATCAGATAACATTCATACAATTTTTTGAAAAGATTTAGCTTATATTAATCCTTTAAGTTTTTCTAGGTTTTTAGGTATATGTTGCTGATGTTAATTAATGTGAGCAAATATTAGAGGATATTAATTTTGTAAAAATGCTTGATATATACAAAAGAAAAAATATACTTAAATTATTTTGTATATGATTAATTCCTTTGTTTTCAATATTTCTAAGGAAGCATTTAGTAAATGTCCACTATGGGCTAACTATATTTCATTGTTATGTGGGTAAGTTAATTAACAGGAAAAAATGCAAGCTCTGAAGAAAATATAAAGACAATGGTAAAAATTTTCAAAAGCCTCTGTTTTTTATGATGTTTTTAAAAAGCTGTTTTGAAAATGTTTCCACATAGTTGCTACCTGTAACTGATATGGTTTGGCTCTGTGTCCCAACCCAAATCTCATCTCAAATTGTAATCCCCACATGTCATGGGAGTAACCTGGTGGTAGGTGATTGGATCATGGGGGTAGTATTGCTCATACTGTACTTGTGATAGTGAGTGTGTTTTCACGAGATCTGATGGTTTCAAAGTATGGTACTTTTCCTCTCTCTCTCCTGATGCCACATAAGGGCTTGCTTCCCCTTTGCCTTCTGCCATGATGGTAAGTTTCCTGAGGCCACCCCAACCATGTGGAACTGTGAGTTAATTAAACCTCTTTTCTTTATAAGTTACCCTGTTTTACGTAAGTCTTTATAGCAGTGTGAAAACAGACTAATACAGAAAGGTGGTACCAGGAGTTTGGGGCACTGCTACAAAGATACCTGAAAATATGGAAGCAATGTTGGAATTGGGTAACGGGCAGAGATTGAAACCATTTGGAGAGATCAGAAGAAGACAGCAAGATGAGGAAAAATTTGGGACTTCTAGAGACTTGTTAAATGGTTGTGACCAAAATGCTGATAGTGATATAGACAATGAAGTCCAGGCTGAGGCAGTCTCATATGTAGAAGAAAAATTAATTGGGAACTTGAGCAAAGATCAGTCTTGCTATGCTTTAGCAAAAAAACTGGCAGCATTTTGCCCTTGTCCTAGAGATCTATGGAAGTTTGAACTTGAAAGAGATTATTTAGGGTATCTGTGGAAAAAATTTCTATGCAGCAAAACATTCAAGGTTCACCTGGCTTTTTCTGAAAGTGTACAGTCATATGCATTCACAAAGAGATGTTCTGAAATTGGAACTTATGTTTAAAAAGGAAGCACAGCATAAAAGTTTGGAAAATTTGCAGCCTGACCAACTGGTAGAAAAGAAAAACCTATTTTCAGGAAAGAAATTCAAGGCCAAGCCAGCTGCAGAAATTTGCATAAATACAGAGGAGGTAAATGTTAATAGCCAAGACAATGGGAAAAATGACTTCAGGGCACTTCAGAGATCTTTGTGGGAGCCCTTCCCATCAAAGGCCTGGAGGCCTAAGAGGAAAAAATGATTTTGTTGGCTGAGCCCAGGGCCCAGTTTCTCTGTGTAGTCTTGGGACATGGCATCCTGTGTCACAGCCGCTCCAGCTCCAGCCATAGCTGAAAGGGGTCAAGGTATAGCTCTATAACTCAGGCTGTTGCTACAGAGGGTGTAAGCCTCAATCATTGGTAGCTCCCATGTGCTGTTGGGACTGCAGATGCAAAGTAGACAAGAGTTGAGGTTTGGAAACCTAGATTTCAGAGAATGTGTGGAAATGCCTGAATTTCTGGGCAAAAGTCTGGTGCATGGGCAGAGCCCTCATGGAGAATCTCTACTAGGGCAATTCAGAGGGGAAATGTGGGGCTGGAACCCCCACACAGAGAATCTCCACTGGAGCACTGTCTAGTGGAGCTGTGAGAAGAAGGCCACTATCCTACAGACTCCAGAATGGTAGATCCACTTAAAACTTTCACTGTGAGACTGGAAAAGCCACAGGCACTCAATTCCACCCTGTGAAAGCAGGTTCAAGAGCTGTAACCTGGAAGAGCCACAGGGGTGGAACTGCCCAAGGCTAAGGGAGCCCACCTCTTACATTAGCATGTCATGGATGTGAGACATGGAGTCAAAGGAGATTATTTTGGGGCTTTAAGATTTAATTAGTGCCTTGCTGGGTTTCAGACTGGCATGCAGCCTGTGTCCCCTTTATTTTGGCCAATTTCTCTCATTTTTAACAGAAACACTTACCCAATGCCTGTACCTCCATTGTGTCTTGGAAGTAATTAAATTGTTTTAGATTTCACAGGCTCATAGGCAGAAGGGACTTGCCCTATCTCAAATTAGACTTTGGACGTGGACTTTTGAGTTAATGCTGGAATGAGTTAAGACTTTGGGGGACCATTGAGAAAGCATGATTGGTTTTGAATTCTAAAATGGACACGAGATTTTGGAGGGGCCAGGGGTGGAATGATGTGGCTTGGCTCTGTGTCCCCACTCAAATCTCATCTTGAGTGTAATCCCGTGTCCAGGGAGGGACCTGGTGGGAGGTGATTGGACAATGGAGGCAGTTTCCTCCATGCTGTTCTTGTGATAGTGAGTGAGTTCTCATGAGATCTGATGGTTTAAAAGTTTGGCAATTCCCCCTGCTGCCACCTCCTACCACTACGTAAGACATGTCTTGCTTCCCATTTGCCTTCTGCCATGATTTTAGGTTCCTGAGGCCTTCCTAGCCATGCACGACTAGGAGTCAATTTTACCTCTTTTGTTTTTAAATTACCCAGTCTCAGGCAGTTCTTTATAGCAGTGTGAAAACAAACTAATACAGTAACAAATCTAAAATTAACTATTAAGGGAAATAGTCTTCCTATAAAACAAGTTGAAAAATTATCATTATAGTCAATATTATGAAGATACATATAAAATTCCCAGCTTTTTATTTGAAATTATTTGGATAGCAAGTACAAACATATATGTTTATGTTAAAATATCAGACTATCTCAAAAACAAGAGCTGCTTTGAATATTTCAAATGCTATCAGCTACAGAGATATAGAGATATAATTATTTTGACATTTACATTTATATAGTGATAAAGAAATTTTATCTAAATTTTTTACTCAAGAAGATGGATAAACACCAGAGATATATTATTGTTGTTTGCAACAAGTGCAGCTCTAGCTATGTTTAATGACTATAAATGTTACATGCTTATGCATGTAACATGAATATCAAATTTGAATTCCACCCTTAAAACAAAACATATTTTACTCTTTGTGTATAAGATGTTATTATCCAACAGTAATAACCTCTGGGCTTCCTGGGAGAAAATATGAAGCATCATCAATTAGCTCATAATATTACAGAATACATTTAAAAATATTTTTACTATAAAAAATTAATATATAAATGGTGAGAAAATTATATCCTCTTTACATATTAAACACTAAGAACAAATATGAGGAATCTGTGGATTTTTTGTATTAATATTTGAAAAGGCTGGGCACAGTAGCCCACGCCTCTAATCCCAGCACTTTGGGAGACCTAGGCAGGAGGATCACGAGGTCAAGAGTTCAAGACCATCCTGTCCAACATGGTGAAACCCGTCTCTACTAAAAATACAAAAATTAGCTGGGCATAGTGGTATGTGCCTGTAATTCCAGCTACTTGGGAGGCTGAGACAGGAGAATCGCTGGAACCTGGGAGGCAGATGTTACAGTGAGCCGAGATCATGCCATTGCACTCCAGCCTGGGTGACAAGAGTGAGACTCCATCTCAAAAAAAAAAAAAAAAATTACCCAGGCATGGGGGCATGCACCTGTAGACCCAGCTACTCAGGAGGCTGAGGCAGGAGAATCGCTTAAACCCGGGAGGCAGAGTCTGTAGTGAGCCGAGATCACGCCACGGCACTACAGCCTGGGCGACAGAGCAAGACTCTGTCTCAAAAAAAAGTAACAATAAATAAATAAATAAATGCATCTCATTACTCTTTTTTAGCATATGGATCAGATTAATTGAATAGTAAGCAGAAAGTGCAATGTAAACTGTTGTCTCAAATAACAATAATGTTAACCTTTGCAACTACCTGTTTGGGTGGATCACAATGATCTTACTAATGGGCAAACAACGCACACACAAAAAAACACAGAAGTGGAAGGCTGAGCTTAAAAAAAATCACAATCATCTTCCTTTAACACCTGATTTCAATTTAGTATTCACAAAACCTTGTCATCATTTTTATTGTTGATTTATTTGTTAGTAACTATGTGTATAAAGTCACTCAAATTTACTGACAAATAGTGCAGTAGCACTCACCAAAGCGTGGATCAGTGCTTTTTGCAACATTCCATCTGTAAAAAAACAAAAGCATTCCTCTGCTAAAAAAAAAAAAAAAAATTAAAGTTTCAAAACAACTGTTACACATTTCAGATTTGTAGCAATCATAGTTTTCTGTCTTTATTCAGGGCAAAAACTACCAATTTTGTTTTCTGAGCAGTTTCATAAACTATTAAAAGCAAGTCAATAATATATAACATTATTTAAAAAGTTTCTTTAAGATTTTTTATTTTCTCTTACTTAAGTCTAGTTAGGATATGTCATACTACTCTAGAAACCTTTTAATACATGTGTAGGGAAACAGCAAATAATCCCACCTTAATTCATTCTAACTAGAAAAGAAATGTTGCTATCACTTTTACCTGCTGTCTGCAAGCTTGACAGTGCTTTGGTCATAACTCATAAAGCCTCAGGATCCAGGAAATTTGTTAGACTTAAAATATGAAAAGAACCGCATAATTTTTATTTATTAAATAAAATAAAGTCTGATTTAGAATACAGATGTTTTCATCTTTGATGTTTGAATGTCCTTGGTAAACATATTAATGAGACTCAGCTGTATTAGCTTAGCTCAGGTAGATTGAAGTTTTATGATCTTGTGAGTTTAAAATAATAACTGTGTTTTTGTTATAATGCCTTTTGTAGATCATCTTAAAACCAAATAAATAAATAAATTCAATAAGGCAGAGTCTTTTCTATCCCATATGGCATGCTCTTTTGAATGGCAGTAATAATAATATTGACAATATTTATTGTAAGTTTGCTTCAATGAAGATTTTTTTTTATTGAAGAGCAGCTTAGTAGAAACACTTAAGTTACTCAAAAACTTCTAAACAAGTAGAATAGTAGACATATTTTCCATGACTGGCGGTTTTCCATGCAATGGGGTGTGTTTTAAAAAAACACATTCTTGGCCTTTATCGAAAAACCACAGATAGCTATAATTTGGGTAACTTTTACAGATAATTTATGACTTTGCACTCAACTTAATGGCCCATAAAAAACTCAAACAGCAGTGTTAGGACATTGCTTTAGCATTTAAAAGGATTCTGAGGACTGCAAGGGTTTTTAAAAAGGGATGTCTGTCAAGTGGAATTTTTGAATTGTACTTAAAAATATGTTGCTTGATTCAAAAATTGTCTGTGTCAAAGTTACACCCTGGCTACACTGATTCTTGCCAGAATTTATGATAATAATACTAAGGAAAACAATTGGTCTGTTTTTAGGTTACCTTTTAATATACTAATATAATACAAACTACTGTTAGAAAGCAAATGCAAACCTGTTTGTGAAAATTTACTGCCCTCGAAGTGACTGTATATATTTTGACCATGGCAACTGATGTCTGTGATTTTTTTTTCCCTCCACAGCTTTTAAACAGTTAACATCACCTGCTGCTGTTTGTGATGAAACCCTACAGGAAATGAATGCCAAAGGTACGAGATGAAAGAGAAAGTAATTTTCTGGGAGGGGAGGTAAGAGTAATTTTGCACTTTGAGGTGAAAGGGTGAGAAACCAAAAGATGTGTGAGGAATTACTTATGAAACTGGAAATGAAAGTAAAAGTTGGAGGCAAAGGAAGCAAATATAGAAAAGAGAGAAAGAAGAAAACTCCTAGAGTCATAGAGAAAAATAAAGGGACAATAGGTTGAAATATATACCTAGAAGATGCCACCAAGAAAATGTCATTGTCATATAGAGGAAAATCTCAAACCTACTAAAATATTATATACAAACTCAAAATGTTCAAAGGGTAAAAAAAAAATCACAAACAAATATTCTTAAGTCTTTTCTCCCTCACATTCCACCATTAGGGATAATTTTATCATTGTTTTTTCTTTTTCTGATTTTTCTGGTAAAAAATCAAGGGAATGTGAAGTAAGAAAGGGTAGGGGATGCCAGAGAGGCGAAAGTTATTATTTGAAAGGAGAAAGATTATAAGGAGCAAATAATAGTATTTATAAATATAATAAGAAAGAGAAAACTACAAAACTCAATGTAGACAGAGCTGAGGAATGAGAGGAGAGGTATTTGCATAGACAGTTACTGGGTAGCAGACAGACAAGGAAAGAAAGGATAAAATTACCAAACCATTGCTATATATTTTCAACTGAGAGCCATCAGGGGATATTTTTACATGTTTCAGTAAGTTGGTGGTGATTGAAACTGTGTTTATTCGAATGCAGCACTCTTTTAAGCCTGAACCACAAGGTAGTTTCATACTATGTGGTTGATATGTGAAAGTAAGCACCAACAAAATATTAAAAGTGATTCTTCTCACTTAAAATCATTATTAACAAACATTTATTACTGGTTCCACTACCCATACGAAGTGCATAAGTCAGCATCATTCCTATTCTCTTCTGGATGTCCTCCAAAGATAAAAACAAAGAATAATGGAGAGAATCCCTGATAACTTCAATTAGCATTAATTTAAGACAGATATATATTCCTTTTTTAACTTTCATTTTAAGATCAAGAATAAACTGCAGGTTCATTACATAAGTTAACTTGCATCACAGGAGTTTGTTGCTCAGATTATTTCCTCACCTAGGTATAAAGTACCCATTAGTTATTTTTAGTTATTTTTTTCTGACCTTCTCCCTCCTTCCACCTTCTGGAAGGCCTCAGTGTGTTTTATTCCCCTCTATCTGTTCATATGTTCCATCATTTAGCTCCCATTTATAAATGAGAACATGCAGTATTTGTTTTTCTGTTCCTTTGTTAGTTTGCTGAGGATAATGGCCTCCAGCTTCAATCATGCCCCTGCAAAGGACATAATCTCATTTTTTATGGCTGCATAGTATTTTATGGTGGGTATGTACCACATTTTCTTTATCCAGTTTATCATCGATGGGCATTTATGTTGATTCCACTGTATTTGCTGTTGTGAATAGTGCTACAATAAACATGTGTGCATGTGTGTTTAAAATAGAATAATTTATATTTATTTGGATATATACTTAGTAAAGTGTTTGCTGGGACAAATGATGTTTCTATCTTTAGGTTTTTGAGAAATTCCACACTGTATTCCAAGATGGCTGAAGTAATTTACACTCCCACCAACAGTGTGAAGGTTTCCCTTTTCTCCATAACCTTGTCAGCATCTGTTACTTTTTGACTTTTTAATAACTATTCTGTCTGCTGTTAGATGGTATCTAATTGTGGCTTAGATTTGCATTTCTTTAATGATCAATGATGTTGAGCATTTTTTATGCTTGTTGGCCATATGTATATCTTCTTTTGAAAAGTGTCTGTTCATGTCCGTTGCCCACTTTTTTATGGAGTTAAATGTTTTTCTTGTAAATTTCCTTATGTTCCTTATAGTTGGTGAATATGAGACCTTTGTCGAATGCATAGTTTGCAAAAATTTTATCCCATTCTGTAGGTTGTCTGTTTACTCTGTTGATCTTTTCTTTTGCTGTGCAGAAACCCTTTAGTTTAATTAGATCCTATATGTCAATGTGTTTGTTGCAATTGCTTTTGGCATCTTTGCCATGAAATCTTTGCATGTGCCTATGTTGTGAATGGTATTGCCTAGGTTTTCTTCCAGGGTTTTTTTTTTTTTATAATTTTGGGTTTTACTTTTAAGTCTTTAATCCATTTTGAGTTAATTTTTGTATATGGTGTAGAGAAAGGGTTGAGTTTTAATCTTCTGCATAGGCTAGCCTTATCCCAGCACCATTTATTGGATAGGGAATCCTTTCCCATTGCTTGTTTTTTAAGCCTTGTTGAAGCTCACATAACTGTAGGTGTGTGGTCTTATTTCTGGGTTCTCTATTCTGTTCCATTGGTCCATGTGTCTGTTTTTGTACCAGTACCATGCTGTTTTGTTACTGCAGCTTGCAGTATAGTTTGAAGTTAGGTAGCATGATGCCTCCAGATTTGTTCTTTTTTGCTTAAGATTGTCTTGGCTATTCAGGCTACTTTTGGTTCCATATGAATTTTAAAATAGTTTTCTCTAGTTCTTTGAAGAGTGACAATGGTAGTTTAATAGGAATAGCATCGAATCTATAAATTGCTTTGGGTAGTCTGGCCATTTTAATATCGATTCTTCCTATCCATGAGCATGGAATGTTTTTCAATGATAAACCAAATCTAGCAGCATATCAAAAAGCTTATCCACCACAATCAAGTGAGCTTCATCCCTGGGATGCAAGGTTGGTTCAACGTATGCAAATCAATAAATGTGATTCATCACATAAACAGAATTAACAGAATTAAAGACAAAAAACACATTATTATCTCAATAGATGCAGAAAAGTCTTCTGATAAATTCAACATCCCTTTTTGCTAAAACCCTCAATAAACTAGGTATTGAAGAAACATATCTCAAAGTAGTAAGAGTCATATATGACAAACCCACAGCCAACATCATACTGTATGGGCGAGAGCTGGAAGCATTCCCCCTGAAAACTGGCACAAGAAAAGGATGCCCTCTCTCACCACTCCTATTCAACATAGTGTTGGAAAGTTCTGGCCAGGGCAATCAGGCAAGAGAAAGAGATAAAGGGCATGCAAATAGAAAGAGAGGAAGTTAAACTATCCTCCCAATGAGTTTTGTCTTTTTCTAGTTTTCTTCTGTTTTATGAGTTTTCTTCTATTTTATGAGACCGACAAACTGCAGCTACACAAAGAGAGCTACACAAAGAGTGCTCCCTAGTTTTCCTCTATTTTAAAAGTTTCTGTCTTGAACATACTTTTATGTGTTCAGGATAAAGTAATTAATGTATTTTCTAAATGGATCTTCTCTAATTTTAAGTAAAGAATGACACAATCATTTAAAATCCTCCTTATACAAGTAAAGAAAATAAGTTATTACTTACACTAATTTCTTTCTTTTCTTATTTTTGTGGATTAAATCTATAAATTGACCTCCAAATCTGTCTCTTTTTCTAATGCTTTTATTCGTGAAGTTATTCCTTTCAAATCCAATTTAGAATGCTATTAAAAACATATTGTTTTTTCTATTTAACTAATTGTTTTTAGTATATACTGCTAGCTCTTTATACATTTAAGTTCTCATTTTGAGGTCTTCATCTTTGTTTACACCTTTCAGTAAATAAAGAAATTATAACTTGTTTTAATTTGTTTTCCTTTTTTCTCTCCGGATTCTTTCTTTTTTTTAATCTTTGGTTTTCTGAAATCTGAATATGACATACTTATATGTATTTTGGTTTTTGTTTGTTTGCTTGGGAGTTATTCTGCTTGTGATCTCTGAATTTCTTGGATCTGTAGTTTGATGTCTAACATTAATTTGGGGAAATTTTTCAGACTTTATTGCTTCAAATATTGTTTCTGTTCTATTCTGTCTTTCTTTTCCTTTTGCTAAACTATTACACATGTTACATCTTTTGTAATTCCACATTGGATACATCCCTCAGATACTGGATATTCTCTTCTGTTTCTTTCAGTTTTTTTTTTTCAAACTTTGCTTTTAAGTTTCAGAAGTTTTTATTGACATTTTGACATGTTGACATGTTGACCTTTTGACATATTCTCATGCTCTGGAATTCTTTCCTGAGCCATACCCAATCTACTCATGAGCCCATTAGAAACATTATTCATATCTATTATAGTGTTTTTTATCTCTGACATTTCCATCTTGTTTTCTTAGATTTTTTATTTCTCTGTTTACATCATCCACTAGTTCTTATGTATTTTCTGCTTTTCTTTTAATTTAAAGCTCTTATTACATTTTTATTGTTGTTGTTGGTTTTTTTGTTGTAGTTGTTTATTTTTAATTCCTGTTTTGATAATTCCAACAGTTCCTGCTATTTCTGACTCTGGTTCTGACTCTTGTTCAGTCACTTCAAACTTATTGTTAAAATTTTGTGTTTGTATGCCTTTCAATTCTATTTAAAAGTGGACATGATATACTGCATAAAAAGAATTGCAATAGTTAGGTCTTTAATAATGTAGTGGCAAGGTGTAGGGGGAGAGAAACTGTTCCATAATCCTGTGATTAAGTCTTACTTTTTTGGCAAGCCCGTGTCCCTGAACTGTGAACTTCACCAGTGCTTCTCACTCTTCCTCCACCTTAGGTGGAAGAGGATGCCTAGAGTTTGATATTTCCCTCCTGCGCATATAGAGAACCAGAGGGAGTTACATTTGGATGTTTCACTTCCTCCAGGTCTGTTAGGCTCTGATAAGTCCCCCATAGGTTAGATTTTGTAAGATAGTTTCTCCTCAGGGAAATTTTTAGTAAGTAGAACAAAATGTTCCAGAGTATTTCTAAATGGTTGCTTTTCCCCTTTCTGCTACTGGAAGCAGAATTTTCTTTGACATTCACTGTGAGAACCTGTTGGAGCACCTGGAGGTAAAATTCATAAAAGTGTGGGGCCCTCCCAAAGGACAGAATCCTTTTGGAATTTTTAATCTCATATATTTGTCTACACTGAGTCTCTAGCAATTTTCCAGCTATAGCTGAGATTTTTCTACCCTAGCACTGATACCCGTGAATGTTTCTACTCATGGTTTCTGATCTGGTATGTTGTGATTCTCTGCATCTGCCTGTCTCTGCAGTTTAGGTGGCAGCAGTTTGTCCTGTGGCCTCACTTCTTTCATGGATCTAAGAAGAGTTGTTGATTTTTTATGTTGTTCAGCTTTCTCTTTATTGGTAAGATGGAGTGGCAACTTCTAAATTCCTTGCATGTTGGATTAGAAACTGGGGTCCATTCATTTTTTAAGTTTAATTTTTTATGATTTTAGTTTATTTCTATTTATAATTGACCATAATAATTATACATATTTATGGAATACAATGTGCTGTTTAAATACATGCATACATAGCATAATGATCAAACTGGGGTAATTGCTATATTCATCACTTTAATTATGTCTTATTTCTTAGTAGTGACATTTAAAATCTTTTCTAGCTAATTTGAAATATACACACACTACATTGTTATTGGTTATAGTCATCCTACTGTGTAATAGAACACCAAATTTTATTTTTCCTGTATAACTTTGTACCTATTGACCAACTGGTCCTCGTTTCTTTTCCCCCTGTCCTCCACAGCCTCTGCTAACCAATGATTATACCCTCTACTTCTATAAAATTTAGTTTTTAAATATCCACATATGAGTGAAATTATGTGGAGTGTTTGTCTTTCTTGGCTTGGCTTATTTCACTTAACTTAATGTACTCTAGGGTCATCCATATTGCCATATGATATGGTCTGGCTGTGTCCCTACTGAAATCTCATCTTGAATTGTACTACTCCCCAAATGTGAAGGGTGAGGCCAAGTGACGATAACTGAATCATGGAGGTGGGTTCCCCCATACTGCTCTCATGGTAGTGAATATGTCTTACAACATCTAAAGGTTTTGTAAATGGGAGTTCCCCTGAACAAGGTCTCTTGCTGGCCACCATAGAAGATGTGACTTTGCTTCTCATTCACCTTCCACCATGATTGTGAGGCTCCCCAGCTATGTGGAACTGTAAATAAATTAAACCTCTATCCTTTATAAATTACCTGTCCTGGGTAAGTCTTTTTTTTTTTTTTTTTTTTTTGAGACAGAGTCTCGCTCTGTTGCCCAGGCTGGAGTGCAGTGGCAGGATCTTGGCTCACTGCAAGCTCCGCCTCCCAGGTTCACGCCATTCTCCTGCCTCAGCCTCCCAAGTAGCTGGGACTACAGGCACCCGCCACCACACCCAGCTAATTTTTTGTATTTTTAGTAGAGATGAGGTTTCACCGTGTTAGCCAGGATGGTCTCGATCTCCTGACCTCATGATCTGCCTGCTTCAGCCTCCCAAAGTGCTGGGATTACAGGTGTGAGTCACTGCGCCTGGCCGAGTATGTCTTTATTAGCAGCATGAGAACAGCCTAATATATCACAAATGACAGAATTTAATTCTGCTTTATGGCTGAATAGTATTCCATTGCGTATACATATATATAACATTTTCTTTATCCATTAATCTGTGGATGAACATTTAGGTTGATTTCATCTCTTGGCTGTTGTGAATAAAGCTGCAATAAACATGGGTATCTCTTCCATATACTGATTTTGTTTTCTTTGGAAAAATATCCAGTAGTGGGATTGCTGGATCATATGATAGTTCTATTTTTAGTTTTTGAGAAACGTTTATCATGTTTTCTAATGGATGTACTAGTTTGCATTTCTGCCAACAGTGTATAAGAGTTCTCTTTACATTGTACCCTCGTTAGCATGTGTTATTTTTGGGCTTTCTGATAATGGCCATTCTAAATGTGATGAAATGATATCTCATTGTGATTTTTTTAAATAACTAATGACATTGAACATTTTTTCGTATATCTGTTAGCTCTGTGAGTCTCTCCCTTGGAAATATGTCTATTCAGACCATTTATGCCTTTTTAGCTGGATTATCTGATTTTTGCTATTGAGTTTTTTGAATTTTTTATGTATGTGAATATTAACCTGTTGTCAGATGCATAATTTTCAAATAGTTTCTCTCATCCTGTAGGTTGTCACTACACTTTATTTATTTATTTCTGAGCATAAGCTTTCTAGTTTAATAAAATCCCATTTGTCTATATTTGCTTGTGTTGCCTGTGCTTCTAAGGTCTTATTTTAAAATCTTTACTCAGTTTAGTTTCACAAAGCATTTACTCTATATTTTCTTCTAGTAGTCTCATAGTTTTGAGTCTAACATTTAAGTCTTTAATACACTTAGAGATAGTTTTGGTATATAGTGAGAGGTAGAGGTATACTTTCATTCTTGTGCATGTGGGTTACAGTTTTCCAAACACACTATTTATTGAAGAGACTGTTGTTTTGCCAATAAATATTCTTGGCACCTTGCAAAAAATCAGTTGCTTATAAATTCATGGATTTGTTTCTGGGTTCTCTATTCTTTTCCCTTGGTCTATGTACCTGCTTTTATGCCATCACCATGCTGTTGTTGTTACTACAGCTTTGTAGTATAATTTGAAGTCAAAGAATGTGATGCTTTTTGCATTTTCATATAAATTTTAAGATTTTTTTCCCTATTTCTGTGAAAAATGTCATGGGTAGTTTGATAAAAATTGCATTTATAGATCACTTTGGGTAATATGGACATTTAACAATATTAATTCTACAGGATTTCTTTTCATTTATTTGTGGTCTTTTAAATTTCTTTCAATGTATTATAGTTTTTATTGTGTAGATCTTTCACACTTTTGGTTAAGTTTATTCATAGTTATTTTAATCTTTTCGTGGCTATTGTAAATGAAATTGATTTCTTGATATCTTTTGTACATAGTTCACTATCAGCATATAAAAAGATGCCTGAATTTTGTATGCTGATTTTGTATCCTGCAACTTTATTAAATTCCTTTATGTGTTCCTCATTTCCAGTAATACCAGCCTCTCAAAAAAGCTAAGATCTTGAGAAATTTTATCTTTCACTAATGCAGATGTATAAAGAGAACAACCTTTCATTTATTGAGGAAGTTTCAACATTTTTACATATACACACACAATGCCTAAAAGTCAAAGCACTTTTATGAAGTCAAATTTGCCAAAAATGCATAAAACACATTAAAACTCTCCAAAAAGTCTTTACAAATTCACACTTCCAGTATTGGAAAAGATGTGAAGATAAAATACATAGCATAGTGAATTTTGAAAAAATTATGCTGACAATTTAAAATAGTGAATTAAAAAAACTCAAAAAAGGAAAAATAACTAAAAAGAAAATAAAGCATATGAAATGGTGTTTTGCAGGAATAGATTGTGGGCAATTGCACAGAAATAGTCCATAAGAACTGATGATTCTTGCAATCATTCACTATATTTTGAAGTCTTGCAGCATGATAAATAGCTGCTTTTTCTTCTTTTAGCACATAGCTCTCCTTGAAGAACATGTTCATATTCATCTTCTACATTGCACTGCTCTTTATTAAATTATTTGATCCAATATACACCGACTTGAGCATTCCCTATTAAATTATCCCATCTTCTGTGCCATGCTTCTATGTTGTTTGGGGTATCTGAAAATTCATTTCTCATGCACTCATATAAAGACCACAGATTTGGCAGAAACAATACTGGTGATTGAACAGCAATACCATTGTGTCAGTTAATTCTTATCCTACTATGGACAAAATTATTTTCAAATTAGTCAGTAACTTCACTGGTTCTTCAGGAAAATGTGGCTTTAATTCATTAAAAGGTCATGGAATGTCATCAGCTGAAAGGAATGCCAATGCAGGCAAATGACATGTTTTCCAAGTGAAATTTTCATTATAACCACATTTTGTGGCCAAATTATTCATTTAAATGATCTTCCAAATGCATTGGGTGAATGGAAAAAGCAAGCTTTATTGGTGAGACCTTGAAATTTACTTTAAGAAGTTTTGATTACACTCAATTCCAAATCTGACATTATGGTTTGAGGATTCAAATGAAATCTATTTTCTTCTGCATAAAGACAGTAACAATGTAATAGTTTTGCCTAACATAATGCAAGTAGCCTGTGATTGTGATTTTCAGGATTTTGGATGTTATGGATTTTGATCTTTAAGAACTTTGATCTTTCAGAGATTCAGCATTCAGCATTATGCCATTTGGGATTGTGACTTTTGGGATTATGATTCTAATATATTGCTTCTATACTAAGTTTCTTAAGAGTTTTTAAACATGAGAGAGTATTACATTTTACAGAATAATTTTTCAGCATCTGTTAAAATTATCATATGGTCTTTGATTTTGTTAACGTAATACGTCATGCTTATTGATCTACTTATGTTGAACTATCCTTGCATCCCTGGGATGAATCTCACTAGATCATGGTGCATAATCTTTTTAATCTTTTGTTGAATTAAGTTTGCTAGTATTTTGTTGAGGGGTTTTGCACCAATGTTCATTAGAGATATATGCCTATAATTCTTTTGTTGTTTGTTCTTCTCTGGTCTTGGTATGGAGGCATGCTGGCCATGTAGAATGAGTTTTAAAGTATTCCTTCTTTTCAGTTTTTTTAAATAGTTTGAGTAGAATTGGTACTCGCTCTTCTTTGAATGTTGAGTAGAATTCACCAGTGAAGCCATCAGTTCCTGGGCTTTCTTTGATAGGAGGCATTTTATTACTGTTCAATCTTGTTATTCATTCTTGGTTTGTTCAGGTCATGTATTCCTTTATGTTGCAATCTTGGTAAGTTGTATGGGTCCAGGAATTTATCCTTTTCTTTTGTTTGCAAATTAATGAAGTATAGTTGTTCACAGCTGTCTCTTATGGTCTATTGTATTTCTGTGGCATCAGTTGTAACGTCTCCATTTTTATTTCTGATTTTATGAGTTTTCTTTCTTTCTTCTTAGTCTAGCTGTTTGTTGATTCTGTTTGTCTTTTAAAAACACAGCTCTTTCTTTCATTGATCTTTTGTATTCTTTTTAAAGTCTCTACTTAGTTTATTTCTGCTCTGACATTTATAATTTCTTTTTATATACTTAATTTAGATTTATATAGTTCTTGTTATTCTAGTTTCTTGAGGTATAATTTTACATCATTTATTTGATATCTAAGTGTTTGATGTAGGAATTTATTGCTACAATCTTCCTTCTTAGGATTGCTTTTGCTGTATCCCATGGGTTTGGGTATGATATGTTTTCCTTTTCATTGGTTTCTAGCAATTTTTAAATTCCTTATTAACTTTTTAAAAATTTCCCTTAATTTATTCATTAACCCATTGTTTGATATTAAAATGCTATTTAATTTCTGTGTGTTTGAACAGTTTCCAAGTTTCCTCCTGTTATTGATTTCTAGCTTTATTACATTGTGGTCAGAAAAAAAAACTTGATATCATTTCAATTTTTAAAAACTCAAGATTTCTTTTGTGGCCTAACATATATTCTATCCTGAAGAATATTCCATGTGCATTGACAAAAGAATATTTGTTCTGCATCTGTTCAATAGAAGATTTTCTAACTGTCTGTTAGGTTCATTTGGTTTAGAGGGTGATTTAACTTTGATGTTTGATGATTTACTGTCTGGATGATCTGTCTGTGGCTGAAAGGTGTTAACGTTCTCCAGCACTATTGTATTGCAGTCAATTTCACCCTTAGGGCTGTTAATATTTGCATTACATATTTACATTCTCCTGTGTTAGGTGCATATAGGTTCACAATTGTTATAACCTTCTGCTCTTTTGAGCCATTTTTTATTATTTAATAACTTTGTCTTTAAGATCTTTTCTGATTTAAAGTCTATTTTATATGATACAACTATAGCTACTATTGCTATTTTGGTTTATGTTTGCATGGAATATTTTTTCCCATCTCTTCACTTTTAGTTAATGCATGCCTTTATAAGTAAAGTGCATTTAGTTTAAGCAGCATATAGGTGGGCCTTGCATTTTTATTTATTCAGCCTCTCTATGTCCTTTAATTTGAAAATTATATTGAAGGTTACTATCCATAGGTAAGGAGTTATTATTACCATGCTCTTACTTTATTTCTGCGTGCTTCATAACAACTCTCTTTCTTTCTTAATATATTCCTTTGTGGTTAAGTGATTTTTCTCTAATAGTGCATTTTAATTACTTGCTTTTGATTTTTAGGGTATCTATTATAGGTTTTTGATTTGTGGTTACCATAATGCTCTAAAAAAATCTTACAGGTATAACATGTAATTTTAAAATGATGACAACTTTACTTAGAATGCAAAGAAAAGAATGTAAACAAACAAACCAAAACCTAAACAACTCTATATTTAAATACCAAATTCTCCTACTTTTTTACTTATGAATGTTTCAATTTATATCTTTTTATCTATCTCTTATCAAATTGTTCTTATTATTTTGTTTTATATTTCATTCTTCATACTAAAAATATGATTGGTTTACACACCATAATTACAGTATTAAAGTATTCTAAATGTGTCTGTATACTTACTTTTATCTGTGAGTTTTATATCTTCAGATGTTTTCTTATTACAGATTGGTGTCTTATTCCTTCATATTGAAGAACTCCCTTTAGCATTTCTTGTAAGATACTTCTGGTGGTGATGAATTGCCTGAGTTTTGTTTGGAAAATCTCTCTCTTTTTCATGTTTGAAGGATATCTTTGCTGTGTAAAATATTCTCAGTTGGAAGTTGCATTTTGTTGTCGTCATTCCTTCAGCACTTTGAATGTGTTACTCAAATCTTCTAGCCTGTAAAGTTTCCAATGAGAGGTCTGTTGTTAGAGGTAATGAAGCCCCATTATGTGTCATTTTCTTCTTTTTTCCTGATTCTTTTAATATTTTCCCTTTGTCCTTGACCTTCTAGAGTTTGATTATTATATGCTTTGGAGTAGTCTTATTTGCATGGCATTTGCTTGGTGATTTTTTACCTTCCTCTGCCTGGAAGTTTATGTCTTTCTCTAGGTTGGACACATTTTCTGTTATTATTACTTTGATTTAGCTTTTTAGCCATTTTTGTTATTCTATTCTTTCTTTAAGGCCAATGACCCTTACATTTTCTCTTTTTATACCACCCCATATATCTCACTGGTATCAGCACATATTGTTCCTTTTTAATTATTTATTTATTTATTTTTACTTTTTCTCTCCTGTTTGTTTCAAATAGCCTATCTTTGAGTGCACTGATTCTTTACTTTGTTTTATTAATTCTGCTGTGGAGACCCTCTAATGCAATTTTCGCTTTCTCTATTGCACTTTTCCACTTCAGGATTTCTGTTTGATTTTTTTAAATTATTTCACTCTCTTTATTAAATTTTTCTGATAAATTTCTGAATTGATTCTTTGTGATATTCCTAGAGTTTGTTGGCTTTTCTCAAACAGAAATTTTGAATTCACTCTCTGAGATACCACATATATCCATCTTTCCAGGGTGGGTAACTGGTACCTAATTTCATCTATTTAATGAGGTCTTATTGCCCTGAATATTCTTGATGCTCCTGGATGTTCACCAGTGTCAGAGAATTGGAGATTTGGGTATTTATTCCAGTCTTTACATTCAAGCCTTGATTATACCTGTCCTTCTTCAGAGGGTCTTCTAGGAATTTAAAGTAGAATGACTATTGAATTCCCTAAACCTGATGTCACAGAAAAAATATTGGCACAAGAGGGCACCTTATATCCAGTTGCACTGCAACTCTTAAAGACTACTGTGTTCTCAGCCCTAATGAATTTAGAAAAGATCAAAGTGTTTCCTGTGTTCTAGTAAAGAGAAGTCTCTCCTCACTGCACTTCCCTAAGTTGGAGGAAGTGTGAAACAGGTAATTTCATGGTTACCACAGCTGGCAGCATGCTGGACTACACCCTAAACCCATGACCTCCCAGACCAGTGTAGCAAAGGAGCTAGCCTAAGGCCTGTGGCTACTGCTGACTGACTGCCACAGATATTTAATCACCACCTGAAGCAGTTTAGTCAGCTGATGGCAATCCTGGCCAAGATTTGGGTCCATTATATCAAGGCACTGGACTTCCCGTGGCCTAGGGTGGGTCTAGAAGTGCCATCCAGGGCTACCTGTCTGTAATTAGGGACTGCAGGTCTCTGCTTATTGCTGCATTTTCTGATGAGGCTGGTACTTGGTTCTAGGCAAAATCTGCTGATCTTTTCTTTCTCCTTCCCCCAAGCAGAAGGAATCTCTCTTGTTGCTGCACTATATGGAGTTGGGGGAAGGGTGATGCAGACACTTCCATGGTCACCACAGTTGATGTGATGCTTAGTTGTATTCCAAACCCACAGCCTTCTGGACAAGTACAGCACCAGGACTTGCTTCAGAATTGCAGTTACTACAACCTTCCTGCCAATGAAATTTATTAAAGGCCTGAAGCCACTTTTTTCACCATTTGGTGAAGCAGGTTGAGAAAAGAGTTTCTTCCAATGGGTCTGTGGATTCCCTTCTGGGATAGAATGGGCCCAAATTCTCACTTCATGTACAATGACCTGGCATCAAGGGCTGAGTTTCTTCCAAGTACTGTGTTATAATGTGGTGTAGCTGGTACTAAGTTCCAATACAAAGTCTTATACACACGTCTCTTTATCCCCTACACACATAGATTCTCTTTCTGCACTGTGCTGCCTGGGGTTGTGGGACAGGAACTACAGGAAATAAGGCTCTATTCTTCCTACTCCCTTCAATGCCTCTTTCCTTGATACTATTCTAAAACCGGGTACTCTGATCTACCGTCGATTTCTTTAGCTCCTCTGAAGGTGTTATCTTGTATGGAAACACTTCAATCTGATGTTTCTATTAGGGTAGAATCTCAGGAGAGTTCTATTCTGCCATCTTGCTTTGTCACTCCTCTCACAACCCCATTTTGCTTTTAGGTTTATTTATTTCTTTGGACTTTTTTCCTTAGTCAGAAAAATTAAGAATAAAATTTTTATTTTTAAAAAATACACATGAAATAGAGGAGAACATTTAGAGATAAGTTATTTCCCCACTTGCAAACTTTCTCAATATTAAAATGAATGAAATTTTTCAAATATTGTTTTTAGATTTTCTATCAATTTTTAAATATGCATGGTGATTATTTTTTCAAATATGGATGAGGAGGGGCTTTTAGCATGCCTCAGCCACTTGAAAATAGCAAGATAGTGCATAAAGATCAACTCTGTGACCTTTAATTTAAAAAGGAAAATGGGAATCCACTGGAATCATGAAGCACTCCCCACACCCTGTGGAGGAAAATCCTCACAAATGACCCCTGTTATGGTGTCTAGCCAATAAAAGTGAGTAAAGCTCCCATATATGAAAGAGGCAGAGGGTTTCCCTCTGTGACTCACCTTTACACTGGGCATTTGAACAACTCAAGTTGAGGGAGAGAAGTTTCATTCTCTCAAGTCCTGGAGCTAACTTGGAAAGAGACTCAGAGATGCTGTGAGGGAAAGACACCAGGAAAAGCTGTAGGCAATTTCCCAAACCCAGGACTGGGAGCAGAATGTTATTTCCAATCTTGGCAAAAGCAAAGGCAACCATTCTTTGGCAACCCAGAAGTGTGGCCACATAGACATTTTAGCCTTGGGCCAGAGATTTGAAGCTGAGTAGGGGCCTCCAAATCCAAAACTGTGGAAAGCACCTCAGCAGTAGAAAATGAAATTGTGCTCCCACTTGTTGCAAGTATGGATTGGTAAGAAAACTGCTACAGCTACAGTTTCACCTTTGTGGTGAGACATCCAGCCAGGGCCAGCTTGATGACCTGGAACCAGTCTGCTAGTGCAATTGCTGGGTGCCAGCCTGCTCCTCTGAGATCATGATGCTGTGGGGCCCTCTCTGCTCCATGTGCAGGCAGATCTGCAGGCATTCAGAGCACCCACTCACCTGGGTCACGACCTGACCTTCCCCAACCTTCCTGTGTGGAAATCCTGGTGCAGGAAGGCCCTATCTACTCCATGCCCAGGGACATCTCCTAGCATTGAGAGCACCCATTTGCCTTGTTCAGCAGCCTGAGCCACCTCAGTTTTCCAGGGCATAGATCAAGGTGCAACAGGGCCCTCTCCAGTACATGCCCAGGCAGATCTCCAGGTATTCGGACAATTTGCTTATCTGGTTCAGCAGTCTGAGTTGTCCTACCCCTCCTTTGTGGATATCTTGGTACAGGAGGGCCCTCTCTGCTCCATACCTAGACTAATCACCAGGTGTCTGGAGTACTCACTCTCCTGAGTTAGGAGTTAAGACCACTCCCATACTCTTGCAGAGAACTTAGAGATGAGAAGGTTTCCCAGCTCCATGACTAGGCACAACTTTGGATGCTTGCTGGCTGCTGAGTGGATTCTTCCTTGGCACTAGTGCTTGTGGCTACCATCAAGCAACCTGTAGGCAGACTTCCCCACTCCAGCTCCGTACATCTTGGCTCATTCCTGCCCAGGGCTGAGCAGGGAGCTCTCATCACTGTGCCCTCTATGAATCAGCCCATTGCCTGAGGCAAAATAGAGCTTCTTCCAGTAAACAAAGTTCAGGTATACACCAGGCCATGTTGGCCATAGTCATATATTATACATAAGTGCTAGCTACTGTCTTCTAGATGTAACTGCACAGCCCAGTATAAAACATGCTGACAGAAATGCATAAGGCTGTAGAAGTTAAGTCAAAAGACTCCACCCAGCATTCTCTATAGTCACACCCCTTGGGGATGGGGAAAAGGGAAAGAGAAAGGAAATAACATAACAATATTGTAGGTTAAAAAATAAAAAGAAATTAGAAGTGCCAGCATCTCCAGATAAAAAGGAACAATAATTCTGGCAGCATAAAAAATCTGAATGCAATGACAACAACAAAGGATCACACTAGCCATCCAGTAATGGTCCTAAACAAAATAGAAATTCAGAAATGGCAGATAAAGAAATCAAAGCATGGATTGCAAGGAAGATCAACAAAATTCAATATGAGGTTTACAATCAACATAAAGAAACTTCTAAAGCAATCCAAGAAATAAAGGATGAGAGAAATATCCTAATAAGGAATCAATCAGAGCTTCTGAAAATAAAAGATTCACTTAAAATATTTCAAAATATAATTGAAAGCACCATCTATAGATTTATCGAAGGAGAAGATTTTCAGAACTTGTAGGCCAGTCTTGTGAACAAACCCAGTCAGACAAAAAAGGAATTTGAAAAAATAAACAGTCTTTGAGAAATATGATATTATGTAAAGCAACCAAACCTATGAATTATTGGCACTCCTAAGAAAGAAGAAAGAAAACTAAACAACGTAGAAAACATATTTGAGGAATGATTCAAGAAAAATGTCCTAATCATATTAGAGATGTTGACATCCAGGTATCCAAAAATCCAGAGAACATCTGTGAGATGCTATAAAAAAAACATTAACAAGATATGTATTTATCAGACTGTTCAAGGTCAATGCTAAAGCAGAAATCTTAAAGTCAGGTAGGAAAAAAGGCCAGATCACATATGAAGGGAACCCTCATCAGGCTAACAGTGGACTTGTCAGCAGAAATTTTATAAGCCATAAGAGATTGGGGGGCTATTTTTAGCATTCTTAAAGAAAAGAAATTTTAACAAAGAAATTCCAAACAAAAATCTAAACCAAGTTTAGTTTTTCCCTGCCAATCTAAGCTTCGTAACTGAAGGAGAAATAAAATCTTTTCCAGACAAGTAAACACTAAGGGAATTTGTTACCACTAGACCAGTTTTACAAGAGATCCTTAAAGGAGTTGTGAACAGAAAAACTAAATAACAATACCTGCTACCAAAACAGCCCACACTTAAGTCTATAGCTCACAGACTCTATAAAGGAACCACACAATAGAAACTACAAAGTAACCACTAACAACTTCACTATAGGATCAAAACCTCACATATCAATATTAACCTTGAATGTAAATGGTCTAAATGTCCCAATTAAAAGACACAGAGTGGCAAGTTGGATTAAAAACAATACCCATCTGTCTTCTGTCTTCCAGAAACCCATCCCATGAGTAATGACACATATAGATGCAAGTAAATGGTGGTATAAAGATCTACCACAGAAACAAAAAGCAAAAAAGAGCAGGAGTAGTTATTCTTATATCAGATAAAATAGACTTTAAACCAACTACAGTAAAAAAAGGACAAAGAAAGGCATTACATAATGATAAAGGGTTCAACTAAAACAAGAACACTTAAATATCCTAAATATATACATGCTCTACATTGGAGTGCCCAGGTGCATAAAACAAATACTTGTAGACCTAGTAAAGGACTCAGACTGCTACATAATAATGGCAGGGAAATTCAACACCCCACTGATGGTGTTAGACAGATCGTAGAGGCAGAAAACTAACAAAAGAATTCTGGACTTAAATTCAACACTTTATCAACTGGAACTAGTAGACATCTACAGAATACCCATCAACCACAGAATATATATTCTTTTCAATTGCACAAGGAAAATATTCCAAGATCAACCATATACTCAGCCATAAAACAAATCTCAATTAATTAAAATACAATTAGAAATCATACCAACTATAATCTCACACCACAGTGGAATAAAAATAAAAATCAGTTCCAAGAAGATCTCTCAAAACTGCATGATTACATGAAAATTAAACAACTGGCTCCTAAATGAATTTTGAGTAAAAACAAAAATTAAGGTAGAAATTAAGAAATTCTTTGAAATAAATGGGAACAGAGACACAACACACCAAAATCTCTGGGGTACAGCAAAAGCAGTGTTAAAGGAGTTTACAGTACTAAATGCCTACCTAAACAAGTTAAAAAGATCTCAAATTAATGATCTAGATTACACCCAGAGGAAGTAGAGAAAGAAGAACAGAGTATCCCCAAAGCTAGCAGAAAAAAAGAAAGAAAGAAAATGAGAGCATAACTCAATGAAGTTGAGTTCAAAAATCCACACAATGAATCAATAAAACCAAAAGTTGTCTCTTTGAAAGAATATACAAGATTAATAAACCATTAACTAAATTAACAAGAAAAAAATGACAGAATATTTAAATAAGCATAATCAGAAATAGCAAAGTTGACATTACCACCAACCCCACAGAATACAAAAGATCCTCGGAGACTACTAAGAATGCCTCTGTGCATACCAAATAGAAAATCTAGAGGAAATGGATAAATTCTTGGAAACACACAACCTCCAATTATTGAATCAGAAAGAAATAGAAGCCCCGAATAGACAAATACTAAGTTCCAAAATTGAATTAATAATAAAAACCCTACTTAACCAATAAAAGCCCTGGACAAGAGGAATTCACCACAAAATTCTGCCAGAAGTACAAAGAAGAGATGGTAACCATCCTACTGAAACTATTCAAAAAAATTGTAGAGGAGGACTCCTCCTAACTCATTCTACAAAGCCAGCACCACCCTGATACCAAAACTTGGCAAGACACAACAACAAAAAAAAGAAATTACAGGATAATATTCCTAATGAACATGGACACAAACATCCTCAAAAAAATACTAGCAAACCTAATTCAACAGCACATCAAAAAAGTAATTCACCATGATCAAGTAGACTTTTTTCTTGGGATGCAAGGTTGGTTCAACATACGCAACTAAATAAATGTAATTAGTACTTAAACAATTAAAAACCATATGATCAACTTAATAGACAAAGAAATAGCTTTTGATAAAATACAACATAGCTTCGTGATAAAAGCCCTCAAGAAATGAAGCATCAAAGAAACACATCTCAAAATAATAACAGACAACTATAACAAACTAACAGCCAACATTATACTGAAAGGGCAAAAAACTGGGAGCAATCTTCTTGAGAACTGAAACAAGACAAGGATGCTGACTCTCACCACTCCTATTCAACATAGTACTGAAATAGCTAGCCAAAGCAATCACGAGAGAAAACAAAATAAACAACATATGAATAGGAAAAGAAGTCAAACTATGTATCTTCTACAAACAATATGATTTGATACCTAGAAAACCCTAAAGATTCCAGCAAAAGGCTCTTGTATGAATGACTTCAGTAAAGTTTCAGGTTACAAAATCAATCTACAAAAATCAGTAGCATTTCTATACAACAATAACATTCAAGCTCAGAACCAAATCAAAAATGCAATCCCATTTACAACAGCTACAAAAAGGTAAAATACCCAGGACTAAATGTAAGCCAGGAGGTGAAAAATGTCTACAACGAGAAATACGAAACAGTGCTAAAATAAATCGTAGATTACACAAATAAATAGAAAAATATTCCATGCTCATGGATTGGAAGAATCAATATCGTTTTCATGGCCATACTGATAAAAGCAATCTGCAGATTTAACTCTATTTCTATCAAACTACCAAGGCCATTCTTTACAAAACTGAAAAAAAAAGTTTGAAAACTCATATAGAATCAAAACAGAGCACATCTAGCTAAAGCAAGAAGTGCAAACTCAGAGGCATCACAATACTTGACTTCAAACTATAGTATGAGGCTACAGTAACAAAAACAGCATGATACTGCTACAAAAACAGACACATAGATAAGTCGAATGGAATGAAGAACAGAAATAAAGTTGCACACCTACAGTCATCTTGTTTTTGACAGATTTGATAAAAATAAGAAACAAGGTGAGGACTCCCTCTTACATAAATGGTTCTAGAATAGTTAACTATTCAGGAGAATGAAACTGGACCTTTGATTTTCACAATATACTGAAATTAACTGAAGATGGATTAAAGACTGAAATGTAAAACTTACAACTATAAAATCCCTGAAAGATAACCTAGGAAATACCATTCTAGATATCAGCTTTGGAAAATAATTTGACTAAGTTCTCAAAAGCAAATGCAATTTAAAAAAATTGACAAGTGGGACCTAATTAAAAACCCTCTGTGCAGCAAAAGAAGCTATCAACAAAGTAAACAGATAACCTACAGAATGGGAGAAAATATTCACAAACTATACATCCACAAAGATCTAACACTCAGAATCTATAAGGATCTTAAACACCTTAGCAAACAAAAACCCGAATAATCTCATTTTAAAAAGTGGGAAAAATACATGAACAGGTATTTCTCAAAAGAAGACATACAAGTAGCCAACAAACATAGGACAAAATGCTCAACATCACCAATCATCACAGAAATGCAAATCAAAACCACAATTAAAAGCTATCTTATACAAGTCTTGATGGCTACTAATAAAAAACTGATAAAAACAATAGATGCTGGCAAAACTGTGGAGAAAAGGGAATGCTTATACACCGTTGGTGGAATGTAAATTAGTTCAGCCACTGTAGAAAGCAATTTAAAGATTTCTCAAAGAACTGAAAGCTGAACTACCATTGGATCCAACAAACCTATTACTGGGTATATAGCTGAAAGGAAACAAACTGTTCTATCAAAAAGACTCATACACTTGCTTGTTTATTGCAACACTATTCACAATAGCAAAGACATGGAATCAATCTAGGTGCCCATCAATGCTGTACTGGATAAAGAAAATGTGGTATGTATATACCACATAATTTGACACAGCCATAAAAAAGAAAGAGATCATGTTATTTGCAGCAACATTATAGCAGCTGGAGGCCATTATGTCAAGTGAATTAATACAGGCACAGAAAACCAAATACTGCATGTTCTCATTTACAAGTGGTAGCTGAACCCTGAGTACTTGCAAATATAAAAATGGCAGCAATAGAAACTGAGGACTATTAGAGAGGGGAGGAGAAGAGAGGAACAAGTACTGGAAAACTAACTATTAGGTATAATGCTAAGAACTTGGCGGATGAGATCATTTGCACCTCAAACCTCTGTTTTACACAAAATATGAAGGTAACAAATCTGCACATGTGCTCCTTGAGTCTAACATAAAAGTTGAGAAAAATGTACAGTGATCGAGATTTGTTATATGGTTGGTAGTTGGATGTATAAAACTTGCAATATCACATGAAAATATATTAATAATTTGTAGTATTGCTACAGGTTTAAAACCTTGAAATATAAAATTTGAAAAATTTCTTTTTTGATGTGATTCTCTCAAAGAATAAAATATGATTTGTGTGTATATATTTGTATATTAATTATGTATATTGCTGATAGAAAATTGCCTCCATATAAACTGAACTTGTATGAGAATCAAATCTTGTACTTAAGATTTAATATGTCTGTTATGTAGAATAAATTTCTGTAGACTAACTTTTGACTATGCACATTTCAAATATTGTTTCTTCACCACTGCCAATACACTTATCATAGCAGATCCCATACGACATATTCATGTTGACATACGGCTTCTTTCATTGCATATTTGGTCCATGACACAAGTGAGTAGAAAAGTATTTCTATACTGGGACAATTGTTAGTAATTAACTAGTAGAAGTGAATATCAACCATATACATATATCCCACTAAACCAGAACAAAATATGCCCCCAAATAAAATTACCTAGATTTCAAAATTGCCATTCCTATGGCCATCTAAGTTCCTTTGACAGGACAAAATGTATAATGAAGAAAAATTTGCATGTTACGGGTCTGAAGCTTAAGCTTTATTAGCTTTGTTGTGAATCAGCTTCTCAGCAGGACATACTTTAATAGCCCTCGATGGGCCTATATTCTCAAGAAAGGCTTCTATGAAGATTGACCTCCAGGAACCCGATAACTTATATGTTTTTTCTATCAAATATAAAAGACATTAACAAACTTCTGTAGCAAGGATGGTCTGAACTAGAAATGTAAAGAATAAGCTTTCCTAGGAGATAAAAAGTAGAAATCCTGGGACGTACAGAAAATGTATATTTTCTTTCTTTCAAGTGTTTTCTATAGAATGAGAGAGATAAATGTATTAATAAATTATTATGTCAAATTGTCATTAACATTTTATGGATTGAAAACAGTTTAAAGGTCAGAGATTTTGAACTTATTTATGTAACATTACACAATTACTGTGTTTCAGAACATGAACTAGAGCTCAGTTTCTTGTCACAAGACTCAGTGATTTTGTTTATTACACTTCACTACCATCTCTCTGTTTTTAGAAAGCCATCCCCTCATGTACTACAGATGTATACCGGGGTTTCCTCATAATATAAAGATACATGTTTGAACCTGAAAACACACTTGATTCCTATTCCTAATCAGAAATACATCCCACTATTTATATTGAGCTAAATTATATGAAATTGCAACACGAGTGGACCAAAAATAGTCAAGTGTTGGCATTTTCACATCGTTCAACTAATATGCACCATATGAAGGTTTTTGAATTGTGTGTCATGTTCTGCTTTTTCTTATTTACTCAGGCCTCCTGCCTCTTTACTCAGAAACTCTTCTCAACATTTCCATCATTTAAGTTAACAAATTGTTGTACTGTAGTATATATCTAAAAATGACTAAATGTAGGTAATTTTGTATTGTTCATTCTAACATTTCAGATGTTTTGAATAGTATGGCATGCTCTCCCGTTCGTTATAAATTCAAGGCTTTAGAATTTAGGCTTTATAATATTCATAACTCATGGGTGAAGTAAGATCCTAAACAGCACCTTAAAAATACCAAATTAACATTAGTTAACTCCAATTGGAAAAAAAAAGAAAACAAGTACAGAACTATACTTAAATTATTTCTTGCTCATTTGAAAATGTTCTACTTGCAGCAACATTAATAATTTATGTGCCTTTAATAATTTTCTATGACTAGCCAATAATTTAATTTTAGTATATTTGAATTGGTCAGAATGCTTATTTCTAAGAAAAAATCCTCTGTAAGTTATTAGATCTGTTGTATAAAACTTAAAACATTTGTTTTTGATACATTATAATTTATTTATCAAACTAATCAGCCTATCATAATTACATTTTCTTTCATAAAAGCAAAAACCTACCCTACATGTAGGTAGACTGGTATGCAACTGCTTTTTGCCTCCAAAAATGACAGTTTCATGTGGTGTAAACTAAAATGTATTTTAAAAATTAATCACCCAAATATACTTATTTTGGAAGATTAGATACACACAATTTAATATCCTATGAGTCCTTAATTTTATAAACGTAAGAGAAAAATGTATGTAGTGTTCAGAGATACAGAATATTTCACCAAGATAAAATGGCCAAGTTTTCTTTGCATTATTATTTTACTTTGCTTATTATTCACTTATTATTTTATCTTTTCTATCATTACTATGAAGAATGAACAACAAAGGGTTAAATTTCCACAAATAGAGTCTGTCTTATGTCACTGAGCAATGGGTAAATATTCTGAGAAATGTGTCTTTAAGTGATTTTGTGGTGTGAATATCATATAGTGTACTTACACAAACTAAAATGATACAGCCTACTATATACCTAGGTTATATGAAATAGTCTACTGCTTCAAGGCTACAAATGTGAACTGATTACCTTAGGCAAGTGTAACACAAAGATAGTATTTGTTTATCTTAACATATATAAATAAAGAAAAAATTATAGTAAACGTATGGCATAAAAGATATTAACAATTAGTACTCCTAAAATAAAGGACACTTGCTATGAATGGAGCTTGCAGGACTGGAAGGTGCTCTGGGTGAGTCAGTGCACCAATGGGGAGTGAATGTGAAGGCCCGGGACATTACTGCACACTACTGTAGATTTTATAAGCACTGTACACTTAAGGTACACTAAATTTGTTAAAAAATTTTCTTCAGTAATAAATTAATCTTAGCTTATGTAATTTTTTACATTATAAACTTTTTAATTTTTAAAACTTTTTTACTCTTTTGTGATAATGCTTTACTTAAAACATAAACACATTGTATAGCTGTACAAAATATTTTCTTTCTTACATCCTTATTCTAAAATTTTTTGTATTTTTAAATTTTTTTACTTTATAAACTTTTTTGTTATAAATTAACACACAAACACGCACCTTAGCCTAGGCCTATGCAGGGTCAGAATAATTATTATAACTGTTATTCATCTCTAAATCTTGTCCACTGGAATGTCATTAGGGCATTATCATGCATAGAGCTGTCACCTCCTATGATGACAGTTTCTTCTTCAGGAATACCTCATGAAAGCCTTTCTTTGCCTACAGCTAACTTTTAAAAAATGAGTACAATTAGGATACCCTAAAATAATGATAAAAACTATAGTATAATAAATGGTAACAGTCATATAGTATAAAAACTATAGTTTTTATATAGATAAATATATATATCATATATAGCTATATATATAACTATATATAAAAAACTATATAGTTATATCTATATCTATATCTATATGGTTATATATGGTTATATATATATAACCATATAGATATAGTTTTTATATAGATAAAAACTATAGTATATAAATGGTAACAGTCATTTGTTTTCATTATCAAGTATTATGTAGTGTACATAATTGTGTGTGGTATACTTTTACAGCTATGATGTCCCTAGGTGATAGGAATTTTTCAACTCCATTATAACATTATGGGACCACTGTCATATATGCAGTCCATCATGACCTGTGCACATGACTTTAGCTCATTATATTGGTATGTAGAATAGCTAAACATGTAAACAATGTTTTTTTGCTGCACGACATATTTGTAAACCACTCAACTGAAATACAAGGTTTAATTTAAATCACACGTATATTTACTAACGTGATGTATATACAACATCAAACTAAAACTTTAGCTAGTGTTGCTAGCTGGTTTATAAACCTGGCAAGCCCTGCTTATAAAGAAGGTATCAGTGAACTGTAGGGGCTGTTCCTTCTAGGGGTCACTTTTTTATGGGTAACTTTTCAAATAACATAAATAAATAAGATTATAACTAAAGGGTGCCTGTCTATTGTAGAAAACTGATATACAGATTATCACAAAGAAGAAGGAAACCACCTATAGTCACAACCATCAAAGAAAAACATAGTTAACATTAAGTAGATTTATTTCTATCTTATTTACTGCACCGTTTCTTCTGCCACTGACGCTTTTGAATTCCAACTGCACGTCTCATCCAGAGTCCTCCTTGGCTCTACGTTTCGAACCTATTGGCAGTCCTGCAGGTCTTGGGAAATTACACAGCTGTTTTCTCACCAACTTAGGTTTTTCAGAATGCAATAGGTTATATTGACCATTTTAAGTTTTATTGAAGAATAGGTGACAGTTTCATTTTAACATCTTTATGTTCTTTCTTGCTGCCAATATTTTTTCTACTCATCTTGGAAAATCCTCTTCCATCAGTCTCCAACCTATCCCTACTTTGTAATACTTCAAGCCTCATGGTTCTGAGCTGTGGTTAAACCCTCAGCTCTGTTTCATGACTACTGTTGCATATGCCATCTTTAAAGTACATTATGTTTGTTTTTCCTTTTCACTATTTGAATATACTTTTTTGGGTAAAAGTCATATTTTGACAAAGGAATTCTGCATGTTCTTTAAAATGTTTATTCTCCACCTTTGATGACTTTCCTTTTGATATAACTGTAAGAGTAGTTTAAATCAATCACCCTACAGAAACATTCTGAGGACCCTTAAAAACAGTGTAAACCAGCATGTTAGAAAAATAGTAAGGAAAATCTGCAATGGAAAAAAAATAGCTTAGAAAGCATTGTGTAAATAATCCAGAGTCAAAGGAAAGCAAAATAAAAGGGAAAGATGATTTTTATATACCTTGTCTTGCTTTTAAAACTATTTCCCACTGAGTGCAAAATGGGAAGTAATATCTTTATTAAACATTTTGAATCAGTAACCTTTAGTCTAAGTGTGTGCAAGAAAATAAATTTTCACTGTACATTTTCATTTTCTACAGTAAGGGGTATGTATCTGCATATTTGTAATATTAAGGTAAGCAGGCAATTTATAAAATGCATTTGGAGATACTAGAGCTAAGAATCAGAGAACTTCTTGTAGCTTATCTGATTCTGTTAATCAAACTCCTCAGCTTCAAGGGGCTAATGCAGTATTACCACATACTCCATAAAAGTAGCACTTCCAAGCATCAAGATGATATAATGATTACAGACACAAGAGAAAGATTTCAATTAAGGGTAGCATAACCGCGTGCTACATACCAAAGGTGCACAGCATCACGCTAATTAAAGTGCAATAAGCCAACAAAAGCCATCAAACATTATACTCCCAGAGGCTGATGAACCAAAGCAATTGTTTCGCTTTTAAAATCAAAGTGCCAGTATGATACTGAATTGTAAGTTAAGAATAAATATGGGACTTTAAGGAATGGAATATTATGAAAATTTTAATTTTAAAGCAGTTATTTAATCGATATCTAAGAAGCAGAATTGTGAATCCTTAAATATGCCCCAAATTGTGTAGTGTATATATACATTTGTGTATACACATGTAACATACACACACAATTTTATTCTATTAAAATTGATGCTTAACATTACTGAACAAATATCTTCATTGAACAGCTAATGTGAGAAAAGCAGTGAGTTAACTAAATTATTGTACATTCTTATTCATAGTGCATTCTTATTCATATCAGTGAAATGGTCTCCTTGAAACTGAAGCATGTTTATGCACTAAAATTTTTTTCTTTGTGCATAAAACAACATTGTATCTGAAGGAAATGTGGTATTATATCAGTGATTGTTAGGCTGAAAGCAATAGGCAAGTCACATAAATATGCATAATAATAAGAATTTGTAGAAGTCAATTAAATGTCAAGTTAATATATAGGCGTATACTTTTCTCTAAAATTAAAAACAAATTTTTCACCAGAAGTCATAATCACTGAATAGACATAAACAAATGAAGGAAATTATTTTATAATAATCAAAAGCACTTTAACTTTTTGGTGATGTAATTTGGGTTTGTAGTCTGTGGTTTGAGAGCACCATGCACATCAAAACACGTAAGACGGGTCCAAAACATTTTGAAGAGATACAAAGAATATAATTACAAATATCATGATGGGTGCTCAAAGGAATTATTTGGAAGATCCTGAATAAACAGGACATTAATGAGAATGTTGCAATAAAGCTGTAGACTGAGCTACAATTCTCAGTTGTATAATGTGAATTACAACATATAATTATAGCATTTACAATCCAAGTTATGATATCAGCTAGTATTTATGGCCAATGTCCACACCTGCTGTTGTTAGTGGCTGGCAAATATACACAGCAATCACTGCACTATAATGAAACTCCAGTTTTCATCTTTTGTCTTTGAAATTTTACATTTGAGCTAATGCTTCCACAAAATGTTTAAATAAACAAATATTAACAATATTTTTAAATGAAAAAAAGATGGGATTTTTTTGTGGGAGACCAGGATATGCCACCCCAAAATATGAATTGTTGATCTGAAGACAATTAAGAAAAAGCAGATGCAGAATAATTGTCTGTCATCCCTCTATTTGTCGAAACGCAGGACATATATTTACAAAAGCAAATGGTATGCCCCACCCCCTCCAGCCCTCCTGCCACACCGGGACATCCCCTTACCCCCAACCCCTACCTCCATCACTGCTTTGGACCTTTATGGACCTGGAAGATTCTACCACAGGAATATGTATTAACAAGTTTTACTATTCTTAATCTGGCATTTATTTGCTTCCCCCAAATTGCACCCCTAGAGACTCAAAGTTCTTTCTTTTTGTTTTGTCATTTCTCTAAAAATTTACTTTTCCTTGTTGAACATGCTACGTAATCTGGAATTCAAAGCCATCTCTTAGAGAAGGAATGACTTATTTCTTGGGTATATTCATGTATATACGAAATATACATGTTAATAAACTTCTGTTTGTTTTTCTCTTGTTAATTTACCTCTTGTTACTGGTTTCCTTCCGGCTAAGAACTATGTTGAATAAAAATGTGCTATTCTTCCCCTACAGTCTCAACAAGCGATTGCTAAGCAATTAAGTTAGTGTGTGATAACTCCGTCACTACAGAACAACTAAACATGACTGTTTCCAATCATATCAAACACCAAAAGTTGTAAAATATGTCAGCCAATGTTGAGAGATACATATTCAGAGGTCATAGAGATATCTTAGATTTACTGACTCTTTTGTGAGTTGGAAAGCACTGTAGATTTTAGAAAATATAAAACAACAAAAAGGAATTTTCTGTCTGCAATATTTTTATCTGCGAAAAGTGTATATTACCTCTAATTGGATGAAACTTTTTGATCAGATACTAGAAACAATAAGAGGATGTACATCTCAAAATATGGATTATATATCTATATGTTGCTTTAAAAAATAGAGTTTGAAAGGCAGAATTCAAAGGAACCTGCTATTCTGAACATGTACAAAGGAAATGGTTTCCTTAGCAACAGGAAACAGGTGAAAGCTCTCAGTAGTGATCCTTCCACCCATGTTCCTTTTGAGTTTGGTAATGTTTCCAAGCTCATGCAGGAAAGATAGAGTGAATTTATCATGAAGAAACAATACTGCTAGTTAGGGAGCTTTCACCACATTTATGAGTTGGCAAATGCCTTGTTGTTTGATGTTGTTGGCATAACAGTAGCCGTCATAATAGAGACAAGGTTTCTTTTTTCCCCCTTCTTTATATTCCCCAGATATATAAGCCCTTAAATCTATGTTGTGAATTCTTAATAACTTATAAGGCCCATCCTGATAAAATAGCCACACATAGAAATAACATCGCAGGTTTTTGTACAAATCTAGTTATTCCATCCGTTTCTGAAATCATCTACATGCGTGGGTTAACTTCTGCCTTTTTTTTTTTTTTACAGAGAAAAGGAAGCATTTATTACATAGAAAGTAATTTTAAAATTTTCAGAGGAAATTTTTATATATTAGTTTATGTGATAGACATTTCAATAATAATAAGAAGAAGCCATACAGCACTTTATTTTTGATTTTTAAACTTATATTCCATCTTTAACTGGCACAATGAAGATGTTTAAGACATGTTTTTGCTTCACTTTTGACATGCCTTTTTCTCTGAATCATCAAATCTTATTTTGCTGTAAGGAACCATAGAAATTAGAACTTTCTTGGCTAATTCTATTTAAATACTTAATTTATCATGCACAATGCTAGAGGCTGAGAATATAAAGATGAATAATGAAGAGCCCTGGCCCCCAAAAGGCCTGCAATCATTTTCACTATGTAACAAAGAATTTGAAAAAACGTAGTAATTAGGCCCATTGTTCTCTAATAGTTTATGATACTGTACATAAATGAAGCCTCTTCTATCAGGTATGAATATCATAATTATTATGTTTAACAATAATAAAGAACAGAAGAGAAGAATGATCCTGTAGAATTCACATATCTACAGAAAAAGTTTTCAGTAGAAATTTGATGGACTTAGATGTTTTGAAAACAAATTTAAAGTGAAAGCTCGAATGAGACAAACCAGATGACATAAACAAGTTTTATATAGAAAAGGCTTAAATATTGAAGTGGTGATGGCTGAAGAAAATTAAGTCTGGATTTGAATGAAATCTTATAATTATGCAGTGTTCCAAAGCATATCTCAACAGCCATTTGTCTCAAAATTAAAATAGCTTTTATTTCTGAATACCTATGTGCAGTTATACAATGCAGAATAGCTCATCAAAGTACTTAGAAGATACAGGTAATCCCTTCACCCACCTGAACTTATTCTAGAAAATAAATGGAAACAATAATTCTAGTAGTAAATATTTATTAAGCTCTTAATCTGTGCCATCTATTGTGTATTCATCTCATTATTGTATACTTATCAAAGAAAATAGGTAATATTAATACCCTGAATTTATAGATGATGATACCATGGCAATATAGAAATTAATAACGTGCCCAATGCCAAGGAGCTAGAGAATAGAGTAATAGGGATGGCTATAAAATTGTATAGCTATATTGTTGTCTTTCTTGCTCTCTCTTTTCAAAGAAATTGGTATCATATATGTTATTCTATTCTACAATTTTATTCTTACTCATTTACTACAAATGCAAAATGTAGTATTGCAGATATATCTGTAAGTGGTATTACCAAATTATCTTGTTTAGCTTATTTCTTTTGCAGTAATGAAGATTTAAAAGGAATGAAAATAATGGAAATTAATGAACACTTATTTTCTAAAATATCAACACGTTCTTTCTCAATTACTGTGCAAACCCATGTTTACGTTAGTTTTTTCAACCTTCCATGGTAATTGCAAAGGATTAGGATGGAAGACATTGGTTTTAGCACCGTGACTACATTTATTCAGCCATTAATTCAAAAAATTTATCAAACATTGTGCTATTTTTAAAAATTTAATAGATTCTGCAGATATAGCAATATGTAAACAATTAATTTTATTGTGAGCCCTACCTTCTAGATGGTCCCAAAATCTGTTAGAAAAAGTTGAAGGGAAGAGTTATGGCTTTTGATGAATCCAGAGAGCACAGGAAGCAAAGGAAAGGTTTTGCAATCCTTGGTAAATATTTTGTTAGTGAGAATCCTAATTTCCCTAGCTCTTGCCTCTTTGGTTTTCTCTTATACAAGAATTGGCAATCGTCTTTATTTATTTTTTTTTCTGAAGAATTCCTTACCTTTCTTCCACTTTTCTTCCATGCTGTGATGTTATCAAGCTTCCAAAGTGCCAAGCTTTGCTATTCCTAGGAAGATTTAAGAAGGTTGCATATTTAAATATTTGTATCGTTGCACACATTTGCAGAGTTAGAGATTTGGTTTTATTCTATTTTCGATGTTAATTTTGTGACCAATTACAATTCCTTGTTTTTATATAGTTTTTATTATACTTAAAAATATTATCTTTCATATTGCTATTCATAACATTATTTGAGGTAAGGAAGTATTTAATAATAAAAACGCAAGGCAATCAAAGCATTAGAGAGCCTAATGATCACAAGTAAGGAGTTAACGTTGATAAAGCAGAGAGAAAAATTTGACTTTTCCACACTCAGTCTCTACTTACCACTTATTTGGTCTCTTTGGGTGGGTCCTGATAAATTTGTTACAAACAAGCACATATTCGTTTATTCAAGAGTCAGATTCATAAAGCTGAAGTACAGTGATTAATTAGTGCTATTAATCACTAATATATATATATAAATTTAAAAATATTTTTTAAAAAATCAAATGAGTCATGACCATTTCTTTTTGGATAGGCCATTTCAAGATTTTCCCCCCAAAACAGAGAGTTACTTGATTAATACAGAATCATTTTATGAAAATTGAGAAATTTCATGAAGTTAAATCTATCAACCATGGTAGCCTAATGAATTACACTAAAATTTGGGGGGTACTACTGATTATTTGGAATTAGAGTATACTCATCCTAAGGACTATGCTAGCAAAATACTAATATGTTCTTCTTTCCTCAACTCCTGTTTTCCCCTTGTGCCCCAGGCTCTTTGATGATCACTGAGTTTGTACCTGTTATTATATCATTCTTTCTCATTTCAGCATACTCCCTTTTCATATTAAAATTTAAAATTTTCCTTCTTCATTTACATGTATTAATGACTTCTGGGAGGCACCTTAATCATATCAGTAATGAGCTGTTAGCTTCAATTAAAGAAGGTAGCCCTTCTCTAACCTGGTTGTCCTTTTCATGATCTTTATCTATCAGATTTTACAGGTTAACTCTCTAAGCCTGTCTGTCCACTGATTATAATAACCAGTTTTCCACAGCCTTATTCATGTGTCATCGACTTCTTCCCATCTCTTTTTGAGACTGTAAATAAAGTGAAAATGAGGTATGTGTTGTGTAGATGCATAATTATAGCATACAGAAAAACAATGTTATACATAAAAACAATGACTTCTGACATAAGAAACAAGTAACTTTCTTGTGGCAAGTATTGTGTGTGTGCGTGTGTGTGTGTGTAAAGTGTAGATATTGATCATCCATGTGAGAGAGGGTAAAAGAGAATCAGTATCTCATTTTCAGTTAGACCATTAAGGCTTGATGAGTACATATGTTGTCAGGATATCCTTAAAGAACAGAAACCAGGGGTGGCAGGAAAATGAAAGGAAATGAAAAAGTGATCTGCAGTGTATTCTCAAAAATGCACATGAGTTGGCAGAAGATTTCAAAACATTCAAATTCTGCTTCTTATTATGCTATTAATCATGAATGACCTTGGATATGGTAGACTGATAACACCTTCTCTACAGAATACTGAATAACCAAGTGTCTGCCTTAAAATTTAGATAGCATAAGTCTGTGAAGCTGCATGATAGATCTATTGCTGTTGAATGAAGTGAGTGATGGGAATCACTCACACACAGTATATCAAAACCTACTATTAGCTAATAGGACAGTTGTGAAAACAAAAGTGAATGGATAATTCAAATTAAGTTAAGTAATTCTATTTTCTACATAACATGCTCACTCTGCATTTTTAACATTGTCACTTAACATCCTATGTGGTGCTAGGCTCTCTGATAGAGCAGTCCACCTTGCATTTTAAGATTCTTTCTGGGTAAGGTATTTGCAATAAGGACTAAGCCCTGCCAACCACTGCAATAATCCAAGCATTGGAGAGAACTCCACCTCTTCATCTCACATTGTTTTAAAAATTACGTACCTTCAGGGAGATATAATCACAGTAGTAGGCAAAATGACTTTTTCTAAAAAAAGATGGAGAAGAAATCTAGGCAAACTTTGTGGAAGAAAAGGGCACTAAGGAGAAACATTGAATAAAATAAGGCAGCAATACAAAATGTAATGAATATGACAATTCGAAAAAATATCCATAAAAAAATCATATACTTTGGGTAAGAAGGAATTAAAACCATTTAAAAAACATTAAAATACTAAAATTAAATGATTATTACAGAGAGAAGAGCTAAGCTGTACGTCAATGAAGAAGAAAAAACAGTAAAATACATAAAAATTATACAGGCAACAAAAAAATCTATAATCAAATTTTCCTTGAATAGTTACAGGGCTAGAAGTTTCATTATCAATGTAAAACAACAGGACATTAAAAGGCATTCAAAATCAATTTCTATAATATCAATTAGCAAGTTGGCAAAGTACTTTTGCCCTGATTAAGGGACATAAGAAGATGTCTGATCAACTCTGTCTCTCTCATTCTTCTTGCTCTTGGGTTTTATTATTTTACTCTTCAAGGAAAGGAAAATAATGGTTTTGAGCTTTAAGATTTGGTTTAGGTGACAATATTTTAGGATTTAAGATAGTATAGGCAATCAAGGAGTAATTGCTATAATTTCATTTTAAAGGGTTCAATTTCAATTTTGTTTTCTTCTACCACTGAAACATATATATGTGTGTGTGTGTGTGTGTGTGTGTGTGTGTATATATACATATATATAAAATTAAGTGTTTTGAGTGACAACTACTTTAAAAAATGGCACAGAATGGAAAAGATAGGTTAACAAAGTAGCATTTTAGAAAATTGAACACTTCCCCACTTATGAGTAAATTTTGTTGTAAATACTTTATAAAATGTGTATTGAAATATTGCTTTAACCTAACTTGAAAAACATTGATGAAAAATGTAACGACAAAGGTCAACAGTTTCATAAAGCCTTTAGCCAAGTTTTCATAAAGTAAAATAATTATATTACAGCATATCATATCACTTAAAATGATATGCTGTAATATAATTATTTTACTTTATAACTTTGACTATAATGTGATTCCACCTAAGTCATCAGTTAATCAGTTTGAATAACCTGCATCTGGAGAGACTGGGCAGATTGATCATTAAGAATTTCTCACACTAGCTCTGCTGTGTAGCATATGCATTATATTTCTGACACTTTCATATGGGACTAATTCAACTCAAATCAAAAGAATCTGTTAAACATCTGCTAAATAGCTAACCTGGAGAAATGGAGAGAAAAAAATTAAATAAAGAAATTTTAAAAACACATTTTGCATTGTCAAGGTGTTTAGAAGCAGTAGAAGAGGAAAGAAAAAAAGGCCACAAAAAGAGCCAAGGGAAAATCATTTTCGTTAAGCAAATAGAAAGTACTGCTAAACATTATTGGTGAGCAGCCAAATCAGGCCAAAGGAAAAGACTAAATTCTAGTACAGTCTATGATAACTAAATGTATATAGTGACTAAAGTGCAAGAAGTATGCAGAACCCAGTCTAAGTAAAACAACAGAAGCCAAGAATAGTAAAGAAAGAACCCCCGAATAAAGAAAAAGACAGCTGTCAAATTATTGTTCAGTGAAATGCTCATGGGTTACTTTATTTCACTAGGAGGCTTAGAAACCTCTCAATCTCATTCTCCTTACAAATATGTTAGTACGAAATCTCTCCATAAAACAGTTATTTTCCCTCTAGCATTTCTAAAATGTTTGTTTCATCAATTGCTTCAGAGTTTGAAACATTTCTTTGAGCAATATTTACTATATATCTTTGCTTCTTTTGAAATCTCTGTCGTATAGTATCTGTCACAGCTTTTAGAAATAAATATTCTGAAGTCTAAATTTAAGTAAAATAGCTTTGCATTTATGCATTTGATATAAATGGAGTATGTTAATTTACTGTTGGATTGATTTACAAGTAGAACCATTAGATGTACAGACCATTTAAAGTGTTGTAGCTTTCTGGGACACCAAATTATGTAGGGAACTAGAGAATTGTTCTGTGCATAAGAAATAATATCCTGCAATGCCAAGTAATCTAATTTTTCACATATTTTATCTTGGTGATCTGACAGGGAAGAGGAGGCAGAGAGAGAGAGAGTGAGAGAGATTTAAAATTAATACAGCGACTTCAATGTTTTTGAAATGCAGCATCAGCAAAGAAGTCTTAACATGCCTACAAAGTTTTGAGGTTTATAAATTATCTCCAAAACTCAAATTCAATTTAAATAACTCAAAGTCACACTTCATATCTGATGAATGTATCTATAGTTCTATCATTGTATGCACAGTCCTGACTCTAAATTCTTTGCACATTTTCCAAAATTTAAATTCACATTCAATGGATAAATATCTGCTGCAATGTATATTACTTGTTCAAGCTTCACTAGAGACCAGTTTGGAAAATTTGGGAAATAATTTTTTTGTTTTCCAGGTCCTTCTTTCTCTCTTATAATAATAAATTATCAACTGCATAGCTGCACAGTCACATTTCACATATGTTAGAGTTTGATGATCAGCCTCTAACTAATGATCATTAATGATGAGCCTCTAAATCAATTATGGTTAGTTTTCATTTACAGATTTACTTTACTACCAAAAAATAAAAACAAATGTTCTTACGTTCATGAAAGTTTTCTTTAAAAATTAGGAAAAAAATTAATGTAAGTTTATATGGTCAATTTATGTTAAACAGGAATCTTTTTGGCTTTGAAATACCTAGTTAATTCTTAGATTTTGGACATTCTATATTAGTATTGTTGTTTTTTTTCCAAACAGTATATATTTGGATGAGATTGAGTTCTCACATGTATTTTTAGGAATTAAATATGGAACAATTGAATAATTCATAATATACCAAGTAATTTTAGTTAAAAAATAAGTGATGATTTTATAAATGAGATTTATCAAATACCAGCATTAATCAAACTCCACTTCCTATAAGAATATAGGACCCAAATTGGTATTTTGCAATACAGACCTTGGAGTTAAATGTAAATGTTTTACTAACTATATAGCTTTACAGAATTTTTCATCAACAAAGTAGTTACCGGTTTGGCAAAACCTAGAGAAAAAAGAGTGTTTCCTTTTCCTGAACCATCTATTATTGTATGCAGTCAGCCAATTTCAAATATGGAAAGCTGAATATTTTTGTGCATGTAGAAGTTATATTGAGTAACTTTCATTTTTCATGGGAAATGCTGACATCATCATGATGCCAAAACTCAAGCAGCTACCCTAATTTCAAGCTCCATTAGCAACATGGGAAATATTACATTGCTTACATTTATAGAACTGAAGAAATACAGACCCTCAGATAACATAAAACAAAGTAAAGGCTAATTCTGTTCAGTTCCTGAAATATAAGGTCTGTATCTAAAGTAATTTGCCTTTTCATTGTTATATTTACAGTCACAAATTAAGTAAAACTCTCTTCAAAATTACTTTTTAAACATTTTTCTATACTCATCATACTTCAAATCCTAGTATTTTTAGTAATAATTCTGTTTTAGTACATAACCATTATTTGAAAATAAAAATTCAGGAGTTTGATAAATAATTATTTGCATAGGTGTGACTAAGGCCAAATAATATATTCTAAAGTGAAAAAAAGGTTAGAAATAAATTGTAAAAGTTATAATTTTTCTAAAGATATTTACTAGTAAAGTTTATTCATTCTTGAGCCAAATACTTCCAACTTTGCATCTTGGATACTCCAACCCTAAACTCTCACTAGAAGACCAGATTTTAATAGACAATTTGTAACTAGTCATTCCTAAATATATATCTAATTTAATATAACTAAACGGAATTCTTGTTTTCCCTATTCCACTTATTTCAAATAATATCACATGTAGCTCAGTTAAAAATCCAGAAGTAAAATTAGAATCTCCTGTTCCACAGTTTTTTTAGTTTTACTCCCAATTATCCAATGACTTCTTAATAGTTACACTATTAATTACCTAAGTTCAAATCAACATCATTTCTCCACTGGACCACAACAATGTTTCCTAAGTGCTTCCATTTTGTGTCACCCTCTCTCAAAATTACCTTCATGTTTATTTTCCATAGAGCAGCCCAAGGGATCTTTTCAATCCTAAATCAGAATATTTTCACTTCTGCTTAAAACTGTACAGTGGTGTCTCATGCAATTAGAGTATAATTTAAACCTCTCATTGTGACTTAGCTTTAGGAAACTTAAAATTGATGGCTCATGTTTATTTTTCGAATGCTGTACAATTTTCGTTTTATTTAGTACACTTCGACCACCTTCACCAGCTTTCTAGTCCTTTAACACTCGGAGTAAATCTTGCCATAGGGTCTTGGCATTTACCTCTTTCCTTGCCTGGAATTTTTTTTCCTGTTTGGTGTGTGTGGGTGTGGTGTGTGTGTGATTTGTAAATTCACAGTTCTTAACTCTAACTTAATTCTCTCCACTCCTTCACTGAGTTTTGATTCCTTCATAATCATCACAAGTTAAAATTGAGTTTTGCCCATGGTCATTGTCTACCTGTAACCCAGAATATTTCTTCCAAGGGGACCAGAAATGGGATCTGCTTGTCTTCTTCACTTGTGTGTCCGTAATATCTAGTGCAAAGCTTATCACATAATTGGTTCTCAATAAGAAATTTTAATGAATTAATTGTAACGAAATTGTTCGTTTTGCTATGAGGTCCAAGCTACCACACCTGTGATTTAAAAATGAGACCTGATTATTATTTCTTTAAGATAGGTAAAATTAAAAGAATGTTCAGATTAATGAAGAGTCCTGTTTCCCTTTGACTGTTGTTGATATCACCTCACAGTCTGGCTGCTGAGAATAAGCATTTCAGCAGCTCTGGCATGGCCTTTTCTTATTGCTTAATGATTTTCCAATGATAGAGGAATGCACTGCAACTGAGCCATAGAGACTTGAAAGCTATCTGCTGTACCCGACATAGAAATCCCTCTCATTATCAAGACAATGTACTGGCACTGGTTCTGCCTTAATTGTTTAGAACTCACAATGAGGATGTATAGAGGGAAGAGCAACTCTTTCCATCAGTGTCATCAACACTGTCAGTCCATATTCCATAGTTCTATGTTTCCCACTTATCAGTTCCAAAGCTTCTGTCTTAGGTCAAAAAAAATGTACAGTCATGCTCTGCATAACACATTTCTGTCTATAACAGATTTTATATATGATGGTGGTCCCACAGGATTATAATGGAGCTGAAAAATTCCTATCACCTATAGAAGTCGTAACTGCAGTACCGACATAGCTCAACAGATTACTCCTCTGTTGGTGGTGATGCTGGTGTAAACAAATTTACTGCACTGCCAGCTGTATAAAAGTAAAGCACATACAATTATGTACAGCATATTATACTTGATAATGATAATGGCTATGTTTCTGGTTTATGTATTTACTATACTATACTTTTTATTGTTATTTTAAAGAGTGGTGATGGGTGCCTGTAATCCCAGCTACTTGGGAAACTGAAGCAGGAGAATCTCTTGAACCAAGGAGACAGAGGTTGCAGTGAACCGAGATCGTGCCACTATACTCCAGCCCGGGCAACAAGAATGAAATTCTGTCTCAAAAAAAAAAAAAAAAAAAAAAAAAAAAGTTATGTGTAAAATAGTCTCAGGCCAACTGTTTTTCAGCAGGTTTTCCAGCAGAAGGCATTGTGATCATAGAAGATGATGGCTGTATGCATGTTACAGCTCCTAAAGACCTTCCAGTGGCATAATTTTATGGTTATCAGTGATATTGATCACTATATCAATGAAGACAATGTTATTGATAATTCCAACCCTGCGTAGGCCTAGGCTAATGTGTGTGTTTGTGTCTTAGTTTTCAACAGAATGTTTGAAAAGTAGAAAGAACATTAAAAATAATAAAATGCTTAAAGAATATGAATATAAAGAACAAAACAAACTATATTATTTTATTATATTGGCCAGAGGTGGATCACTTGTCTATGCCCTAATTATAATGATTAAAAATGAGTTTCTGACATCTTCATTCTTTATAGTGGATGCTCAGGTCTAGCCTTAAGGAAAAAGAAGATGCAACTATGTTTGCCTCCGAACCCATTTGTTTGCTATATATATGAAGTCATTTTCCCAAAGTCATGACGAAATAGTAGAATGAGGCAGTAAGTAGGATTTTCTGTATTAAACACAAAGTGCTCCCTAAATCATCTCCTTCCATAGCCACTTCCTCTAGATTTCTAGGAGAGTAACCAGGTGGTTCTATTTCTTGCGCTTACTCCATTTCCATCCTTTGAAAGAGAGATTTGTCTTTTACTAGAAAGTCCCACATAAATATAAGTGAAATAGAGAGGAGACTAATATTCAGGGCAAGTACCGAACACATATTACCTGCAATCAACCTGGAAGGGTGGCGATATAGCTCACAAATGCAGGGTATGTGAAGGAAAAATCAGAGTCGTTTAGGCATTTTAGTCAGAAAAAAATGAATATACAAGTTATTTTCTCATAAAATATGTAAGTACTAGAATTGTGAGCTTGATGTAATCATGGATGTCCAGTTATTTAGTATGTAAAGAGAAAGTGTTTTAACACTCTGAAAAAGAGTACCAGGATAGGTACAAGGCATACCAAGATGTGCCTTGTTTGACAATTAAAGGGCTTAGAACTGAACCTGCAGAAAATGCAAAACAAGGTGAGAAAAGTTTAATATAAAAGTGGTATGATTATATCCTTATTAACTTAATTCGTTATTAACCTTTATTAACTCTTACTTAGACTACTAAGGTTTCCTATAATTGGTCTCCCTTCTAATGTTCCCTCATATTAATCTTACTAAGTCAAATTTCCCCATGAAATAACCCAGAATCATTCGGCTTCCCCCTGACGGAGAACATTCCTACACCCTGAAGAAGTCCTCTGGCTGCCCCATTTCTCACTCTGCAAGAGCTATGACTTCCTTTGATGTAAAAATCCAAATATAAAAAAAAGACATGCCACTTTTTTGACAGGATAAGATAGATGGAAAATATATTTAAAATATAAAAATAAGAAATTTTATGTTATTTGATACTATGCATAATGTATCTGGAGAAGTCATGATATCATTGGTGTTTCAAATTTTTCATATTGGAAAATGCTGGTGTCATTAAAAATTATTGGGGAGCACAAAAATAGTAGTTTCAGGAAAGAGTTTCAGGAAAAAATACAGAAAACAGGTGTAAATTATTGAGGATTTGATAAGAAATTAAGATATTGAATAGAAACTATTCACCACAGGACCACTGAATAATGGAAAGAAGAGAAATCAGAGGATGGATTTGAAGACTCAAAGAAGATAATTGATCTTGGAATATATGGGAAGTTGTGACATTAGGAGAGTAAAAATGAAAAGATAAATATTTTGTGGAGTAAATCTTTGGAAGATGAAAAAATACTTCTTTTGCTAGAAAGTGGCTTAATAAGTCAGCAGGAAAAGATTGAGGGAGCTTGAATTGAAAGAATTGTATGAATATAATGTAATTTTGTTTAAGATGCATGCTCATGAGAGAGGGCTTGAAGATAAAAACATTGTTTAGAGTAGCATCTAAACAAAAGCCTTAAAAAAGAACAGTTACATTGAAAAGAGGGCTGGCGTTGACTGGCATGCATGTCTAGGAAAATTAGTGCTGTTTTAAAACTTCTCCAACTGAGTAATGATTAGCATCTCAGAAGAGAAACAGAAAAAGCTAATGTTTTCAGAATCCTGATTTGAGATTGGCAGGGAAGAATTGTGTAAGAACAGAGGGCAATGGGACCAAAAATGTCAGTAAGATAATAACTGAAAGAACAGAAATTGAAGTCCAGGAAAGTGTACATGCAGTCAGAGGGAGCTGGTGAAAAGGACAGTGGGGGGATGGGGAAGTGGAAGTAGATATATTAAGGATGAGAAGTTTGGAAATGTAGAAAGACAGTAGCTTGTGTTTAGAGATTGAATATTTGAAGTCCAAAATACATAGAGGGTTCTTCTAAGGAATAAACAGTTGCGGTCATGTCAAAAAGTGGTCATGACATCAAGTGGAAAAGAAAGTTATAAGAATGGCAACATCAAGGAATTGGGAGTTTGGCACGTACTTCTGTAGTTTTTGGCGGCCTATCACCCATTCACTCTTCTTTTAGCAAGAATAACCCAATTTTTCTTAAGGAAATATTCCTCCAATATTCTAAGTCCATGTGATTCAGGTGTAATCTGCCGTTGCATACTCCAACCCCATGAGTGGTTATGAAACCCACGTTGGCAATCAAAGCAACAATGAACATGGCCATAATAGTTAGTTCAGGACTGGCTAAACATGTAATACAAACCAGTACAGTTCTAGGACTTTAAAAAATATTTGTGGTCACTCAAAGTTTAAAATATAAGCCTGAAAGTGCTTTTAAGTAAAATGATATCTCAAGGGGATTAACTGCCTTAGAATGGAGCCAGATTCAGGGAAAAGCATGGAATAAATGGAAAAAGGAAACTTAAGACCTATGATATAAGAGCCCCTTGATGCTGCCATGCCTGAAACTAGAGTCCATAACTGGACTTTCCAGTTAAATTCTACTTAAATGCCTTTATTCAGTTCATACTATTTAAATTGGGCTTCTGTTGTTTGCAACCACAAAAGTTTCTAATTTTAAATAACAACCACCACATTTTTCCTTTCTTGAGGAACAAGGATAGGAAGAAAATATGATAACAGAAGCTCATCAGCAGACTATTCATGGTAAATATTTTCCTGTTATTTATTATTCTTTTTATCTCTCTTCATTTTACACAAATCTTAACTGCTCTGATCAGGAAATTAAATTAATTAGCTTTAATCACATTCAATGTAATGTTTTTCAGCAAATATGACTAAATTTAAAACAAAAGAAATAACATAAATCTTTTAGCTTCTTTTAGGGAAAAGATGCGTGTGTTAAGAATAACTTCTAATCTGTACAGTTTTCATTTTCTTTTGTGAAAGTGTGTGTTATTTAGAAAATAGTTCTCTACAGTACGAGTTTACCCCTGAAAAAGGTTGGAAGTACTATCACCTAAGTAAATAATGTAATAAGTACAACAGGAAATAAATTAATATTTAGTGTAGAAATGGATGTTTTATTTCAGTGACTTGGGTAGAAAAGGTACAATTATGGAGCTTTCAAAGATGATAGCATAATGATACAGTTCTTTATCTGATTTATGGAGAATGCTGCCATTTGAAACAAAGGAAACAGAGTAACTAGGACAGAACAAGCTCAAATTAAATGACCACGATACTCAGATTTTTTTCCTCTCTTAGATAAGAAGATATCATTTGGCTGAAAGAATGAAGAGAAAAATAGATGGACTCTATGGTTTAGGTGACTGCAAATGGAATACCTTTCACCTCTAATTGACTGACTGAAATGGAGGCAGTCTCCATAGAGACTGAAATTCTTCCCTGAAAGATGGCAGTTAGGTAGAGAGACTGCAGATGGAGGGCTGCATCTCCATTCCTAAGAGAGGGAAAGTATGACTTTAGGACTAGATTCACTGGTTTCCATAGCTGATCTGAGCTGTTATCAGTCCCCCATATTTTAAAATATAGTGCTTCTGAAAGAATGGTGATTTAAAGAAATATAGCTAATTATGGTAAGACATGAAGAAATGGGGAAGTGTTTGAGTCAATCTTGTGCTTAAACTACTGCTAAAGCTATTAAGCTTCATGTTTTCTATATGATTATGCTCTGAAATCCTGTAATTATATTGTCACAAATAAATGTTATGATTGAAAGATTCAAGTACAGTGCCTCTCAGATATAGGCTAAATTTTAATAATACAATAAAACATTTTAATAATCGAATAGAAAAGGAGGCATTTTGTTAACCACTGTCTTCCTATAGCATCTTCCTTTAGCTTGTGTCCACCATCCCATTTTCTACTGGTTTTTCACCTACCTCGTTGACTACTTGTTACCTTTTATATTTCTTCTCCGAACTGCCCTTGCTAATCTATGTGGATTATAAGTTTTATGTTTCATCAGGATTGCCTTCAGGCCATTATCATATCTGCAATGAACTTCCTTCTAAATTGCCTTCTGTTTCCCTCAGACTCCCATCTATAGACTCTCCCATCTTCTACAGAGAGGGGGATCTTTTTCTCTAAACGTAAATGGGATGATGAAGTCCTTTCATGGCTTTCTGTTGCAGAAAGAATAAAATTCAGAACTCTGCAAGGTTCTGCATTAAGTGCTCCTTATTCTGTGTAACTGCCCAACCCTTTTCTCTCTAGTCAGTATGCTTCAGCCATAGTTTTTCTCAATTCCTCAAAAATGCTGAATCTATTGCCTGTAGTTACATCCTTTCTACAGCTCTTCAGATGACTGTCTTTCTCTCTTCCTTTGGTCTGATTTTAAATGCAATTACTCCAAAGAAATATTTCCAGATGATCCACTTGAAATAAATTCCCCAATATTATTCTCAATATTAACTCTCAGTATGCCTTCTTCAAATACATAGTCTACTCTATTTATTTTCTTGATTGGGCTAGTTGCTTATACTTTTTCTTTCTTTAACACTAGAATACAAGCTCCATGAAGCCCAGGACTTTCTGCATTCCCTGCCACTGAATCATCACAGCTAATACTCTGCTGAATAAATATTTGTTATTGGATTATAATTTGACACATCAATATTTTTATGATTTTTTAAAATCGATATTACCTCGTTCCCTCAAGTTTTGCATGATTGGAAGCTTGTTGAGACGTATCAAACCACAGCCTTCTTTCTATTTTCCTCCAAAACATTTATCACAATCTAGTGTAGAACACAGTTAAATTAGTTATTCGTTTATTGTCTCTACACTCTGTAAACTTCATGAAACATTTTAAGACTTTTCATTTGATTGCCATTGTTTATTGTTTCTCCACTGATCTAGCCTCAGTTCATGATAAATTTTCACTGAATATTTGATTGATGTTTCAGGTTGAGCATAGAGAAGGATTTCCTGGTCAAACGATTTTGTGAAACAAGACATCCTATACTATTATCTTAAACATTTACACCATTCATACAATATAAAAAGTTCCTGATAAATGCTTCCATTATAAAATATGTTAACTTTGTTTAACTTAGTCTTTTATCAGTGTATTTACTCATAGAGCTGCTATTAACGTCTAGTAGAACTAATGTCCCAGGTATCACATTTTTGGTAGAAAAAAAGTTTGTCCATCACCTTGTAGCAAGGAGGGCAAGGCATTTATTCATTTCACAACCCAGAGAAGGGTCCTATTTATTTATGGTGTGGCTAATGAGTTTCACTTCATTAAGCTAAACTCAGCCATAGTTACTGGAATATTGGAGAAAAAACTTCTGCTAGTTTCAATCGCTCCATTCTTCTTTGAATGCAAATCATTGTTCATATAACAGCAGTGATCTTCATATGGCAGCAGTGATCTTCCTGGGAAACAATTACAATTATGCCACTGCTTCACTTAACATCTTTAATGGCCCTCTCTTCACCAACGTTTCTCATTTTTGCCTTTGGAGTGCATTTTAAAATGTTATAACTATACAAAGCCCACAGTTTCTTACAGGTCACATCCTTAACCCTACCCAATCGTCAAAACAAAGGATACATTTATAAAACCCTGAACTCTTTGTTGCTTTCATCTGGAACACCTCTTTTGGCCATCCCTTCCACCCTCCACCACACAAGTGCACTGGCTAACCCAGTCTTATCTGACTGGCTAGCCCCTACTCATAATTCATGTTACAGCTTAGCCAGCCCTTCTAAGGTTCTGTTGAGTTTCCTTATGTATTTCATACTCTTAACTTTATCATAAGTCTTCACCAGTCATTATAATCTCTTGAAAGGTAACAAAATAATTCCTTTTTCTTTACCACATTTCCAGTGTCTGTTTCAGTACATGGCACATAGTAAGCACTGGAGAGATTATGGAAGGATAATGAAAGATAAGCCATCTATCTGTGACTGCCTCTTGGAGACATAGACCTTATGCAGCTGTGTATTTGAGCTCGTCAGTGTTTTCTGTTTTTCTTTTGAGAGCTTTAAGTATATTCCTAGCTTTCAAATTAGCTAATATAAAGGTTTTATCCATATTAACTTTAGCACTTCTTTTTTATGTCTTTATTTTCTCAGATGATTTTTTGAGCAATCTGTTGACAAGGCATTTTATTTGGAATAGTATGAACTTCTTAGAAAACACTAATATCTATAGAGATAAAAATTTTTCTCCCTACAATTATACATTGCTGCTCACTGGTGAAAACTCTTGCTTGAACAAGCCACATGTTACAAGCTCCTAACACCAGCCACCCAACTGTACAACAGTGAGTTATTCACATCAACTACCTAACAGTATTTACAACAATGATATTTATATTATGTATAGTATTTATATCATATTAATTTTAAAAATAAAACTTATTTTGTAAATTTTCTATATCAAAGATTCTTTTACATTATAGCATTTGATTTTTTTTACAACTCTATAATGTAGGCATTAATATTATCACCCCTTCATACTTGGAACTAATAATCATAGTTATTGTTCTGAATACGACTATTGAGTATCTTCTTGTTGAAATTATGGGTCTGTATTTATTTTTCTTTGAATGGTCATCACTTGAGTCAGTGCCAAGAAGCTCCCTAAATGCATCCAAGATTAGAACTGGAGCTCAAAATTTCCATCTGAAAAGTTCTATGTTTTGTTGTTTTACTTTATCAGTCTATATCAAACTCAGCAATCTTGAAGAAAATATGAGGCAAGAGTTCTCATCAACAAATATTGTAAAAGGTACCTTTACATATTACTGAGGCAAATCACTGTACTCAGCTTCAACTTCGTACTTACTTACACAAAAATATATTCCACAAATACTGGCACTTCCCAAAGTACCTCCCCCCTACTCCTATCACATAAGGATAAGATCTCTGGGAAATAGATTCTGAGATAGTGAGCTTTCTTCAGTTTTAAAAACTCACTAGATGCTCTCTATGAATTGACATGTGTAAGGGAATGAAGGAAGCAGGACTGGGCAGAGGGAAAGGTGAGCTGCATTGTAGTTGCAACAAACACCTTGTCGATCAAAGAGCCATCACACCTTCTAAGACTGAGATGCAATCTCAGAGCTGTCTCAGTTAAAGGAAGGGAGCTGATATGGTTTGGCTCCGTGTACCCACACTAATCTCATGATGAATTGTAATCTTCAGTGCTGTGGAGGGATCTGGTAGGAGGTGACTAGATCATGGGGACAGATTTCCCTCTTCCTGTTCTCACAATAGTGAGTGAGTTCTCATGAGATCTGGTTGTTTAAAAGCACACAGCATATCCCCCTTTATTCTCTCTCTCTCCTGCTCTGTTATATGAAGTTTGTGCCTGCTTCCACTTCACCTTCCTTCATGATTGTAACTTTTCTGAGGTCTCCCCAGCCATGCCTCATGTACAGCCTGTGGAACTGTGAGTCATTAAACCTCTTTTCTCCATAAATAACCTAGTCTCATGTAGGTCTTTACAGCAATTATAGAATGGACTTATACAGAAAATTGGTACCAGAGAAGTGGGGCATTTGTATAAAGATACCTGAAAATGTGGACATGACTTTGGAACTTTGGTAATGGGCAGTGGTTGGAATAGTTTGGAGTGCTCAAAAGAAGATGGAAACATGAGGGAAAGTTTGGAATTTCCCAAAGACTTGTTGAATGCTTGTGACTAAAATGCTGATAGTGACATGGACAGTGAAGTTCAGGCTGAGGTGGTCTCTGATGGAGATGAGTAACTTTTTGAGAACTGGAGTAAGGGTCACTCTTGCTATGGTTTACCAAAGATATTGGTGGCATTGTGCCCCTGCTCTAGAGATCTGTGGAACGTTGAACCTGAGAGATATAATATAGGGTATCTGATGGAAGAAATTTCTAAGTAGCAAAGCATACAAGATATGACCTGGCTGCTTCTAAAAGCCTATGCTCATCTGCATAAACAAAGAAATGGCCTGAAACTAGAACTTATATTTAAAAGGGAATCATAACATAAAAGTTTGGAAAATTCACAGCCTAATCATGTGGTAGAAAAAAAATCATATTCTAGGGAGAAATTCAAGGCTGCAGAAATTTGAATAAATAAAGAAGAGCCAAATGTTAATAGCCAAGACAATGGACATTTAGTTAATGCTGGAATGAGTTAAGACTTTGGGGCACTGTTGGGAAGGCATGATTGGTTTTGAGATATGAGAAGGACATGAGATTTGGGAGAGGCCAGGGGCAGAATGATATGGTTTGGCTGTGTGTCACCAACCAAATCTCATGTTGAATTGTAATCCCCGGTGTTGGAAGAGGGACCTCCCAGGAGGTAACTGGATTACAGGGTGGATTTCCCCCTTGCTGTTCTCCTGACTGTGAGTCAGTTCTCATGAGATCTGGTTGTTTTAAATGTGTAGCATTTCACCCTTTCTCTCTCTCTCTCTCTCTCTCACTCTCTCTCTCTCTCTCACTCTCTCTCTCTCACACACACACACACACACTCTCTCTCTCTCTCTCCTGTTCTGCTATGTGAAGAGTATGCCTGCTTCACCTTCAAATTCTGCCATGATTGAAGGTTTCCTGAGGCTTCCCTAGCCATGCCTTTTGTACAGCCTGTGAAACTGGGAGTCAATTAAACCTCTTTTCTCCATAAATTACCCAGTCTCAGGTATGTCTTTATAGCAGTGTGAGAACAGACTAGTGCAGGAGCCAAGCCGTTGTACACACATTTCTACCAGTCACTGTTTACAAGCTGCCTCTGAAGAAGGACCATAACCTTGGGCTTGGAAGTTCTGTTTTTTGAAAGCAATTCCTTGAGAAAGGAGTTAGCTGTGAGCCATCAGCAGCCAGGCAGCTGAAGGAATGAGCTCCTCAATCCCAAAGAGGAGTTCTGAGTAGCCGACTATAGTTTCCAATTAATCTACATATTTAATGGACACTAAATGTGATATAATGTCAAGTAGCACTTTTTTAAAAAATATTTTTTAAAATAGCGAAGTTAACTTTATTTCAGGATGTATTTGTTAGCAGAGCTATCCTTTGGTTTAAGTTGAAATTCTTAATTTATATATATATATATATATATATATGTTTTCTATTTATATTCTGTCTCTCTGACTGTATGGGAACCATACAGACAAAAAAATATTGAGGCTCTTGTATACCTCTGCAACTTCAGTACCTACAAAATTATCTGGCTAATAGTAAGAAATCAGTAAAATGTGATGTATAAATGATTAGATGGAGTGAGGAACACTTTGAGAATCTGCACAACCATCACAAATTTTTAAACAAAGTTAGTGTACTAACTTCTGTAGCCTTAACAAGTATTTTATTTAGGTCTGAACTGACTCCAAATTAGTGGTGCTATTTTGTATTTCATTGACACAAATATCAAGAGGTATCTGCTTCAATTCTGGACATTATTTATTACTAAATGTATATTCTTTTATTTATAATGTGTTGTGACTTACTGTCACTAAGGCAGTAAAAATATCAAGTGTAGTTGAGACAAAAGTTATACTTAGTGATTTTATGCAGTGCATGCGTAAAACAAACAACAATCTCTTCATTGGGGTACTGTGAAAAATACTGTGTATCTGATATATTGGAAGTTTTGCTCTTTCTGAGCAACTAATTTTGTTTATGTAATTAATGAATCTGGAAATCTGATTATCTACTAAATTGGTTTTTTAACAGTCATATAAGCCTTAACAAACTGCAATTCCAGATGAGACAGATTGTTAAGAGCCCCCAGAATAGGAAGAGTAGGGCTTGCTTTTATTCAGGACTTTTCTTTTAGTTTCTTCACTGTAAAAACATTTCAGACATGTGTATCTGAAAGCAAGGTCACCAAAAACAAATGCTTCAATGCGTAATGTGTCTAAAGCAACTGTCTATGTGCAGTGTCTGCTCAGTTTTTTAGGTAGAGGCAGTATTCAGCTCTATACTGGTAATGAAAGAGAGTGGAGTTTCATTGCCGTTTTCAACAGTCTTGTTCTCATTGTCAGGAAATAAGGTGTTTTAGAAATTGAAGAAATTATAAACACACAGAAAGAACAAGGCAAACAAAGCTGTTATTTATCACTGAAGAGCTTCTGTTGCTGTTTAAGCTATATGAAAGGGACATCTAATTGTTTCCTAATTATAGCTGGCTCTTATAAAAATCATCCAATTGAGAAAAAAGTGCCCCTTTTAATTTATATATATATATATGTATACATATGTGTGTGTGTGTATATACACATTTTAATTCTTTGAAAGTGCCCTTTTAAAGAATTCATTAACTTTCTTGTATAAAGTTGTATGAGTGACTCTGCTTTACTAGAATTTGCATTTTTAAAGCCCCCAATGAGATATTCATATTGTAAGAATTGGCATATACTTCCTTCCAAAAATTTTGTCTCTCTCTTCATGTCCCATCCTATTAACCTTACCTCCAAGTTATCATGTGTTATGTATTCACATTACTAACATTCAGATATTCTTCTCATTTGAACTGGTAGAAAGTGATTTGAATTTTTTGTAAAATTAACCCAGTTTGCTTTAGATGAATCTCATTTATATAGGCCTGAGATAGCCCGATGAGTCCAAACTATAGAATTGGGACTCAATTTTTCCAGACCCCAGGTTTCCATTTTCACTGGCTGTATTCTCCAAGCTCCTTTCTCATTTTCGTTCTTCAACCATGTTCAATGATTTCTCAACCTAATGTTCTCTCAACTCTTCCAAATGCAGTCTCAACAAGAACGTGAAGATCATCTTGAAGATAATCTTGCATTTAAAACTCTTCATTTTCCTAGCTTGAACCAAGTGTAACTGCATATTTTGTGAGTCAAACACAATTGAATACCAGCAATATTTTATATTTTAAAGGTTATACATGAGAAAGCTGAAGTTTAAAGGGCTTAAATAATTTGCCCAAAAGTCAAATGTTGAGGTAAACTGGGAGACTAGTCCAGAAACCAGATATTTATTTTTCCATATACTCACTATTATATTCCACTAGGCTGCTTTACACGTACGTGTTACTTTCCTTACTCCCAAAGACATTGACTTAGGGATTCCAGGTAGGCAGCTACTTATTGCAACAACTCAAAATACTTATCCTGTTTCATACTGTAGAAATGCAAAACTGACTTTCTAACATAGTAGTGATGCAAAAGATACAGTAGAAGAAACTTTATGCTTCTTAATTTCAGTGAACAATGCAGTGAACAATCCTAGTGCCTCCCCCTTTAAATATCACCCTCAAGAGCTACATTTCAAAAACGTTGACTCTGACAACCACCTTTGCATCTCCCACAGTATAATGTTTCACAAAGGTTTGTTGGATTGAATATAATGGAATTGAGTGAAACATGAAACCCCCAGTTCCTATGGATTTTTGTCAAACACATACTCCCTGGTTGTATTTCTCAGTTCTCAAGGTTTCAAGTTTCCATCCTCATTGTTCTTGCAAGTTATTTTACTGGTGCCACAAAGTTAGTGCTAAAACTATTTTTGGTTCATAAGGTCACAGTTTAAAATTAAAAATAAAAATTATATTGGAGGTTACCTATTTTGTGAGGTTTTTTTCATGCTGTAATAAAATAATTCTTAAAAAAATACATGTTAAGGAAATTAATTTTATCCCTGACTAGACATTTGGAAATCCTATTGTCTGATTATAAGAAGAGTCATTAAATATCTGTTGGCTCGCCTCATTCAAATCAATTGTTTCCAGTGAATTCAAATAAGAAAAGTCACTGAAATAAATCACCGAGTTTAATATGAAAGGCTAAACTTCTATCTATCAGTTAATAATCTGAATTCCTAAGATCAATTTCTGTATATGTTAAGAATTAATCACTTTGGTAAATTAATTAATATTGAATAGTTCTGTAATATTCTCACTAAAAAATTCAGTATTAGGCATTTTCCCCCTTTGTTTTTAAGTTTTATGTGTTTCTTCTAATAGGTTTGTTTTGTACTTAGAGGATGCTCCTGTGTCAAAAAATGAAATATTTGCACCTAATCTTTCACAATCTCTCAAATGAGATTCACTAAAAGATCAATATATGTAAGGGCTGATTTTAAGCTTTTTATTGCAATTAAAGGTGTTTTCCTACATACTACTGTCTGTTACAACTGTTCCGGAAATGCTAACCTATTCAACATGTTCTGTGTATTAGATAATTAGGATGATTCCCCCAAAGCAATAATATTAACTAAGGTTGACACTCAGGGACTAATGAGATAGGAGAAATAAAAATGCAGAGAAAATTGCAGGAGAAAATATTTTTAATATAAAGATCAGCAATACAAATCTAGGGTATAAGTACTTGACCTAACCCAAAACAGATAATAGAAAAAATGCAAATGTATTTTTAATTATGGGAAATACTGATTGAAAGTATATATAAAAATAATCGACTAAAATCATATATGTGTTAAATAACCAGTTGCAAATATTCAAGTCAGCAAATTGAAAACTGCAAGCATCTGTGGCTATCCCCAGTTTTCTTTCCTTCAACACTTTCAGTTAATTTAGCGACACAAGTGAAACTTTGTGGCAGTCACCAAAGCATATAGCTTAAAGGTAAACTTTGGATAGTTCCTGTTCCTTTCAGGATACGTCAAACATCACACACATACATAAATAAATACTCGGTGAATGCATTCATTGATCGATAACAGTTTGCAGTTTTGTAATCATATTTTTATTTATTCAACTTTTGTCTTTGCTTTTTTTCTATTCTTTTCAAGTAGGGTCAAACACAGTCCTTCTGATCCGCTACAATCAGGTGCTCTCTGTACAACTCTCCCCTTCTTCTTCACTGGCTGTTTTTAGTAGGGGATGCATTCACCACACTGATGCATGGCTTTTGATGATCCTGATAATGTGGGTGTTCCTCAAGAGCTACTGATCTAGATGCCTTCATTGCTAGAAATAGATCAAGGAAGACCTTCTCCAAAACTCTAGAGTCATATCACAAAGAAAACCCAAGATGATTAAAGTTTTACTATTAAATTCTACTCTCACCACTGAGCAAATCCTGTACCTCTTTTAACGTTTGGTAGAAAAACCGACAAAACTAGGTATATTAACGTGCTATGCTTATAATCAATAGCTCATTCTTTTTTCTGAAAAAGTGGGTAAACGATCACAATACTTTAGGTCAAATGAAGAAGCCTATGCCTACCAGAATCAGCAATGCATTTCCGAATTAACTTATCTATATTGCTAGGAGTTACTGAGACATTTGAGACTCTTGATGTATCACAATTTTAGGGAAATAAAAGTAAAAATACTTATTTGTTTGGATTTTGGTTGCATCAACTTTGAAAGGGAGAAATAATTGATCTGACAAGTAAACATAAGGGTATTTTTCAAGTATACATCTTAAAGCTAAATGCTACAAATGTATAATAAATTTACTTTGGCACAATTGTGTACTACACAGTTTGTAGAAAACAGTTTGAAAAATGTGATAACATCTTTATTTATTGTGATAATGATGCTGATGGCAAATTTTGAAATCATCCAATGTGCCAACACCATAAATTAATGCCACTTTCAAAAGCGGAGATGGGAAGTTTTACTGTAATAATTTTTTTAAATGTACACTTAATTTTGTTTTTTATAAAATGTAACTTAATTTTTACAAAATGTCTTTTACCAATTTTACAGCCTAAAGAAGAATGCATTCTACCAGAAACCATAAGCTAAATGGCTTTTTGATTCTTGGAGGCCATTCTCAATTTCTCTGATATCCAGTTACTTATTTTTGCCATATGCACAACAGAGACAAAATTACTCAACATTCTCCTTAAGGGGCAAAAGTCACTCCCCTTACCTTATGCTTCTGAGCACTGCAGCTGACATTCAATTCCTATATTGGCATTTCATTATCTGTATAATGAAGAGAGTCAAATTTATATAACAAAAATAAAATTAGTGGACCTAGAACATAATTCATATTTTTAAAAGGCTTGATATTTGGGAAAAACAAAGGTAAATACAAATTATGTACAAAAAATACTGAATCGAGTTTGAAGAATTAGGAATTATTTGGTGGATCATGGATCCAGTCACCTACCAGATGGAGAAGCTGTTGCAAATTAACTGAAAAGGAGTCAGGAGTTGAACAGGAGACAGAACTATCACAAAGAGCTTTTAGTGAGAGCTTAATATTTATAGTACTTTTAGGCAAGGTGAGATTAGTCAAACTTGTCTAAATTGGATTCAAACTGATACCATGTGGGTTAGATTCTGGATTGGCGAAGCTTTAACACTGCTCTACTGAAATAATTGTCTTTAAAGTAAGCAACAGATTGCCTTTTTATGTGCTGCTGAAATTTATACAACGTGAAGGTAATCTTCGAAAGAGTAAGGATAAACTTGAAATTAAAGATCCTTAAAATCAATTAACTGATCAAGTTGTATATCCTTTTAAAATGTTTCATACTAACAATTATCTATTACTGACAGAGAAACCTAAGAAAGCAAAAATTCAGAATTTAAATGTTTTTATAAACCTGTGTCTCATTTTTTACTGTAGTGCTCGAACTGTCATATCCCTGGCAATTAATTCTGCAGTAACTTTATTCTCTTTTTATAGTTTTAACACTCAAACTAAGGACATAGTCTAATGTAAACCTAGCTGAATTGAAAACAGAAAATGTATGTGAATATGTATGAAAATATGTATATAAAAATATGTATTTTTAAAGTTACTTTTAAAAGTCTTTCATATTATATATTACACACACAAACACACACACGATGTGAAGATCACTTCTAACCACCCAACATAAGAGTATACTTTTAAGAAATATAGTGTTCAAATATTGTTTTATCCCATATAAGAGCAATTTATGGCTGTTTTATGGTTTTCATCAGGCTATGTCACTCTAAACCAACTTTGCTAACAAAGGGTAAACACAGTAGGGAATGAAATATCTTTTAACAAATAAGAAACACAGCGACAGCATGTATGTGATAGGAAAAATTAAAAGTTCCTGAGTAAATAGTATACATGAATTGACTTCAATCTGAAGTGCTTTGTTATCCCTGAAAATTAGTTAAAATTCATTGAAGATTATTAGGACCCATTTGAATGTTTCATCTACTTGGATTGGGTGTCTTTTTAGTATCAGAACTGAACGATACCTATTAGATTGAATATTTTACACTCATAAGAGGTTTAAAAAACTAATCAACAGAAGTAGACTGCATGTTAACTAATCACTAAGTGACTCTTGATCAGAATTGAGCATTGCCAAGAGGCTCTCAAACAGGAGCGATCATGCCCTTTCTTTCTTAAGAGGACCCTGCTGCATAGCTGTGTTACAGTTTCTTCAGTGAAGGAGAACTCTAAAGAAAACCACACTATGATTGCCTAATGTAGCTGTCCAGTTCATTGCAAGGTCAAACTGTGAAACTTTAAAATCCAGTTAAGACACTTATAAGTATATCCTGTGAAAGAATTCTTATTATCTTGAATGTCATGGTAATGTTAAATCTAAAATGCTAAATCAAAGTAGTATTTCACTGGGATCCAATTTATCATATAAAATAATAATCAAAATGTTAGATATGATATGAAGTATGGCTTATATTTATTTTCTCCTTCTCCTTCTTCTCCTACTTCTTCTTCTTCTTCCCCTTTTCATTTGCCCTGTTCTCTTAAAATCTATGGTCTTTTGAATAAATTTATTTTAGTTCCTCATCCTTAGCCTCAAAACTAATCTTTTCTTAGAATACTTAAAGGTTTGACTGTATGTATTCTGTTACTGTGTGTGTGTGTTGCATTTATTTTCCCCTCTCTGTTCTTTGCAAATATTATTTCTTCTTTCTACAATGTGTTTGCACACATTAGAACACATTGCACGCAGAGGTAAACACTAGGATGTTTACCTCTGTGGTTCTCAGTGTGAGCTGCGTATTTGGGTTACCTAAGGACCTTGAAAACCATCTCTGAGACTGCAGATTTATTTTATTATTTCTTACGGATGGGTCAGGAATTGTTTTTAAGTTCACCAATTATAACGTTCAGTCAAAGTTATGAACCACTAGAAACCCTCCTTAAACACTCTTGGAGATATAGGACAAGTGACACCTGTAGATTTGTTGCTTTCTATAACACACCTTCGGAAAAAAAAAATCATTTTCCTTTCAACCGTTAGCACTTATGCACCATCCTACTCATATAGTTGTCAATATACTGTTGAAGAGCCTCTTAAATAGTGATTTAAGACGTTGGTTATTTGTGGGCATATTATATTGTCTTATTTTTCTTGCTTTCTTGTAGATTCTTACAGTCAGACATTATGGTTTATACATCTTTGGTTGGTGCTGTGCCTTGTGTACTTCATATGCTAAGTAAAGTTCTCTTTATGTTAGTGTTAACTAATGTATTATCCACAGCTAAATAAATTCGGATCCCATAAAATTAAATATACTTGTTCTACAATCTTCACATATAATTTATCAGGAATTGTTAATCAAATAAAGGGTGTAGTCTTAAATACATATATATAAGTATTAATATTTAGAGATGTGTGTGTATGAACTTCCAAGGAAGAATTAACAATAAAATAAAAGTTTTAAAAATAAAAGAAGAAACAAATCCAAGATGATATTACTAGTTTTTATATTAAAAAATAAAAAATGAAAAGGATATATCATATTCTAACCTTACTAAAGGCATGTATGTGGTTTTCTTTTTCTCTGAATTTCCATGCTTTGAATAGTACTTAGGTCAATATAAATGCTTGATAGCATTTTATGGATTTAAAGAATTAAATAATGAATCTATTTTTATGTATCCTATAAAATAAACATAAATAAATATAGAATTATAAATTCAGACTGAATCAAATGAATTTTTCATTGTAAGAATCAGGGACTGATACAATAAAACATAAGCATATAGATTATAACAGCTTCCCTGATAAGAAGTCCCAGCTATCTGAGAAGGATTTCTATAGAATGTCTTAGGTATGGTCGTTTTGGTTAGAATACTTGAACATTGAACTATATATTTTTTTCAAGATAATAAATTGTAATAGTCCAGCTATGATTTGGAGAAGATAATTCTCAATAAAAATAAGATAACTTGGCTTCAACCTATAACGTGTGCCCAACACTTTGTTGAAGTGGCTTTCTTTCCTGGAGTAGAATAAGTTTTATACCATGCTTATGTTGAGTTGTTGCTATGGTAACTATGTATGTCTTGTAAAACTGTAAACAATTGTGTAAAGTGGTCAGATAGAGCACATGTTTATACCTGGACTAGTTCAGTTCAAATGTATACATTCCATTTTTAATATTACCTTTACAAAGAAATATTTATTCACTTCAGATGGATCCTCAGAACCCTAATCCAAAAGATTACGGCCATTTGTGTGTGGGTACATGTGTGTAATTGGGGGGAAAGTGACTTTTCTTTCTACTTTCCAAATCATAAAATGAGGTGATTATAATACAGACAACTAGAATTCACAGTTCATCTATATAATCATTATGAGTAGTCTCTGAAAACATGCCAAAAGCTTTTCTAAGAATTAGGCCCTCAGGTATAAAGATTAGTACGGTTAAATTGACTGCTGGCGATTTGAACAATCTCTAAAGGCTCTGCATAAAATCCATTGAAATGAAAATTTTCGTTTGAAGAATGTGCTGCCATGGGCAATCTATGCTAACCAATTTATAGTCTCTATTTTTATGGGAGTTTGGAAGAAAATGCTTTTAAATCAGCCAAACAAAACTCCCTGAATATGTTATAGATTAATATGTGATGACTTTGCCACCATAAAAAAAGATAGAAATTATGAGAAGTCAGAGGGCATGCATCTCCTGCATGCATCTAGCTCTGCTTATGGGTTTGAAACAGGGAGTGATGTTTCTATGTTGTCCTCTATGCTAAATCCCTGAATGAGACAGTGGAATGTAAGACTAAGGTTCTTGTCTAATAACATTTATTCCCAAGGAAAATTTAACTTTAAAAAGCACTTATACAAAAGTTAATTATTAGTAGCAACACCACAGCCATACTCAATATTCATATATTTTCAATGTCATATGGAAACAGTAACAATTTAGATTCACTCACTCAACTAATAAACACATTTTCTAATTGGCAATACGTAACTATTGTCACATTTGGGGGGTCCTATAGATTTTTAAAAGTACTGTTCACCATGGAAATGAATAACACTTTCTATCTCCAGATTGGTCCCAAATCTGGAGATAGAAAAATAAAATTTAAAAAAATGCTCAACTTTGACTTATCTTTTGTGTTAATTTATTTTCCTAATTTCTGGAAATGTGTTGTATTTATCCATTTGAAAGATGTAATGTTAGCAAATTCAGAGCAGTAAATATAGTTAAAAATTAAGTGTGTGAGACAGAAGTCCAGACAGCAGATTTTTATAGCTAGAATGAGAAAAATGAGAATGTTAGAAATTATGTTATGCTGTTACTCTAAGGAATGATACACTTTGACTGTGACTAAATGTATTAATTATCCAGAATATTTTCTCATTATTGTCACATGAAAGATGAAATTTCATCATTCTCAAAAAATGTTGACTTTGTTTTATCCATCTTTCAAATATCAACCCAGAATAGAAATTACAGAAATAAGTAAATTTAAGAGAAAATTGTGATGTCATCTATCTGCTTAAAAACTCAAAGAAAATCTTCAGAACTTTCCAAGGCCGACACCAAGGGTTGGAAATTATATTAAGCAGTACAATAATGGGACAAATATACAAAGATAATATCTGTAGGCATCTCAGCATAATGGAATCATAACAATAAGCAATAGAGTCATATGAAGAATACTTCACAGCAGGAAGAATATATTGTGGTTTAAATAGAGTAATAAAGTTAGAAGATGAATCAAAATGCAGTAGCATATATATATTTATGCTTATATTCATAGCATATATATGTATGAATATATACCTTTATTTTAATAAAACACACAATACTATGTTTCACAAAATTTTACCTCTGAATTTCATTCAAAAGGCAGGTAGTAATACGAAAGTTTTCAGATGCACTGAAAACTGAAGACTATAGAAAGTTTTTATAGACTGTAACTATTCTTCCTATAGTTAAATGTTACAAATGTATGATAAAGTATAGATTATAACTATTCTTCCTATAGATATAGTGAAGAGTTAACTCACATTTAAGAAAAAAAATAAAAAAGATAAATTAAAATTTAACTCCTAGTATATAATTTTATGTGAGTTAACCATGCACTCATGTAGTTTGAGGAAAATTAGGAAAATAACAAAATGTATTGAGAACATACAACACAAAACATGACGAAATATAGCTATGGATACCCTTGTTGTCCCATGGCCTCTCCTACATACAGATTAGAACTTCCTCTGCACACTAGGGGAAGAAGCCACATACATTTGCAAATCAAAATAAAATGTATAGCATAAGAGCTATTCCTCAACTCTATTATATGGACTTTATATATGTAACAATATATTGAGCAGCAAGACCTAGCGCTAGACAATGGCAATACAGCAATATACGAGATAAACACTTTCCTTCCTGCTTGTGAAGTTTACAGGCTAAAACAAAACCCAAAACTAAAGCAAAATCTAAACTCTGAACTGATGTGCTAATGGAACAGTTATTGGATGGGTTGTGTGGATTAGCATTTCAAAATAAAAATATGAGCTACCCAATCAATAGTGTTATTAATAATACAGCATAATTCCTGTATCACTTATTTATTTTACATTCATGCAATTCAAGCAAATTTGGCACAAATTAGTCAAAATAAAATAAACACCGAGGAAGCTGATGGGATTTTGAAAATAACAATAACGATAACATGTTAAGTTTTAGTTCAACCAGCATTTTTGTGTGGGTGTATCAAACTCTGGGCAAAGAACTAGCTATAAAAGAGTAATGATTACCATATAAATCTCTGCTCTCAAGGACTCTAATTCTAGCTGAAGGGCAAATTGATAATTTAAAATAATGTGATGAGTATTAAGAAAGAAACAAGAATTACAAACTGTAGAGTAGAGAAAATAGACCCATTATGGGGGTAAGGGGAAATTTTTCTGGAAACAAATATGCCTCTCACTAAGCAGTAAGCTAAGAAAAAGATGTTGAAAGAGGAATTCTATGTATGGGGTGAAATATACATAAAAGTGAATGATAATAGTATGTATGAGTAAGGTCAAAGAGCTCTGTCTTACTAAGTCATTTAACACAGTACAGGGAATTGAAGGAGTAAGTTTAAAAGGCGTAGATTTCTTCCTTTCTAAGGGGATTGGTATTTATTCTAAGAATGATGAGAAATTATTAAAAATACCCTTACACTATTGGTAGAAGAGAAAAAGGAGGAAAACACTGGATGTGTATTTACCAACAGCTGATTTCCTAAAATTGTGCTTTGGGTTAGCTGAGATGGCATTGCCTTGACAGTACCAGGCTTGGGGAGTTGAAAGTAATAAGTTACAATTTAAACTTGTTTTATAAAAAACTAAGTATTTTTTATACTTGTATGATATGCAGAAAAACGTAATCATCCTCTTTACACTGGCCTTACCTAATTATTTTCTATTTCATCTTCGACTCCATTTCTTCAAGAGTAAACATGAGATTGACCTGGAGGTTTGGTGACAGGTATGCAGGAGAGTGCTGTGAAAGCAACGATGTAGTCAGCCATGAAATCCCTGCTGAGTATGGAGAGACATGAGGCCAGGAGCAAAGAGAGAAAAAATAGTGTACAGATATTCACAAGTTAGTTTTTAACTATTTATCCACTAAGACAGATATTTTGGTTTCTTAAGTATTTACAGATAAATGAACTATAGATTATGAATTATCAATTTGAGGCACCATACTGTGATCCATTTACCATCTTCAATGCTATTGTCAGAATATAATTAGTCAATATATATAAACTTCAAAGCTCAAGCTGTTGAACTAAAATGATACTATTTATCTCTTCACATTCAGAATTTCAAATGACTAAAAATATGTATTTCTATGGGGGTGAATTCTGCCCTTATTTATAGAATGATTATCTAAAGTGTCATTGAAGACTTAAAACAGCCCAGTTTTGTACAACTTTAAAAGGTAAGGCATATATGAGATTAAAATTGTGAATATACTCGGTGATTCTTCATAGTTAAATTCTTCAAATTTTAAAATATAGTTTTCTGAGATTCAGAAAAAGAGAAATATCTGAAAAAAATTACTCTTTGAATTCAGTAAGTTTGCCCCTTCATTATTAACACTGCAGTATTTCAAAGAAGTGTGTTTATGATTTGTCAGGGTCTTTTAGCTCTTTTACATTACAGAATGCACAAAAAAGCATAGCGTTTATTTAATTAATACATAGAATCCTTGCCTACATGATGGTAAATTTTATTAGGAACTTTTCCTAAATTAAGGAAAAAACATGAACTAAAACAATTGGCTATAAGTTGTTAATATAAATTGATGCAATAAAATTTGATATGAAAATATTAAAAAGCAAAAAATATTTTTGTAACAAAGAAAACCTGGAGTCAAATGCAAAAACCAAATACTACCAAACAGAAACCATAAATTTATGCAATTATAAACTTAAACTCAGACTCATTACCCAATGCAACCAATAGACATTAATGCTTTGGAAAAGTATGAAATGAACTATGAGTGGCTGCCTTGAAAATTCTCAAGTGGAAGAAATAACCTGAGGCTGATTACCACTGCTGCTGTGGCTCTGGTTGAATGATCCCTAATTTGACTCTAAAGTGACAATTTCACCAAAGTACAACAATGAGGAATATATGAAGACAGCCGTTTCAGCACAATGTTTTCAGAGGTGGGCTGACCTAATATTAGTGTCAAAATAGGAAGAAATTGAATGAATTTCCTAAAGAGTGAAAATCCAGAAACATTTAGGATTTAGCTTATTAGTAGCCAGCCAACAGTCTTCAATAGGAAAGCAAATGTTAACTCAATGGACTGACATATTCAAAGTAAACCTAATGGATAGATGCTATTACCTAAGATTATACAAACAAGAATCCAGTAACTGAAGACAGCTATAAAAATTTTCATTAGGTAATATGTAATTTGTATGGTATACCATATGCAAAGAATTAATATAAGCATATTCTAGTCCATTAGTATTTCAAGACTATTGCCTCTCATTTTTAATCAAAAATATTCAAAGAGAGGGAGAGATAGGCCTAATTTAAGTTTGTACATACTTAAGACTGTTATTTTAAAAATTTGTGACAATGAGAGAATACCTGAAAGAATTTTTTCTCTTGAATGTGAGTTGAAGGGACTTTTTTAAAACATAAAACATCTTTGCATTTTTAAAAATAATTAGTAATTGCTTGCATACAAAAGTTCCTCAATTAATATTTATTAAATGATCAATTTTGTGTTTCCCATCCCGCAATATATTTGTGTCTCTTCAACACCCATTTCATACTGAAGTTAACATTTATAGATATCTTTTAGGAAGTATCATGACTAAAAAGGTTACAAGTGTCCATTTTCCCAGCCTATCTGAAAAATAAAAAATAAGAATCAGAATTCATAGCTATTGTAGTGGAAATTTGTGCCCCTGTCTTTTACTTGCAGCTCACCTGTTCCCTAGACGCTGTTGACTGTTGGCTAATACCAACTCCTGTTTTCTCTGTGAATTCCCCTCACCTAACTGGGAGCTTCCTCTACATGGAGTCTGTGTTCCCTCAGTAACTGACTTTCAGCCAGGTACAAAAGCCTGGAGCACTCTCCTCAAGGGAAAAGCTAACTCTGTGGTGTAGCCATATCCCAGAAATTGCATGGGTTGAGACTGAAGTTAGTCTCCAATTGAGAAAATATCTTTGTTGAGTTCATTCACTACCTTATCTTGTTTCTTTCACTCCCTTTCTTCTGAAAGCACTCCCCTCAATAAAATATTTGAACAAATTTCCCAATTTCAGGCTCTGCTTCTAGGGAACCTGACCTAATAAAATAATTGAGAAAGATAATCATTGCATTTCAGAGGGAATATGAAATAATTGAGGTGCTAGTAACAATGTATTTCAAACAAGATTTTAAAAGTACTTGAAAAAAGAAGATTTTTTAAGTAAGTTAAATGATTTTAATTATTCATTCATTAGTCACCTTATTTGAAGGTGACTGATGCTTAAGAATCTATGCCTTCTCAATCACACACAACTACTGGCCTTTAAGGTCATACTGCTGCCTGTCTGTTGGGTTTACAAATTCTACAATAGAGAAAGAGGTAAAATGATAGCCCACAGCCCATGTTTTAAGAGTAAAACTGTATTTCATGAATGCATTAGTAATATATTCATGCATAACAAATTACCACAAAACTTATTGCCTTAAAATAACACACATTTCTTACCTTACAGTTTCTGGGAGTCAGCGATCTGAGTTTGACTTAACTAGGTGCTCTGTCTGAGGGTCTCTCACAGGACCGCAATCAAGGTGTCATACATGGGTCGCATCTGAGGGTCCAGTTGCTGATGGATCTACTTCCAAGTTCAGTGGTTGTTGGCAGGAATCAGTTCCCCAGTGGCTTTTGGCTAGAAATATTCCACAGTTCTTTGTTAATTTGAGTCTCTCCATCAAACTGTGCAAGTCAAAAAAGCAATGGAGAGGATGATTTAGCAACATGGAAGTCACACACTTTTGTAAGTTAATTACATGATTGACATCTCATCAACTTACTGTAGTTTACTGATCACTAGGATTAGTTTATACTTGTGAGGAGTGGAATACACAAAAGCATGAATACCAGGAAGTGAGGTTTATTGGGAACTAAATTTGAAGACTTATTAGCACAGTCGAACAAAAAATTGTTGTTTTCCCTAGCAGTCAGATCGCTAAAGAGCCATTTTAATACAGAAACGTATTAATTCCATTTCACTTTCATTAAAACAATGAAACCATGTCACCCAACTACTACTTCCTAACAAATGTCTCCAAGAGCACTGGACACTTGTAGTCTGATCAGATGTATACCCTAAAGTGGTTTCACAACCCCTTGAGAGAAAGAAAGTAAAAAATCTGAAAGAAGAGGGAAAACAGTTATACAAATGGTGAGTGTTTAAATTTTTGTAATCTGGATAACATGAACATTGTTACTGGAATTGCAGATGGATAAAGAAAGGGACAAAGGTAAAGGGATGAAGAAGAAAGCCAGAGTAATATTTTTTTAAAAACTAGTATCAAATCATGTTACTTGTCTTCATTTAACCCGTCAGTAGCATCTCTGAGCCTTGGGGCTTAAACTTATCAGTTCCCCATACTCTGCATGATCTCGAAGTGAATTTGCTCCCACCTAACTCTGACCTCATTTCCTGATCTCCTCTATTCCACACCTGCCTCCCCTATAGTTCAATGGAGTCATCTTTAAGTCCTCATGAACTGCAAAATATTTCCCACCTTGGATATACTTAGTTTTCCCTTTGCCTGAAAGTTTTTATTTCACATTTCACTTAATGAATCCTTCCCAAGATTCTGTGTTCACTAATAACAAGTCACGGCCACTCTTTTAACTGAAAATTACTTTTAGCCAAGCAAGAGCAGGCTAGAGCAAGAGCTGCCAAGGAATAGGCAGCTATTTCCTTCTACTGAGCTATCCCCCCCTCAGACTTGAATCCATAACTTATTGACTAGGATACAAAAGGAATAAGTGTCTCTTCTTCAAAAAGACATGAATTGATACTCATTGTTTCTTTATAGTAGGTATCACTGTTTATAATTATTGTATTCATTTTTTTGCTTATATTTGTTTATTGCCCCTATTTGGATGAAAGCTCGCAAAAGGAGGCAGGATCTGTCTTTTTTCTTGATCACTGTCAGGAAATCAGGAAAGTGTTCGGATTATGGTAAGCTCTCAATAAATATATTTTGTTTTTATTAAAATATAGTGAATTAATTATTTACTGGATCAGAACTGAAGTGTGTTCTTTTGGCCCTATTTAAATTTAAACAATGGCATGTCTTGTCTGTCTTGGCTGCAGCTGTGGCTTGGATATGATTTGTCTATCCCCACTTAAGCTCTTGTTTGAAATTAATCTCCAAGTGTGGTGGTGTTGGAAGGTGGGGCCCAGTAGGAGGTGTTTGGGATGTTGGAGCAGATCTCTCATGAATAGCTTGCTGTTCTTCTAGGTAGTTAATGAATTATTGCTCTCATGAAGCTTGACTAATTCTCTTGGGAATGTATAAGTTCCAATGACAGGGAGCTGGTATAAAGCCAAGACATGCCCCAGGTCCTCTCTTTACACATGTCTGCTTCCCTTTTGACCTTCTCAGCCATGTTATGACTCAGCATGAAAGTTCTCACCAGAAGCCAGTGCCATGCCCTTGAACTTCTCAGCCTGCAGAACCATGAGCTAAATAAACCACTTTTCTTTATAAGTTACCTAGTCTCATGTATTCTTTTATAGCAACACAAAATCTAGTACGCTCTTTTATGTCTAGAATTAAAGTAGTACATTGTAGTGCCCCCAAATAGTCACAGTTCATATTTTGGTGCCTATGTAATTATTAATACCACTCCCTTTATTCTCAAAAGTATCCTGGTTGGAATGATAAATTAAATGGCTACTGAATTTGTGTCTCCTAAAACCTCTCTCTTCCAATCCTCTATTACCTTTTTTTTATGAGCTTATTACGAAGAAACATCTTTGGAAGAGTAAAATTTCATCTCTCTTGGGTGTAAGACGTTGAGTAAGTCAAATGTCTTTCAATGTATATTTAGTATATTTTAAGGGCATTACTCACACCCACATTGTAGGGGTGTCATGATTTGTAAATGACACAATGCTCATAGAGAATCAGATATTAGGCATTTAAATGATAGTTCCCCTCACCGAAGATAACCATGACAGCCAAGCTCCCAGGAGTTTAGTGTATATATATTTATATATAAATATATATAAATATATACAAATATATGTATAAATATATACAAATATATATATAAATATATATATATTTATATATATACTGGGTTAGATGTATACTTTACTTTCTTGATCTGTTGCACTTGGATATATAAAATATTTAAATGGAGCTGCGGATAAAAGAAAGTTAGCATATAGTATAATTTCTGAAATTTAGTCCTCTCCGAAGCAGTCACCCACTTTGATGACCAAGCATTAAAATGTTTATAAATAGTATGTTTAAGATTTAGTAAAATACATTAAGTTTGTGCATTTAAATTGGGAATGAATGGCATCTTTTAAAATATATTTATAACCTAAATTACAAATATTAATGTAAACAATTAAAAAGGAACGATCATTACTTTTAGTTATGTTAAATGTTTTCTTTTTTCTTAAAGAACATAGAGAATCTATGTCAGTATTATCTGAAAATTAAATTTTTACTTTTATGCTGCCAATAAGTAACACTTTGGGTACATGCATTTAAAAATTAATACTAATAATGTTCATTTTTCCCAATTTACTTATCAAAGCAAAGGAAGCCCTAAAAATATGAGAAGGTAGTTAGAAAATCAAATAAGCTCCCTAACCACAGCTTTAAAAGTATCTGGGTTAGAAGGCCAAAATTCTTCTATTTGAAAGTCAACAACTCAAATCAATGTAAAGGAATGTTGTTTTCGGTAGAGATTACTGAAGTCAGACTACAATGACATCCTCTTCCCTCAGACTGTCAAGCAAATAGACAAAAACTACTTTAAGTCTTTAGTTAGATACATGAAAGTATAGGAGAAATGAGTCAAAACTAGAATTACTCAAGCCTTAAAAATACTGAATTTTTTTTTATTAAGAAAGTGAAGGAATAAAAGAATGGCTACTCCATAGGCAGAGCAGCCTGAAATGTTTTATAATTGAGAATTCCTACTCTGCCGCCTTAAATAAGGGCCTTTTTATTAACAATTTTTGAAAGATCAAGTAGAGAAAAACGTTAGTGGGCCAGGATGTGGGACTTTTGGTGTCTTCAGCAGCTACTGTTGACCAGCCTTTTCTTTACTCTACAATAGCAAGTAGTAGCAATGATACGAAATGAGAAACTATTTGACCAGGGTGAGTGATAGAGCGAAAGGTTATCTCATATCTTTCAGAAGCCTTGGAACATCTGGAATTGTTCAGTTTATTTCACATGGGCAATAAAATGGAAAAGCTGGTGTATAGTAATTTAGTGGCTTCCCACTTCATCATGCACTCTTTGTATTTTTGCAATAGATTAGATATGTGTTTTTATTTTTGAATGCTAAATGGTGTTCATTATATAAATGAAATGAGCCACTTGGTGACTATGGAGACATTGTTTCTACAACCTGCCAAAAAATAGCTGAACAACTGCCATGAGTGATGATGGGGAACTAAGTCTTTGCATATGCTGAAAAAAATATAAAAAATAAATTCCATGTGTATTGCATGTCCTTCAATTCACAGCTGGTTAAGCCATTAAAAGTACCACATTTTTTTCCAATTTGCTTCACACTGAATGGAATTTATGAGTCTATTTGTAAAATTAACATTCATTCTCCTCTATTATTAAGATTCTGATTATCTTGTTTTCAATTTCCAAGACTACAGAATCAACTCTTTCTCCCTTTAGTCCTCTATTTTACACTACTTTTTCCATTATTTGTTACTAAGTCAGATGATGGCCTGGCAAAGTGGAGAAATAGTGAAAATAATGTATCTAACAATTTATCAAAAGCCTTGATGAATTTGGAAGTTGATGGGTATTTAGATAATAGCTTGATGGGTGAAAAGACAGATGAGAGACAGAGAGAGAGACATTTCTCTCTCTCTCTCTCACACACACAAACACACACACACACACACACACACACACCTCCCCACACCCCCCACACACATTTATATATGCGAATACCATCAATCAAGTCTCACGTAGGGCAGGGACCCTTTCTTACTTCCTGACTCTGCTCAGATGTTAGTTTTATAAAGTTTAACTTTCAATGCTCTATTTATATTGAATGGGTTGGTTTTTATTATTAATATTTATGAGTCTCTTCCTGTCTTTCATGATCATTAAATTGCTTTCACTTCTTATCCAGTGCTCAATTTTACCCATTTCTTAAATTTTACTCTTAAAAGATCAGGGTTCAAGTTCATTTAACGGCTCCTCATTTAAGAACTATATAACCTCAGATAAAATTAACTTCTTTGATTCTCAATGTCTTCATCTAAAAAATAAAGTTATCATGACTCTTATTTATTTCACTACAAGTTTGTAAGAATGAATAATAGTAAATGTGAATTTTTTTGTATAGAATAAAGTATACATAAAGTTAAAGAAATTATTAAAGGCTAAGACAACATACAAGCCACATTGTGGAACAAGTCATCTCAGTCTATTTAATAAGCCACATGTAACAGGCAGAAGGTAATGTCATAATTTTCTTTGGTTTCCTTTGTTTGCCAAACATAATTTTTTACATGTATTAAAATGTGGAATAAATAAACCAAGCATCTCTTAATGACTATGTGCTTCAATAATGGCTTTTCTACCAGTTTTGTTAGAAAAAATTTCTTAAGGTATTCATATGAGAATTACAGTTTTGTTACTGCTGTTAAGGTTATAATAAAATGTGACTATTTTTGTCATTTTTTAAAAATTACAGGTTGTAGCCATCTCAGTGCAAAGCTAAAATATGGTATATACAAAATTAATTTGTAACAACTTATACATAAAACTGATTTTTACAAAATATCTTTGTGGAAATACAAGCAAAAAAGTGAACAATACAGCATTAATTAATTCAATCAAGTGCTATCTTTTAAAAATGTATTTTTCTAAGACACTTAAGCTTAAATGATATACTATTAAGTTTCTCTTCTTAAAAATGCAGATGCTAATTTTGAACATACTGTAATAGGATTCTGAATACGAAACAAAGGGGAAATGACCCTGATTCTAATTTATTTTGATAACAAATCAAGGTTTACAGTGTTATCCATATATTAAAAAAAAAGTAGGCATTTGAGAAATAGGGGGAAAATGGAGAAACTTCATACTTTGAGACCTAAGACATATGCATATTTTCACAAGTGTTTTGAGAATAACAAATACCTCTACATGATTTTTACATTAAAAACAATTTCTGTTGCCAATAGGAATATCTTAATTTCCATACTCTCATTGGTATTGTAAAATTTCTTGGAAGAAACAGAAATAATCATTCTCCGTCTTTTAATAATTATAAAAGCCATTGGATGCAACTTATTCTTCTGAACATTTTACTAAAAATGTTTTTTTAATAAGTTTACAAATATTGCTATAACTAAAGTTGAGAATTTGAAGCATTACAAATCTGTGTACTTTTTTCTTCCTAGAAAAAAGTAGAAGAAGCTAGTGTTATTATGCTAGCTATCTAGTAAGTACATTAAACAGTAAAAATAGAAAGACTGTATAGAAACTAATATGCTATTGAGGTCAAATTAGCTTATAAATTTGCTTTTCAATGAAGAGGACATCCTCATATATACAGGCCCTGGTGATAAGAGGAAAAATATTTCTGTCAAATATTTTTCTGCTTGGTGAATTAACTAACAGTGTTTCTCTCTTTTATCATTATTGCATAATTTCTTTTCATCTCATAAAAATTAGGATTCATTGAGACAGATAGAAAAATCTTTTAAGTCAGTAGGACAAAAGATATGTGTGCTACCATGAAAGTCTTCATAAATTTTCCTAAGAGATGATCTGGCTCAAACAATTGGTTGTCAGTTTTTTCTATTGCAAGAATGTTAAAAAAAAAAGTGTACAACTTCTCTAGCACATTGCTAAGAAATATTTGTCCTAATAGATTTGGAAACTCTCTTAATAAGATTCACAGAATCAATTCTGATTCCAAATTATGCTTGTCAGTATTGTAACCAAAGTTCAGAATGACAACATTTCCAAGGTTTTTGTGACTCATGGGGCAGATTGCCATAACACGGACTGGTGACATTTAGTGTCACTGAATGAAGACACAAGTGCAAATTGTTTACTTAAAATGTTTTAAAAGTTGTCTCTATGCAAGAACTCATCCAAAGAAAAAAAAATTCAAGGAATGCATGACCTAAAACTGAATCTGGAGAATTTGGCTGTATTTTTAAACAATACATAGGGGTAGAATTTTGTCTCCATATTAAAAAAAAAAAAAGAAATAAACCTGGAAAAGGCTATGCAAAACTCTGTGAATATTACATTGGGTCTTTACAGTTCGTGTCCCTGGGATGAACATGAACAAGATGGTTCTGGGAAACAAAATTCACAAAGCTCAAAAAGAGGTGTTCACAGAAATAAGGTTGTGTCTTGAAAGCTTTCCTAGGTGTCCCACACAGCTCAGTGAAACTGAGTCCTTATTTGATGTAGTTTCCATTCACAGCTGTCATAGTCTACAGTGCAGTTCTTTTCACCCCAAAATATGTGTGGTTTTGACAAATATTCTCCCTAAAATAACCCAGAATACATGATAAGATTATTAATAGGCATGCTCTTAATAGACAATGTCAGTAATTTTAACACTTGGTCATTCAAAACTCTAGAAATGCTGATACAAAAATATGATGGCTACTAAAGTAATTTAGGGAGAAAAAAATGACCACAAAACTAACAACACTGTCTTTAAGGCACTAATAGTATCACTAGAATTATTAATTGACAATATGCACTAAAAATACAAAATTAAAAACTACTTAAGTGTCAGTAATAAATACTAAGATAATGCTACCAATGTATTAACAGTCCTTGGTAGATTATTTATTCTCAGGAAAAATAGGCTAGACTCATGTAACTACTCATTTATTCAGCCTAGTCAAATCTCGCAGGGCATTGGAGGTTTAAAAACAAGATTCCAGGAAAAAATGGCTAATTCTGTTGTTGTTGTTGTTGTTGTTTTGTTGTTGTTTTTGTTGTTTTGAGACAGAGTGTCACTCTATGACTCTATTGCCCAGACTGGAGTGCAGTGGTGTGGTCTCAGCACTGCAACCTTTGCCTCCAGGGTTCAAGTGATTCTTTTGCTTCAGCCTCTCAAGTAGCTGGGATTACAGGCACCTGCCACCACACCCAGCTAATTTCTGTATTTTTAGTAGAGATGGGGTTTCACTATGTTGACCAGGCTGGTCTCGAACTCCTGACCTCAAGTGATCTCCCTGGCTGGGCCTCACAAAGTGCTAGGATTACAGGCATGAGCCACCATGCCCAGCCACTAATTCTTATAAGGAAAGCAATACCTCTATTTCATTGAAAGCTTACTTTAACATTTTTAAGGTTAATTTCATTTGATACTCCAACAACCTATGTAAAAGATACTATCAATTCTATTGTAATAGTAGATAAATTGAGGTTTAGTAATCTTGACTAGATAATCTAATTATATTCATCCAGATGCAGAGCCAACTGCAGCTTCAAATTCTTCTTCAAACCAAGAATTTGTTGATTCCAAAAACCATATGGCCCATTCATTCAAATATTGGCAAGAGAATGAGCCTATAAGTAAATAAATGTGCTCAGTTCCAAGGTAAACACCAAAAGTAATAGGGTACTCAGCAGTGAAGTGTTGGCCAGGGGTGATGAGAGTGGCTACAGAGTGAATCTTAGTGATTAAGTAATTTAAAATGATGAAACAGTTGTAGAGACCAGAATTCGTGAAGGCTTTAGCAAGTTGCCGTTGAAAGCTTCTCTAAATGTTCGTTCTTTTTTTTTTTTTTGCACTTTGAAAGCAACAATCGTTACAACTAAAACAATCTCTTTTTTTTCAGTCTGAATACTTCGGAAAAGACAGTAAAAGTAAATACCCCTAACTCCTCAGGACTGTAGAAGATTTCTTCCCTAATAGCAGAAAGACAGTATTAAATCTGACAATTCGGAAAAGTCCACGTCTTGCCCTGAGTAAAATTATACATGTGTTTGTGTATTTGTATCTTTACATTTATATGTATGTATATATCTTTATATTTATATTTATAAAGGTATATGCATATATATGATTCATAATTTTAAGTGAAGACATTACAGTATATTAAAAGAATATTATCTGTTCTTATAGCCAACTATTTGAATATAAATTAATATTAGACATTAAAATTCTAAAAAATATAAAAAAATAAAATTCTAATTATTTATATTTTAGTTGCTGGAGATAAATTAAATACTGCCTCATTCATCAACTGAAATTCTTCTTCCAATTGTCTCAAAACCAAATAAATAAAACTAAGCAAATTTTCTAATTTATACATTTTAAAATTGTATATTTCCCCAAAATTAACTTAATACATACAAAATAAGGCTTTTACTAATTCATTAGAAAACTTTATATATCAAGAACTTTCTTTGGTCATAATAGAAAACAAATAATATGAAAAATATTGATATTTATTGCCAAAGAAGAGTAGAAGAGATTTTGAACTTCATACAATCTTACATTTCATCATTTTACAGGAGAAGTAGAAAAAAAATTCAGCAGCAAAATGACTTGTTCAACATCACAGAACAGAGCAAGGATTGAAACTCAAAACTCTGTTTAATGTGGGACAGTTTACAAAAATGTCCATCTAGTCTTTTCCTCTCATTAAGAAGTAGCGCCTATTTCTCCATGCCTTTTATATTTGGTAGCCTAATGCTAATTGCTTTCCGCCACTGTTACATTAACAAATATGCAAGTAGATGCTTTAAAAATGGGTGGGCATTGAGGCTTGCTCTCTTTCTGCTCTTGGAACTCTGGTAAACATAGGATAACATGCATGATGATTAGAGTCATGTATCCCAAATGTCTCTATCACCTTGGCCAACTGCCTACTAAACACCTCATGTATGAGTGAGCATAGTCTGTATCATTCAGCCAATAATCAACGTTCCATCTACTCACAGCTGTGTTTGTATCCATAAGAGTCAGCCAAGCCAGTATCAAACAAGTTAACCTGGAGAATAATATATATCCAGCAGAACAACAGAATCATCAGTTAAACAAATCTTTGTTGCTGAAAGATACTGTATTTTGGAATGATATGTTACACAGCAAAGGCAAACTGATACAAATAAATTTTCAACTTCAGTATTTAATAAGTAAGATTTTCACAAATCATCTTTCCAGGGTTACCCCAAAAAGCAGATCTCCCATGTGTATCATGTTGATAAAATCAAAGGCAAATGAGAATCTGCTGCTTAAAACTTGTTGGAACTACCCTAAATCTATTGAAAAGTCTTCTAAGAGACCACTGCTAAGGCAAATAATTTCCATTAAACATGATAAAAGACTTTCTTTTATCAAATATGTGTAAGAATTTCAAATTACAAAAATAAGGGACCCCAAATAAAAGTGCCTAAGAACGCAGTTTGATAACCTGGAGACATCAAATAGAAGAGAAAAACAAATAATAATGATCTTAACAAAATATGGTCAACCTCAATGATAAAAAAATAAAAATTCAGAAAGAATTCAGAGAATCTTAAAGAGGTTAGGCATGTTGGAATAAATTTTTTGTTACTCAATCCTGTATTCTCAGAAGAAAAAACAGAGCTAAAACTTAGCCCAATTAACTGATTTAGGGGATATTTAAATTACTTTTAAGTCTGTCATTTTATTGATAAAAATATTAAGTCAATGTGACACACTAGTCACAATAAAACAAATGGCATAAATACTTATATAACTATAATTGATAATAAATTAAATGACTGACTAGTGGAAAGCTGTGAGGTACTGATTTCAGTGACGTATAATTTTGGGAAGCAAAATATTTCCCAGAGAGTTTAGACGTGAAGGCTTCTAAAAAATTGGAGTTTATCTCTCTTGGAAAGCTAGGATACTTTGGTTAAAAGGTAGCTAACTGACCACGGTGCTTTGATTCTGAGACAAGGCAGAATTATATTCTCTATATTCACCACTTTGAGAATTAGGAAGGATGAAAGTAACAGCACGTTATTCTTTTCAGTAATGCATACTTTCACTTCAAATTTTCATCTTAAATTTTAAGTAAAATTCAAACTAACATTAGAATGAACAAGTTTCCATTACACAAAGGGCCATAATATATCACCACTAGAAATTAGTCTCTATTTTTATGTGCTTAATAACAAACATGACAATTTCAAATGCTATGGGTTAGAGGATATCAATGCTTCTTGTATAGATAAGTCTAGTTCTCCAAGAAACGAAACATTTATCAAGGTATTTGAAGCAATGCAGGTGAAAAACCTTGGGAAATACAATGTATTACGCATGTGAAGACAATTGGCGAGGGAGACATAGAGAAGGGCAGACTGTAAGAATTATAGTAGAAGGAAGTGGAGTAATATTTGTGAAAGATGATTTCTAAAATATCTTATGTGAATTTGAGCACATCAGTTAATTGCAGTAATGTTTCCTTAATTTTTCATTAAAAAATTTTAAAGTTACCCATATTCAGCTTAATATGTGGTCATTTTAACTTGATTAGCATCATGAATTATTTGAGTGCTGCACGCAAAGGCATGGAATTTTAGAGAAAGTCTATTTTCATTCTTTATCTGTTCAAATTGTCAAAACATAGATTATTTGACTTTCACCAAATTGTCTGTACTTCTGTTACAGCATTTTTTGCCATTCACCATGAAATACTTTTTATTATAAAAACCAGCTTTCAACTATTTAAATAGAATGAATATTCTGTGGAAGAGGAATTAATTTCATCTGCAAAAGTATAGAATTACAGCACATTTTAGAAACTCTATTGGTCTTGACCATATCATTTTGTATATAGAATTTTATGCAGGAGAAAAATTAGAATCTGAAAATCAGGTAGTTCTGAAAGTGCATGTCCGGAGCCATAAGAATTAAGATAAACAGGTTAGTTTGCTTGTTTTGGCTTGTTTGCCTTGGTGTCATTGTCATTGTTAGATGTTTAATGATCCAAACCAGTATATTTCTAACTCAGTTATATACTTGTTGTGTCTATTATTTGAGAGTTTTTATTCACATTGGGAAGGGATGTGTGTGTTTGTTTGTGTGGTGTGGCATGGGTGTATGTGTGTGGTTCATATATTAAAATTATATTAGTATTTTAAATAACTTTTTAATCTTTCTGATCATTTGAAACACTGGTTATTGTTTAAGCTAAAACACACATTTTCAAATGGAATAAAAGAAAAAGAGAGAAAGTGAGAGAGAGAGGGGAAGGAGAAAAGGAGGGAGGGAGGGAGAGAGGGAAAGAGGGAGGAAGGAAGGAAGGAAGGAAGGAAGGGAGGGAGGGAGGGAGGGAGGGAAGGAAGGCCACCCAAGGAGTTGTAGATAAGAAGTATGGGATAAGTTGGGAAAAATTTATGAATGTTTTAATTGTTTAGGTCTATAGGATATGAAACCAGGTTTTTAAAAGGACCCAATTTTGCTCCATTTTATGCTTTGATCCACTGATTAACATTAGCAACCACGAACGCACTTTCCTGATGGAGCCAACTGTCAGATAGTGATGCTTCCAGGGCCCAGTACAAAGTTTCCAGCTGTGGATGTAGACAGATCAAAGCATATGATGGACTCTCTACAACACAGTCTATCTGGAATACTAATAATAGTCTGTACTACATGTAAAGAATCAAGTCATTTTTCTCCACTCCTTCAAATAATAAGGGTTTCCTTGTACATGCTATTAATTGATTCAATATGCAGAAGGAATGTCTGAACTTTTCCCACGCCTGAACTTACTCGTTTTTTATAATATACATTAGTCCACCTCCAGAGGTTGTTTTAATTCAAATCAGGTTGTTATTTTTTTTTCATAAAAATGGAGTGGGTAAAACTTGTTATGTTTAGCTTTACGTGCTATGCATCTTCTTATGTTTTATAATTATTTGTGTATGTGCAGGTGACTACCCTATGCAATTTTGATACTGCTTAACTTGTTTTTGGTAGAATTTCATTACGTACTTTTCTAAATATTGAAAGTTTTACCATGAATACTTTATGAAGATTGCTTAGTCCTATGAGACCCTACTTAAGATTTTGAAGCCCCTAGTTCAAAGAACTCTTCAATAACTGGTAATTGTCTTTAAGCTTATCACACTATGAAAGACTGAAGTCTTTTGTTTGTTTGTTTGTTTTATATGGGACAGTAGGTGTTTGCTTTTTTTTTTTTTTATTCCAGATTCACCATTTGCTTCTCAACGGTTTATTCTCTAGTCAGGGAATTTTGGACATTTTTTACCCAGGTGATAGTTTCTATAGCTTGATTGTTTTAAGACTCTGGAGCATGGAAGATGCACCCACAGTCAACATGCATTCCTTATGTCTTCTGAAGGGAAAAATATAATGGCCAATGCTTCTAATTTCTAGCCACATAACCATGTATTGTACACCTCAGATGTATAAAAGCTATATGATAACGATACAGAAAGGACATAAAATAAAACATGTATAACAACAGGATCTCTTTCCTCACATAGCTGACTTCATTTTTCTCAGACAGTTTGTAGAGTTGCTCAGAAGTCCCTATGTGATCATTATTTATGTACACTCAGAGTAGATAGAATAGTGTCCTTTAAATTTTCTATATGCCATTAAGTGAAGGGAAGCTTCTGCCTTGGGCATTACAAAGATTCTATTCTTGACCAGATTTTTTTTTTAACAAGGCCTTGACCTTGGACTCTGTCTTTGGCTTGCTTAGTCCAGTTTAGTGAGAATTCTGCTGAGTCAATTTAGTGGAAAAACTCCACCTTTGATATCTGATCACCCTCTACATCTGATCGAATTTCTCATCCTCATTCTCAATATTTTAATCATCATGGCTTGCCTACAGAAAATATCTTGTTCAGCCTTTATATTTTCTCTCCTTAACTTTCCATTCACTGACCCCCAACTCTAATCCTTGACTATAAATCTCCACTTGTCCTTGTTGTATTAGGAGTTGAATCTACTGAAAAGCCCCTCTTGCAGTAGTCTCTCTTGAATAAAGTCTTCCTTACCATGTTTAACATGTGTTACAAGTAATTTCTTTTTCTTTAACAGTTTTGATGTCTATGACATAAAGAATAAGGTTCAGTATTCAAGTGTGCACCTTTGTCTTTGCTCCTGGATGATTGATCAGGGATCCATTGTTGAGGCCAACTCCTGATTCTATGCTCACAAGGACAGTCCTTGAAGCATGACAGGGAGAGATTTTGATCTTATAATTTTGAATGCACTCTCTGAAGCTGGGTTAGTCTCAGGCTTCTTTTCAAAGGTACCTCCTGTGCTGGAAGTGCTTCCTGGCTTCTTGTTTTGAATGGGATTAATTCCCGGACTCCTAGGATGGAAATGATATTTTATGGAAAATTGCAAGGCCTTTGTTCTTTCTATTTGACTCTACTCCTCCCATGAGAACCCCTCTGTCAACTGAAACTCTCCTCCTCAAACTCCTCTTGACTATAAAGTTACCCATATTCAGCTTAGTATGTGGTCATTTTAGTAGTTAGTGACTATATGTCACCACAACAATAACTTTGTTGGTCTCTTTCATTGATGGCATGACTCTACTAAGGGTAATTTGAATTTCAATGGCTTCTTTGGGAAATGCAAGATCCCCAAACTGGCTCCATTAAGACCTCTCCTTTCCCATTACCTCTTATATTCGTCCATTTTCACACTGCTATAAAGAACTACCTGAGATTGGGTAATTTGTAAAGAAAGGAGGTTTAATTGACTCAGTTCTGCATGGCTAGGGAGGCCTTAGGAAACTTACAATCATGGCAGAAGGCAAAGGGGAAGCAAGGCACATTTTACATGGTGGCAGGAGAGAGAGGATTGGGGGAAATTGCCACACATTTAAGCCAACAGATCTTGTGAGAACTCACTCACTTTCACAAGAATAGCATGGGGTAAACCATCCCCATGATCCAATCACCTCCCACATGGCCCCTCCCCTGACAGAAGGGGATTACAATTCAAGATGATATTTGGGTGGGGACACAAAGTCAAACCATATCACCTCTGCTCCTCCCTCCTCTTCCCACCACCTTCAGTCTTCCCTTCAACTCTTTTGAATTCTTTGTTCAGGTGTTATGAACAACTGTGGCTTACAGGTCTGACAAATTTATATGCCATGAAAACTACAATGAGAAAATCTTACTTTGTCATTTAAAATGATTTTGACTCTTCCCACTACAAATTTCTCATTTCCAACTCTAAGGTTTTAGCTGGCAGAGTTTAACTCCAGAATGCTATCTACTTGGTTAGCATTTAATTATGACAATATGTGTGTTTTTTCTTCTGTTTTGCTATAAAATGTTGAGTATGTTAGAAAGAAATAACGTACAATTAACTCAAAAGTTTAAAATAATCCTTAAAATAACATCAATTTGGTAGATGGGAACATTTTACACCAAAATGCAAGTCTACCTATGATGTTTAACTTGAGAGTAAAAGAGCTAAAATTATGGAGTCTGAATGATTTTCTTTCATTATGTCACTATTCTGAAAGGTTGCAATGCAAATTTACTACTTTTATTATTCTGCAACCAAAAAGAAACAGGGACCCATGTTGCATGTTTCTCTGTTGGACATCACAAGATCAATATGAAAGAAACAAAATACAACAATCCTCACTTTGTGGCTAGGATGTGAGAGAGGAATCTATCCATGATTAAGCATGATCATGGTGCAATGAAGAACAGAGAGACCTTTTAAATCTATTTTTTTCTAAATTATTCTAAATCTTTAAAAGCATATGTGTATAAATGTTGATATAGTAAATTTTTACCAGTTTAGATCCCAGAATATTAAGAAAATTGACATTAAAAAAGTTAAGTAACCATTTACCTTTCAATTTGTAAACAATAATAACTATATTGGAGGAATATAAGATTAATACTAGTATTTCTTCAGTATTGTTTTTCTGTTTGCAGATCTTTAAAAACAATGAACGTGTCATACTTTTCAAACAATGAACATGTCATATTTTTCAAAGGATGTGGACTTTGAAATCATAGATTTTTTTTTTAATTTTTTGAGTCAAAGTTTTGCTCTTATTGCCCAGGCTGGAGTGCAGTGGCGTGATCTTGGCTTAACGCAACCTCTGCCTCCCAGGTTCAAATGATTCTTCCGCCTCAGCCTCCTGAGTAGCTGGGAGTACAGGCATGTGCCATCACACCAGGCTGATTTTATATTTTTAGTAGGGATGGAGTTTCTCCATGTTGGTCAAGCTGGTCTCGAACGCCCAACCTCAGGTGATCCGCCCGCCTCGGCCTCCCAAAGTGTTGGGGTTACAGGCGTGAGCCACCGCGCCCAGTCGAAACCACAGATTTTTTAAGAAAAATTATGGGCCGGGGTAGGAAGAGGTTGGTTAATGGATACAAAGTTACAGCTAGATGAATGGAATAAGTTCTAGTGTTCTGTAGCATTTTCAGGTGAATATGGTTAACGTAATTTAGTGTATATTTTCAAAAGCTAGAAAAGAGGATCTTGAATGCTCACAACAAAGAAATGATAAATGTTTGAGATGATGAATATGCTAAACAATCTGATTTGATCATTACACGTTGCATGCTTCAAAATGTCACTCTGTAACCCATAAATATTTACTAACATTATTTTTCTGCTAAAAGTAAAAGAAAAAACAAAATAAGGGGTTCACCATCCTGGAGAAACTGTGACAAAATTAGTACAAAAATTGACCATTCTGTAAAACCATATGCCTCCCCCCAACACAAAATAAACTACCCACAAGGGGCACAGTGGCTCACGCCTGTAATCTCAGCACTTTGGCAGGCCAAGGCGGGTGGATCACTTGAGGTCAGGAGCTCGAAACCAGTCTGGCCATATGGTGAAACCCCGTCTGTACTAAAAATACGAAAATTAGCCAGGTGTGGTGGCATGCACCTGTAATCCCAGCTACTCGGGAGGCTGAAGCAGGAGAATTGCTTGAGCCTGGGAGGCAGAGGTTGCAGTGAGCTGAGATCCCACCACTGCATTCCGGCCTGGGAGACAGAACAACACTCTGTCTCAATAAATAAATAAATAAATACAAAATGAACTACCCAAATGGTAAATACATAAAATATAAAAATCATTTGTTACAGAACTGTCTACAATGGTGAAAATTTGGAAATAAGTTGTCAGCTAAGAGGATAAATACGTATATTGTGGAAGACAATTGAATGAGATGTTACATAGTCACCTAAGTGATAGATATGCTAAAGAAACAAATGGGTCATACCAAATGGAAAAAAAAGTTTGATTTTATTAAAGTCTCAAAAAGCAATACATTTATATATCTCATAAAGTTGGAAGAAAATACACAAACTTAAAATATTTATAAAGAGAAGAATAGGTGATTTCATGTATATTAGAAAAATTATATTTTATTCCATTTTAATATTGTTCTTATAATTTTAAATATTAGAAATTATAAAATGGATAAACTAATAATTTATTTCCTTTCATTAGTATATAGAGAATAACCTATTCTTTATATCATCAGAAGTACTAAAGTTATTACTAGAGTACCTCAAGGAGGAAAAGGGAACAGAGTAAGGAAGATTAAGTGTTTTTCTTAGAGTTTTAAAACTTAGTGTCTTATTAAATGAATCTTATTAAAATTATATCTAGCTGTATTTACATGTGAAAAGTGCATTGAATAAATGGAGAAAACAATTAAATGAAGTGGTATTCTTGTGAAAGTGTAAGTGCATTTAAAAAAATCTGTATTAAGCAAATTTTAAAATGGCTTCAGTTTCTCCCCATTCTAGTGTGAGAAAAAGTGTGTAAAACAAAAAGAAAGTTTGGAAATAGCTTCAAGGCAATTTATATTTTAGACAAAACGTCAAAATAAGCATTGCTTCTACCACTCATTCAAACCAGTCTCATTGTGTATGTGTCTGTGTGTGTGTGTGTGTGTATTGTTAAAAGAGTGCAATTTTCTCCTAAATGGCCTACACTGCCACATCTAATCTAGTATTGCCCTGCCTCTGCTGCTCTTCCTCAATCATTCCATTCTCCACATTGCAGTAGGAGGTATCTGTGAAAAGCAAATCTTATTTTATGTGCCTGTTTCTGAATGCATTTCATTTTTTTTAAATTTTTGCTCAGAAGATAACCAGTGAAAATCTCAACACAACTTTCAGGAACTCAAATCTTGTCCCACTCAGATTTCAATTATGAACTTCCCACAAATTTTCCAGCCTTCTTTTATTCATGCTTTTTATTGCTTCAGAGTATGATATGTTATTTTTCATATGCTTAGAATGATCCCCCAATTTGGGGGCCTTTGCCCAGCTATCCACTTAACTACTCATCCTTAGGAATACCATCTCCGAGACATCTTACAGAGAACTTGGTACTATATACATATTCTCTCTCTCTCTCTCCATATATACATATATATATATATATATACACACACACACACACACACATACATACATATATGTGTGTATATATTTAAATACACACACACGCAAAATGGCGATTTCAGAAGGCTTCCACATGCCAAGAAACCTAGGTTAGAGATCTGGATTATTAGACACTGTAGCACTCACCAGAGTTACAATTAAATCATCACATAATTATTTTATAATATCTGTATCTCTCACTAGTCTATTGTTCCTTGTAAACCCACAAAACACAGGGATGTTTTCATCATTTTGTGTTTATTTTGAACCCAAATTATGTATTAATATTTTTTAGGATACAAGTGACTACAAAACTAAACCAACTGACTTTCAAGCGAAAAGCAAATATGTAGATTAGCCTAATTGAACTGGTGTAAGGCTAGCTGCAGGATGAGGAACGAAGCCCTCAGCCATGTGGCTGGACAGTGTGAATCTCTCTCAGTCTCAGCACTGTGACTTCTGAGAGGTGGATGCAGAGAAAGCTCTCTGTGGTAGCAGCCACGTTTCTTCTCTAGATGCTTGCATTCTGGGTGCTATAGGAAAAAAAGAGGAGTCTTCACACATTCATTGGTTCTGTTAGATTATGTGTTTGTTTCCACAGTGTCACTGAGAGCTTACCAAGGAAATGCACCAATTGACTGTTCTACTAGTGGAGCTGAGGGGTGAAGGATGGAGAATCAGTTTTACCTAACACAAATGGGCTGAGTGGAAGAAGTGTAGATCATCTAAACCCAAACCACAAACTGGTTACCATAAAAAGAGGATGTGATGATTGTGGCGAAACAATAAATACCAACAATGTCTGGTGCTTCGCACAGTGTGATGCACAAAGGTATCAACATGTATCTATGGAATGGAAGAATGAATGATGACGCCTAGAAAGCTGTGCATGTAAAATGCCATTGACACCTGGTACATTCAATACTTTGAAATTAAAGATGTAGTGAATGTACGATGAAAAATATCAAAGAAAAAATCAAAAAGAAAGCAAAAAAGTTAACAACTAATCATATTCATAAATGCCATAAAACACTATTTTTTAAACTATAGAAGAAAAAGACACAATATTTGGCTTTCAAACAAACTTTATATATAAAATTAAAGCATGAAAATATTTTCTAGTACTTGAAAAACCCTTCTACAATAATTGAAAATGATACAGTCGTTTCTTTTTATGACAGGCAAAATGATATTGGTTGTGTTAATAAAAACTGGAATGTGATAGGGAAGAAAACCAAAAATGTAATTTTTGCATTTTTTCATGTTTTTTGGCCATTTGTATATCTTCTTTTGAGAATTGTTAAAAAATATAGTAGTCGTTCTGGAGAGGAAAAGGTAATACGTAAAAGGAGACAGAAAAGTTTTGACATAGTTATCCCACTTTGGTTACATTTACCAAGATTTTTTTTAAAAAATTTTATTTTCATAAGTTCTTGAGGAGCAGGTAGTATTTGGTTACATGAGTAAGTTCTTTAATGGTGATTTGTGAGATTTTGGTCCACCCATTACCTGAGCAGTATACACTGAACCCAATCCATAGTCTTTTATCCCTCACCCCCTTCCCACACATGTCCCCTGAGTCCCCAAATCCATTGTGCCATTCTTATGCCTTTGCATCTTCAAAGCTTTCACAGCTTAGCTCCCACTTATGAGTGAGAACACACGATATTTGGTTTTCCATTCCTGAGTTACTTCACTTAGAATAATAGTCTCCAATTCCACCCAGGTTGCTGCGAATGCCATTAATTCATTCCTTTTTATAGCTGAGTAGTAGTCCAACATATATATATATATATATAATATATATATTACATATATATGTAATATATATTATATATATTACATATATATAATATATATATTACATATATACATATATATGTAATATATATTATATATATTACATATATATTATATATATGTAATATATATATGCCATTGATAACTGGTACATTTGAGTGTGTGTGTGTATATATGTATATATATGCTTATTTCTTATCGATGAGTGGTACATTCGAGTATATATATGATATATATGCTCGTTTATCAATGAGTGGAGATATATATATGTATACGCACACACACAATATATATACCACAGTTTGTTTATCCACTCATTGACTGATGGGCATTTGGGTTGGTTCCACATTTTTGCAATTGTGAATTGTGCTGCCATAACATGAATTTGCAAATATATTTTATGAATAATGACTTCTTTTCCTCTAGATCGATACCCAGTACTGGGATTGCTGGATCAAATGGTAGTTCTATTTTTGTTATTTAAGGAATCTCCACACTGTTTTCTGTAGTGTTTGTACTAGTTTACATTCCTACCAGCAGTGTAGAAGTGTTCCCTTTTCACTGCATCAACATCCACATCTGTTATTTTTTGATCTGTTGATTATGGCCATTCTTGCAGGCCTAAGGTGGTATTGCATTGTTATTTTGATTTGCATTTCCCTGATCATTAGTGATGTTGAGCATTTTTTAATGTTTGTTGGCCATTTGTATATCTTCTTTGGAGAATTATCTATTCATGTCCTTAGCCCACTATTTGATGACATTTTTTTTCTTGCTAATTGGTTCGAGTTAGTTGTAGAGTGTGGATATTAGTCCTTTGTCAGATGTATAGATTGTGAAGATTTTCTCCCACTCTATGGGTCCTCTATTTACTCTGCTGACTGTTCCTTTTGCTATGCAGAAGTTCTTTAGTTTAATTAAGTCCAAGATATTTATCTTTGTTTTGATTGCACTTGCTTTTGGGTTTTTGGTCATGAATTCCTTGCAAGATTATAATTCTAAATGAAGAAAGAATTATTTGTTACCAAATAAGGAATGAAAAGCAAAAAAGAGGAAATATGTCCATATATTAATATTCTTAAAAATTAAGCTGAAATAAATTATTGAAATGGTGTTTTGCCTTTTAAATAGTAATGAGAAATTAGTAGAGATTCTTATGTTAAATAAAACCACATTAAAGCACAAAAGTTTATATTCAATTTAATAACAATTTCATAGGAATTCTGCTTGAAATGATTAAAATCAGGAGAGCATTTAGGTGATGATAAATGTCTGATGACATGGGAAAAGTAATCTTTAATATTTGCTTCTTTGGCCAGGCATGGTGGCTCACATCTGTAATTCTAGCACTTTGGGAGGCCAAGGCAGGTGGATCACCTCAGGTCAGGGGTTCAAGACCAGCTGTCCAACAGGGCGAAATCCCGTCTCTACTAAAAATACAAAAATTAGCTGGACGTTGTGGTGCACGCTTGTAGTCCCAACTACTCAGGATGCTGAGGCAGAAGAATCACTTGAGCCCAGGAGGCAGAGGTTGTGGTGAGCCAAGATGGCACCACTGTACTCCAGACTGGGTGACAGAGTGAGACTCTGTCTCAAAAAAAAAAAAAAAAAGTTTCTTTTTCAATGTTGTTAATATTTATGCTAATGTTTGTATAATACACATTATAATTATATGGTACGTAATATATATAAAGTGGTTCAATAATCACATGTGCATTCATATGAAACTCCAACAAGTTTCTGTTGTATCTTGTTACTTTGTAGGTCCTGGGCCAAGTTACAGATGCATGGTATTTTTGGCCTGGGCCCAGGGTATTAATATCAATCAGTCTTACTCTCACTAATAGTCTGTCACATCTAAGAACAGGGAACCCTAGAAAAGAAGGTTTCCTTTTCTCAGCTTCTTGTTTTTAGCTGGAAGTCTCTTTGCTTCCACATCAGAGCAAATATTACTAATAAAAATAGAAATGATTTCAATTCGAAAGTTACATTAAAAAATTTTGTTTTCTTCCCTGACACATTCCAGTTTTTCTCAACATAACCAATATCATTTTCCCAGTCATAAAAAGAAAAGACTATATCGTTTTCAACTTTGTAAAGGAGTTTTTCAAGTACTAGAAAATATTTTCATATTTTCCCATACATCTAAATTTCCCTAGTGTTCAGCCAACCATAGAAAAGCAGCAGATTGAATGCAGACTTCACTTTAATTATCCGTGGTCATGAAGAACTGAGATAGCACTGGTATAGATAATCTTAAAACCTAATATAACCTGTAATGTAAAGCCTTTCCCACACTCTGTCATTTCTGAGACTTAATAGGGTGTTAGCCAAGCTGAGTGACCCAAAGGCCATCTTCTCATTTCCCTTTTGGCTGTCTGCAGGGAATGCAAATGAGGGTGAATGGCCATTACAGCAAGCAGGAGAAAGAGAGAAAGAGAATCACTTCTCTTGATATTTAGTCTGTACGTGATCCAGAAATAGCGATGTTTTCATCACATTGGAACCAGAATCTGAGAATACAAAATTAGAGAGTTCATGTTGATCTATCGTATGTTTTAACTTATTGATTGTCTACTGTATGCCTGAGACAAACGGGCGTTGGAGTTAAAGTGAGAAAGGGAGGAAGAACTTTGTCTTCAGAGACTAGAAATCTATCTTTATTATTCCTCTACAAATAACAATGTAACAGAAAGTAATTATAATTTGATTGAATTACATCATGCTAATTTTGTATACTACAGTTCATCTTCACTAGTGCCCAAACAGTTTGGTTACAATGAAAAGACAAACACAATTCTAATGGACTTTGGATGAAAGCAGATGTGTCTACAACTTTGAGAATAATGACATTGTGTCCTTCCTCTGCTTCTTGAAGTTAGAAAAACTTGGCCAGGTGTGGTGTCTCCCGCTGTAATCCCAGCACTCTGGGAGGCAGAGGTGGGTGTATCACTTGAGGCCAGAAGTTTGAGAGCAGCCTGGTGAACATGGCAAAAACCCGTTTCTACTAAAAATACAAAAGTTAGTCAGGCATGGTGGCACACGCCTGTAGTCCCAGCTACTTGGGAAGCTGAGGCACAAGAATCACATGAACCCGGGAGGCGGTGGTTGCAGTGAGCCGAGATAGTGCCACTGCACTCCAGCCAGGGTGACGAGACTGTCTCGAAAACAAACAAAACAAACAAAACAAACTTGCTCTGACTGAATTTATGATGTTCAATGTAAAAGTTAATGTTAGTATTTTCTATAAAATTAATAGAGGAAAACATTTGTACCAGAAAGTGTTTGCATTTTTAATAATAATTATATAGGTTGAAAAAAGAATTTTCTCATTAAATGTTTAAACTATATAGGACATTATAGCTATTAACATTGAAGTTAGACAAATAAATCTATTGGAGGCATAATTGATTAAAAAATCTCTATTAGGAAATGATACAATAGTATACTTGAAGAACCCTTGAGAATCAAACATATAAATAGGTATAGGTGTGTTGTGTATGGTTTAGAATACATCCATGAATGTCCTAGCGTTATCCGCTGAAAAAGGCCTAGAAGTAATATACTCAGCAGCAATGAGTACATGTGGAATTCACATCTTTATTTTTTGTCTTCTATTTTTTTAAAAAAATCATATTACATTCCTAGTTTAGATCATTGTACAATTGTTATGCTGGTGAAAAGTGTATTAAAAAGTCTGTGTAGAATTTTTGCCACTTTTCTTGTTATTATACTTAACCAGCAAAAACCAAAAGCCTTCCTAGAGAAAATATATAAAATACACAATTATATTTGTTTTGATGATATATTTGAAAAAGCAATTGATAAGCATGTATTATGGCTCAAACTCTATTCCCTAATTGCTATACAACTAATTGCAAGACAATTACCTAAATTAAACAAAGGATAATACATTTATAAATAATATGCAATAGTTCTTGTTTAAACATCATAATCTCTAGCTTTAATTCTACAAAATATTAACACATTCTTGTGATATGTGATCCTTCTCTTAAGGATCCCATGGAACCTAGTAATCACATTTGATTTATTTTTGAAATATTTATAAAATATTTTAGAAAATTATTTTAAAATATTGAATGTTGGCTTATGGAATTTTATAATAATTTACATAGATATTGAGTATATCTTATTGAAATAGAAATGTCAATTAAAGACTTTAATTTCTATGGATTGCTTTCAGTACAGTAAATAGAGACTGAACAAAAATTTTTTTCAATGAAGTTAAAATCTTTTTCTATTAAATCTGGATATATGTTTCAGCACTTCAGATGTTTAACTACAGACTAACTGCATAATTGCTATTTCAATATTTGGGTAAATGTAAATCTAAAAGTAAAAACATTCCCTCTCTCCCTCTTCATATATCTTTTCCACACATTCCTTCTATCTACATACTATCCAGCCTATCATTAATTAATCTGATTCTCTAAAGTTAATCTAGTTTGTACCTATATTTTGTTTGGTAATTAAGAAATCAGGCCAGCCATAGTGGCTCATGCCTGTAATCTTAGCACTTTAGGAGGCTGAGGTAGGTGGATTGCTTGGGGTCAGGAGTTCAAGATCAGCCTGGCCAGCATGGCGAAACCCCATCTCTACTAAAAATACAAAAATTAGCCTAGAGTGATGCCCTGTGCCTGTAATCCCAGCTACTCGGGAGGCTGGGACATGAGAATAGCTTGAACTCGCGAGTTCAAGGCTGCAGCGAGCCAAGATCACACCACTGCACTCCAGCCTGGATGACAGAGTGAGATCCTGTCTCAAAAAAAGAAAAAGAAAAAAATATTGAACTAGATTGACTAATCATTTTTTTTAATTTATGTGTTGCATTGAGAAAAATTATTCAGAATCCACCACTTCCAACATATTTTACCATTACTGGCATTCATTAATTCATATTACTTAGTATGAAATACTAAACCATTTTCATAGAAACAATTTGCTATAATAGAAAATTATATCACAAACTTAACACTATCTCTTGTATATTCATATGTTTATAAAGTGTAGATAACTAAAGGATTGAGTGGCATTAGGATCTTTGTTTTAACATATTTTAAGTTGCAGTTTGAAGCCACATTCATGGCTATTAACTTTGTTTTTTAATAGTTTCTGCCCTTAAAATTTCAAAGTATTTGTGGATATTTCCCAAGATGGTGATGAAAAAGAAAACTATCCTCATTTAATATGTTGCTTTTGTTAACGTAGTTTAGACGCGGTTTTTCTTTCCATTAAATTGAGGATGAGAATATCTGCAAGAATGTATACAAGGTTTGAATAAAGTTTCCTTAGGAAACTAAATTAAAAAACGTTTTATTTAACTGAATTCTAAAATGGCACTTAAAAACAAAACTTTAATCAAACAAAAAGTTATGCAAAATACTGCCTTCAGGCGACATCGCCAAATGCCAATTGGACCAAAAAAAAAAAAAAAAGGGGGCTTCTAAGAAGAAGCTCAAGAAATATGTTAGATTGCAAAAAGCACATCAAAACTACGTAAAAACAAGTCAATTCCAACAGTTAACTTTAGTAGCTAAAAAGACGTCACATATCCAATGCCTAGGAGACACAGTTTGTAACTTTTTTAGTTGATAACATTGCTTTTATGATACCATGATACCCACTTGTATTGAATCCATATATATAAAATTCTTAAACCTATCAATCAAATTTAAAAGTCTAGCCCCAAATCCCACAGGCTCAATGTTAAATTTCCCCACATTTGTCAAGCCTGCTTATATTGAATTTCCACTTACATCAACCTATTAGTTTCACCAGCTATGCTGTGTTTTTATAGGGCTTTATACCACTTCCTGGTACCACAGAGAGGAGGCAGAAAAATGAAGGGGTAGCCAATGTGCTTTCCTACATATATTGTATTACTTTGTTTTATTGAAATTTCTGTCTAATCTGGAAATGAGATATATATAGTAAGCTTGTTTCACTTTCTACAGAGTTAGCTCAAACTTGAATGAAATTGTGAAGATACTAAAGCTTGATGAAATATGTAACTCTTTTTATCTGTCACATCCTAATTTTGAGATTATATTTTAAAATAGACATTCAGGTATTTCCAGATAATTGTTCTATTTTAGAACAAAATGGATGAATTTACTTTTCTTTTAGACTGTAAATGTGGTTTGTTTCTAGTATATTGGACACAAATCTTAGAGAGTCTATCTTAGGGTTATGTTTGGCACTGGAGATCACAGTGGCTGTAAAGACAACGTCTTGTAAAAGAGTGGACATTGACATCATGGTATTTTTTTTGTTCAACCATTCTAAGGTAGGCAAACTTAAATTTACTTTTATTACACTTAAGAAATATGTCTTGCTATTACATTTTGCCTGAATAGAAAGAAAACATTTTTATAAACGTTCCTATAGCTTTCATGCTGCGAGGAAACTGTTGCAATCAGACTGAATTTATTGAATATCATTTCAATTTTCCTTTGACTTCTGTAAAAATTTTTAGTACAAGTCTGTTTTAAGGATGAATTTGTTTTAATAATATAGAAGAAAATTCATTATATGAAGAAAAGAATTATCTATTTGTTTTAGATAAATAATCAGGAAATGAACAATCAAGTTTATTTTGAATACAGTTATATTCCAAACGAGTGACTCATGAAAGAGGAAGAGTAAAACGATTTAAGGATGACATGCTGTTTTTAGCCAATATTTTCCAAACTGCGATATTCATTACTGTCCTGTGGAAAAGGGGTTTCTAAACTGTTTAGATACTAAAAATGGAAATTTGTGGTTTATGTTGAGAAAAAAATTAGAATTATTCTTTAATTAGAAAAATTAATAGTTCCATTGAACATCATTTATTATTAAGCATTCTAGAGATAGAAAGTTTCCTGAGGTTGCTTATCCCAACTTCCTAAAACCTCATCAATTGAAACTGGTGTGAGAGAGGCTTTGCTTGAGCAATCGAAAGAATAAAAGGATATCTATACATTTTTGTGAATTCAGAATTCTGGTTTCAATCCTGTTTCTATCTCTTGAGCTAGGTCTGTAATCTTACGGGATGTAAGTTTTTCTTTTTTTTTCTGCATAATGTGATAAACTTACCTCTTACATATTTGTTCTAAAAATTATGATGTATGTAAAGAATATAGAGTACTGATTGAAATTAGTGAGAAATTAATAAACATTAAATAACACACACATGCACATGCACACATTTTCTTACTTGTACTTTACGCTTTTATGCTATATTCTTTTCATGTAAATATTTAATATATGAAAATATATTACAATTTTTTTCCAGAGTTACAAGGTTGCAAAGAGTAGCAAACCTAGTCATTATGAAATCATTTTTGCTAACAGGATTTTTATAAGATTGATCATTCAAAATTTGCTGTCTTTTTAAAATAACTTACTGCATCCATTATATTGAAGACTTATACTTGCTGGACAACGTCTGCAGAAACTCTAGGAACACACTATGAAGACAGTGTATACACTTACAAAGAGTGTATTCCTAAAGTTTCTGGAGACGTTGTCCAGCAATTTAAATCATAAACCTTGAAAATGTTGTAGAATTTCTTGCAGGTGATGAATAATGTTGGAAGGGCAGTTCAGATTAGAGACTAAATCATTCACAAATAAAAATCTGACTTATTTATACTGGTTAATATACAAGAAAATTAGGAAAAGGATAAGAGATAGCTCTCAAAGGAGATAATTGAGGAAATTAATAAAGCCCTTTAATATTCTTTAAATGACTTTATTTATTATTATCTTCAAAGTCACACTCAAATAAAAAATAGTACTTTATACAATTTAATTACGAAAGACCTATATATTTTCCAACCAATGTCTTATTAATTCTTTATTCTAAGACTTGGCATTGAAAATTTTTGTTAAATACAAGGCTAAGTAAACTCATTTTTATAATTTTGATTTTATTTTTCAAAACTAGTTTCCAATTAAACTTTTTGTCAGTATTTACTAGAAAATTTTTGGTGTCCATTAAGTGGCTTTTACATTGTTCTGATGCAAATTGTACTCTGGTAGTAAAGACTTCCAGAAAATTTCAACTCAGCTCAGAAAATGTTAACTGATAGTATGGTAAATTTCATGAATGGGTAAGTATGACAGATTTCGCATTCATTGTTTGACTGCTTCTAAATTCATTGATTCATAATCACATAACAAATATTCATGAAGTGCCAGCTACCACCTATAATAGAACTAAGTGCAGTAATGGGAAAATAAGAATAAATAAAGCACAGTGCTGCACTTGTGGCATTTTATAGCATGTAGCAGAGATTGACATATAAATTATACTTTTATTCAAGCTATCAGAGGAAATGTACAAATTACCATGTGAGCAATAACAAGGATAGCTCATTCCTGATAAAATAATAATAATAATAAAGTTCTCTTACATAATTCAAAGAGCAACCCCGTTCTTACCCTATGGTTGACTCCATATGCAATTTATTCCATTCATTCAATAAACAATTTGGGAATCTTTTGTGTATGGGAGACACACATACAAACATATAACAATACACTATGCGAATTTTAAGAATATACAGAGCTAACACACTGCCTATGGATATAGAAAGAGGACTCTGAAGTGACATTTGAACAGTCGCTGAAAAACAAGTAATTTTCCACGTTGGTGGTAAGGGTCGGGAGGAGAGGACGGACTAAGAGTACATCTTGTGCAATTTGGGAGCAACATGTGCAAGGAAAGAATGTGAAAGATCAGGTGTTTAGGGAAGATCTACCAAACTTTGAAAACTGGTATCATTTTCAAGAAAGTGCTACCTAAGCAAAATGTATGCCTTTCAGGTTCCCACCCAAATTACAAATCCCAGATTAAAGAAGTTCTAGAGATGGGATGTAAGCACAGTCACCTATTTATCATGGAATATGTATATTTTTAAAATAGAATTAAATGGGTGATTTTTCTTTTCAAAATGAGATATAGCATATATAAATCATGCTAATATTAAATGTTCAGTTACACGATTAAAAAAAAAACTTACATTGTCACTCATGTAACTATGAACCAGATCATATGCAGAAAATTTCCAGCACGTTCACCTCTTATGCCCCTTCTTCCACTCAGTAACCACCTACCCAGTGTAATCATTATTCTGACTTGTATCATAATAAATTAGTTGGTGTTGTTTCTGAAGATAATTTAAATAAATACATGTGACATCTATTGTGTTGTGTCTAGTTTCCTTCAATCAAAATTTTATTTCTTGTACATTTTAAATTAACTAAAAGAGTATAATTGAATTGCTTGTAACACAAGGAAAGGATAAATACTTGAGGCAATTGATTCCCCATTTACCCATTTACCCTGACGTGACCATTACACTTTATATGCCTGTATCAAAATTTCTCATGTACCCCATAAATGCACATACTGACTATTACCCACAAAAGTTAAAAAATTTTAAAAAATCTATTTTGAGATTCATCCTGTTTCTTGCACGTATCATCTTTTGTTTTTCCATTAGAGCTGTATTATATTCCACTGTGTGAACATACCACAATTTATTTATCCTATTTCATGATGGGCATTTCAGCTGTTTCCAGTTTGGGGCTATTATGAATAAAGCTGGTATGAATAAATTTATAGTGAATATCAGCATACATTTTTCTTAGATATATACCCAAGAATGAAATCCTGGGCCATATTTAGCTTAAGTGGATATGAGATATAATTATTTTAAAAATTAAATTTGGCTTGACACTGTAGAGTAATATAAAAAGACAAATAATACTGATAGTAGTTGTATTTATTTGCTAGGGCTGCCATAGAATTCCAGACACTGGGGTGGCTTAAACAGCAGAAATTTATTTTCACACAGTCCTGGAGGCTGAAAGTCCATGATTGTGTTAGCAGATTTGGTTTCGTCTGAGGCCTCTCTTTGGCTTACAGATGGCCACCTTCTTGCTCTGTCTTCATATGATGTTTTTCTCTGTGCATGGTTACTCTTGGTGTCTCTTGATGTCCTAATCTCCTCTTCCTATAAGCACAAAAGTTATGTTGACTTAGGGCCTACCCTAATGGCCTCATTTTAACTTAATTATCTCTTTAATGGTCCTATATTGAAATACAGTCACAATCTGAAATACAGAAGTTAAGGCTTCAACATATGAATTTTGGGGGAGCACAATTCAATTCGTAACAGTAGCTAAGTCAGGTAATCTGATTGCCAAATTTTTTTTTAATGTCTGCAAAAATGCATTGACTCAGAAAAGAATGATTCTCTAAATATTCATCCATAAATTATAAGTGTTGTTTTATTTCCTACAGTATAAAGTCAAGAAATGTTTTCTGATTTCAGAGTAGCTTAGAAAAAAAATATTCTTTAAAAGAAAAAAAAGAGCTTAAAAAATAAACTCCATCTACTGTGTGCTGATATGGTCTGGATGTTTGTCCCCCGCAAATCTCGTGTTGAAACGTGATTCCCAGTGTTGGAGATGGGGCGTGTTGGGTGATGGGGCCTGGTGATTGAATCATGAGGGCAGATTCATCAAGAATGACTTAGTACTATCCCTTCAGTGATAAGTGGGTTCTAGCTCAACTTAGTTCATGCAAGGTTTGGTTGTTAAAAATCCCCCTCTTTGCTCTCTTGCTCCTGCTCTCAACTGTGCAATGTGCCTGCCCCTGCTTTGCCTTCCTTCATGATTGTAAGCTTCCTGAAGCCCTTACCCCATCTGCTGAAGCCCAGCAAATGCTGGAGCTATGCTTATACAGCCTGCAGAGCTGTGAGCCAATTAAACCTCTTTTCATTATAAATTACCCATCCTCAGGCATTTCATTATAGTGATGCAAAAATGGCCTAATACATGTACAAACATTATTTCATATTAAATCTCAGAACACTAAGCAATATAAGTGTTATTACCCCCATTTTACCAGTGTGAGAACTGGGGACCAGATGAGTTAAGTGGTCTAGCCTCAGGAGGCAACATCTTTGCTAATAAGCCTAGTAATCTTTTTAAAATATCTAAGTTTTAAATCAAATATATATCCCATAAGATATTGCCTGTGATCTACAACCAGTAGGACTTGCACTTTTCATTCATTCATCATCACGTATTTATCCAAGCCTATAATATGTATTCATTTATTGTGCCAAAGTTTGTACTGAGTTCTGAAGGTAGATGCATAAGAGAGACAAAATTCCTATCTTTACAGAGCTTAGAGTGTATCATGGAGTTAAATAATTTTAAAGAGCCAAAACAAATGTATTCAATAAATCTATACTGTAAAAAAGTTAACTGTATTATCTTCTTATATTTGAATTTCAACTGTATTATGGCCCCTAATTTATTAGTGGAAACATTTTCTCTGAGGATTTGCCCAAGTTTTGGAGATTGCTTGGTACTCAACCCAGACATGGTGGCCAATATCATTGACATAGTGGTGATGATAACAGAGGTTTTTCACAATTTATGACCACCTTTGCTGAACATTGTTTGAAACTTACCCGCAATTTTCTAGAACTGTAAAGAATTCTGATGTTTCAGAGTCAAACATCGAGAAACATCATTGGGCCTTTTCTCCTGCTTACACAACACGCTGCAGGGTGAAATACTTGAGGATTTGACTACTTCTGCGACTTCATCTATAGGCCTAGTAGGTTTATAAGCTCCTAAATTTCCTAAACTCTTAAAGTTCCAAAACTCTGTGCTCTTCCTGTTGCCTGCTCTCCCCACCTACCTTCTCTGTGGGAACCAATAAGTTCTGTGCTCTCTTGTTTCCTCTAGGATTCCGCCTCTCCTCACTCCAGTCTAGGAGAACTTTATATAGTCATGGGTAATTGGAGGGCATGTAATGAGGCTTGCTGTAACTCATCATATACTTTCTATGTGGAAAACTCATTTTGTTAATATATTAACATACTATCTCACAATAAAACTAACCACAAAGAAAAAATAAGAAGTGGGTATTATAGAGCAGTGCTGACCTGAGCAGGAGCTGTCATGGATTGTCAGGAAGATTCACAGAAATCGAATTTAGAAGATGGATCTAAAGTGCAGGTGGGAATTAACTGGGAGAAGGGTTGCATGTGTATGTGATTGTCCTAAAGTAGGGAGAAGTTTGATGATTTTTGAGGACCTTAAAGAGGACAATGTGTGACTGGAAGGCGAAAGCAGTGGGAAAAATTATGAGGATGAGGCTGGTTGAGGAAGGCAGGGCCATGTTATGCAGGACCTTAAAGAGTATGTTAAGGATTTTTGGTCTGTGCCCTAAAAGTAATTGAAAATTCTTCAGGGTTTTAATTACAGAAGGGACTTAATCAGGTGTGATTTTTCTAAATGATCTAAATAACTGTTAAATAAGGAAAATCGATTGAAGTGGGTCCAAGGTGCATGCTGAGAAACCAGAGACTATTTAGAAAACGAGCTCCTTTTCAGCAACAGAAAATACCCAATAATAATTAAGCGGTTGATAGATGAGATCTAAGTGCTTACCAGGTGCCAAACACCTAATACTTTTATGTATTATCCCACTGAAATATCACAAAATAATTAGCCTTGTTTTAAAGGCAGGGAAAATGAGAAATTAAAGAATTTGAACCTAGGCAATGTGCGTAGCTCACATGCTCAGTAAATGCACTGTTTTGATTCATGTAAAAGAAAAAGTCACTGCAATGTAAACTTTTACTGTCTCACATCCTTGTAATCAACAGCAGGCATTCGCAAGTTGGCTATGAAGAATTAAAGAAGCTAGAGAAGTAATTTATTTCATGTAAATATGAAAGTATCTGTAATGCAATCTAATTAGACCTAATGGAAAATTAACATAATTTCCAGAAATGGTTTTAAAAATGTATATTAGTAATGATTCATGTTTGTAATACAGAATTTTTAAACATATTTCTAATATTCAAATTACCAAATTTGAAGATTTTTCATATTTGTTAATTATATTAATGAACTATATTTTGAGAATCTTACTATGTGCAATACTAAAAATTAATCATATCCCACATGTTTTATTGAACATTTACCTCTCTGAAAATGAAATCATTTACTTTTCACAAAATTCTTCCGTGTCACTACACGTTTATTATTTTTCATCTCAGTACACGTTAAAGGTGTAGTATTCTTTCTAGTTAAAATAAAGAAAATACTAGAGGAGACCTAACATTTTGTGAGTAAAATGATTCTCTGTCATAAATGCCTTCTATCATAAAATATTTAGAAGTACAGTACCAGAATATACCATCTTACCATTTCAACTGTGATCCATAAACACTGGCTGTGGAATCTCAGAGGTGTTCTTGTTTAGTGTCAACAAGTGAAAAGTGAACCACAGCATCTGTTGTTTGTGAGTTTTCTCCCCATGATGATTATGTCAGTTTCCAGAGTTGGAGGAGGAGGGGTGTTTTTATTTTAAGAGGTAGCTTGTTTCCATCCTTTGCATTTGGGTTGTGTAATGCTATAATTTTGTATTCGACTATGGAAACTAGCAGAAGCAGAATTCTTTTCCATTGAGAGAAGTTAATAATAGAGTTTAGTAAAATATTTTACTAAGAGCCAAGTGTACTACAATTGATCTAATAGTTCTAGTAGCAATCTAGCTCTGTAGCATAATGACTCAAAATCTGGGAGAGTTCCTAATCCAATTTTCACACATCCATATGCACAAACACACAATTTCATAATCTCTTCAAAAAGATAAAATAATATAGAAAAGAACATAGGATAACATACCCAAAAAGAAGAAATAAAAATATTCTGTTATAGTTGCATAATATTATTTTATATATTTTTGAGAAATGAATCAATATAAATAATATTGTAATCATCTATGTTCCTCTTTCCAGTGTTATGCCCCAGTAACAATAATTATAATGATGTTTGAAGCTATGAATGCTTTTATATTTAGTAAAGTGTATATATGTATATATATATATCATAACACATTTTTCTTAATTGATGTAAAATATTTTAAAAACTGTATAATATATACACACTTTGCTTGTTGACTCAATGTTATGTCTGTTTGCCAATCTATGTTGATTTATATAGTTCTAGTTTATGTAGTTGGCAGTTGTGTAATATTCCATTGTTCAGATATGGCAACCTGTATTCTTCCATTTCTCTTCTGCTAGATAGTGAGTTGCAGTGGTTTAACAAAAATTCTAATGTAAGTATTTTGAAGATATATGATAAAATTTATAACATTTTCTTATGTCCATACGTGGACATTTTAAGTCATTGGGCATACACATTTTCAGCTATATACACAGCAGTAAATTGCTCTTGGGATTATTTGTAGCAATTCTACCAGTTCTCCTTTTATTTTCTTGTCAACATCTTCCTATTTTTTTCTTGAGACGGCATTGTCTAGTTTTGTCTACTAAGTTTTATGTATATATATATATATGTGTGTGTGTGTATTATAGTTGCAACATATAGAAAGGAAGTAACAAGGACTATGCTTATTTTATAATAAAGAATTGCATATTTATCTGTCAGTAATTGCATATTTCATTGGGTGATCTCATTTAGTCTACTGGTTTTAAATACAATCTATATTCTAATGACTTTCAAATGTATATCCTAAAACTGGGCTTCTGGGCTTCCACATTGATTCTAGTCTTGTGTAAACAATTGCCTACTATTAATAGAGTGTCCAAATCGGAGTTCCAAATGTTTTCTGCCCAAACCTTCTGTTCTAACAGTCATCTCTGTCACAGTCAATGACCACCGCATCCTTCCAAGCTCGTCTCCTGCCCATCTTGACTCCTCTTTTTCTCTTATATTCCACACAATACTTTATATCCAACCCTGTTGGCTCTGCTTTCAAAATACTATATCAGCCACTTCCTAATATCTGTCACATCCACTGTCATCACCACTGTCACAATCCACTGTTCAAGAAAACATCACCTCTGCCCTGATTGTTGCAATGGGCTCCCAAATGGCCTTGCTGCCACCACCCTTGCCCACTTACAGTCTAACAGGAGCCATCTGCTGAAACCTTGTTCACATTATGTTATTCCTCTGCTCAAAATCCTCCAACTCCCTCTATTTAAAATCCAAAGTTATTTTATGGCCTTCAAGGTCCTACCTGATCTTGACCTCATAACTGTCAGAAATCTCCTATAACTTCCTTCACTGTTTTTCATTAAGCTACAGTGACATTGCCCTCCTCATTGTTCACAGAACACAACAGAGACATTCTTGTGTGTCAGCCTTGGATGGGAACACTCCAACTCCCAATACCTACAATGTCCACTTTTCTAAGCCCCGTAGCCCTTTCCTTTCCTCAAAAGTCACTTCAGAGATGCTTTCTAGCCTCTATATAAAAATTTCAACAACCCACCACATACAACACACTCAAAGTATTATAATCTCCTTCTCTGCATTATTTTTTCTCCTTAACTCTTATCAATACAAATATGTACTATATTTCAGTTTCACTGGCTCCTCAGCCCTTAGCACAGCACCTGCTCCCTGGAAGGCACAGATAGTGAATATTTCTTCATTTAATAAAACATATATTCTAGTGAAAGTTATAGGTTTACAGTAAGTTATAAACCATGCTACATTTACATTTAAATTGTAAAAATTAAAACTAACACACCTATTTATAAAAGTTAACTTAATTTGGAAGTGAGTGTCTAAAGAAATTTCTTTATATTTTAATGAAGTATGACTTTTGATACAATTGCTATTTACGTTGATAAATATCATAACCTTTGATATTTTAAAATCATGGAAATATCATTGTTAAATAGAAGATTTAACCATCTTCCTGTTTATTATCAAATGTTTTGCATACTAAAGTGAATATTTAACCATATAGGCATTCAAACCTTTCAAAATGCTAGTTGACAGTATCTCATTGTAGCAGGTGTGTCTGTGATATTGTAGGTAAAAAATATCTCTCATGATGTAAATCCGACATGTATTATTAGTTTCTTTGCTTTCCAAAAAAGTATGCTTATTCAAATACATTTTACTTTATAGTTACATAATACAAATTAAGCAATACTAGCAACTTTTTTCTAGCTAAAATATTGCCAATGTAATCTATATATATGTATGTGTATGTGTGTGTGCATTTTACACACAGACATACATATCAAGCCTTTGAATGCATCAAGTAAATTCAAAACAGATTACAAGAAAATACATACAAGTTGAATGTATTTGGAAATGAAATCACTTAAAATAACAAATTTAAAAGAAAAAAACAAACAACCCCATCAAAAAGTGGGCAAAGGACATGAACAGACACTTCTCAAAAGAAGACATTTATGCAGCCAAAAAACACATGAAAAAATGCTCACCATCACTGGCCATCAGAGAAATGCAAATCGAAAACACGATGAGATACCATTTCACACCAGTTAGAATGGCAATTATTAAAAAGTCAGGAAACAACAGGTGCTGGAGAGGATGTGGAGAAATAGGAACACTTTTACACTGTTGGTGGGACTGTAAACTAGTTCAACCATTGTGGAAGTCAGTGTGGCCATTCCTCAGGGATCTAGAACTAGAAATACCATTTGACCCAGCCATCCCATTACTGGGTATATACCCAAAGGACTATAAATCATGCTGCTATAAAGACCCATGCACACGTGTGTTTATTGCGGCATTATTCACAATAGCAAAGACTTGGAACCAAGCCAAATGTCCAACAACGATAGACTGGATTAAGAAAATGTAGCACATATACACCATGGAATACTATGCAGCCATAAAAAAGGATGAGTTCATGTCCTTTGTAGAGACATGGATGAAACTGGAAATCATCATTCTTAGTAAACTATCGCAAGAACAAAAAACCAAACACCGCATATTCTCACTCACAGGTGGGAATTGAACAATAAGAACACATGGACACAGGAAGGGGAACATCACACTCTGGGAACTGTCATGGGGTTGGGGGAGGAGGGAGGGATAGCATTGGGAGATATACCTAATGCTAGATGACGAGTTAGAGGGTGCAACGCACCAGCATGGCACATGTATACATTGTATACATATGTAACTAACCTGCGCATTGTGCACATGTACCGTAAAACTTAAAGTATAATAATAATAAATAAATAAATAAATAAAAGAAATAAGGGCCAAGAGCGTGGAAATAGGCCCTAAGATTTGACAAGGAGTATGTCAGTTTACTTTGGTGACTATACTTTTTTTGTAGTCATACTGTCATAAACTGATATAAATCTTTGGAAAATAAAAAGAGATTGTGAGAACATAAAAAAAAAAATGCCTGTTGTGAAACCATCATTAGAGTATTGTGAGCTGTATTCTTAGGTTCAGTTTTGCTCACAGTGACTAACTCATTATAAATTTACCCACATTTTCTTTAATTTAATAGCATTTACTCATCCCCATCATCCCCTGCCTTTGAAATAAGTGAACCGCAAACTTTTGATTATAATCTTGTAGCCATAGAAAACTTGGAAAATATAATCTCAATTTAAAATTAACTCTTTCTCTTTAGATTGAAAAAAATGTTTGAGTTGCATACCTTCTCTGAACCACAGGTGATATTTCATAAGTTTAAAGCATATTTTTTAAAAAGAGTACTTTTTCAAATAATTTTCCATGCCTTCATTCAGCAGGTAACCCAAACCTTCATAATCCCCAAATGCTGCACTTCAAAGTTTTGCTCAGGAAAAAAATATTGAAAAGAACAGCCTCTCTTTCCAGTTGATTTAAAACATCACTAGCTTATTTTCAGTACACATATGGAGTTACTTTTAAAAAGAAATCTTGGAATATTGCCAGACTACATACAGGAAAGGCTTTTCTCCAGAGAAAGCTAAAATTCATTATCTGAGGTTTGGGACACCCATGTTCCTTCAAAATTTGGACACATCTTTGTTCCCTCGTGATTAGTGATAGTTTAACTTAAAATGAGAAAGTACTGAATGTGTAACTATAGTCTGAAGAAACCAAATTATTGTATTGTTTGAACTGATGCTGATTAACAGTTACCTACATAAATAAAATATCACTTTGCATGATGATCACGTTAGAATAAATTAGAGTATTTTTAAAATCTGATATTATTTATGAAATATAACACTTATTTGTTTATCAGCAGTATTAAAGTTAAATTTAAGCCCTTTTTCATATCTCTCATTAAATGGTTAGCTTCTCTCATTTAAATCTATCTGAAATTTTTTATTTCAGGAAAAAACTCATTAAATCTGAATAATTTTAGGGCAGTATAATTATGTTATTATTGTTTTTAGTGACCATTTCATCATGATAATGTTTAAACGTTTTAAACCTCCTTTTTCTTTCTTTTTTCTTTTTCTGAGAGGGAGTCTTGATCCGTCATCCATGCTGGGATGCAGTGGTGCAATCTCGGCTCACTGCAGCCTCCCGCTCCCAGGTTCAAGCGATTCTCCAGCCTCGGCCACATGAATAGTTAGGATTACAGGAGTGAGCCCACAGGCCTGGCTAATTTTTGAATTTTTAGTAGAGAGAGGGTTTCGCCAGGCTGGCCAGGCTGGTCTCAAACTCCTGGGCTCAAGTGATCTACCCACCTCGACCTTCCAAAGTGCTGGGATTTCAGGCATGAGCCACCGCACAGGGTCCTTTAATCCTGCTTTTGATGCACAAAATGAAACTAACAAAGGTGGAAACATTGTTACACATTAAGAAAAAGATTAATATCAGCATAATAATTTCAGTAATAATCAATATTTCACTGTGAAATACTACAAAGTGGTAATTATTTTTAGATTTATTACATATTTTTCCCAGGGCATATAACACATATTAGGGTTTTTTCTGAAAAGGTAGGAACAAAATTCTCGTAACTGATGATAAACAGTCTATGAATATAAAACAAAATTAATATATACTAATATGAAACAAATTAAGTAAATACAGACCATGCTCTCTCTAAGAGATAAAAGTCTAAGATGTGCAGTGCATCCACAAAATTGAATAAAGACTAAGAATATGATTTTTTAAATATAGATTTTATACATATGAAAGAATAAGTGTACTTTGTTATATGCTGAGTAAAGAAGCTAAGGGACCTTATCCTCATTTTTAATTATTCAGGAAAGAATATGTGGAATTACAGAAACTGCATCAATGAAGGAAGAGAAAGCTTCAGCAGGTTGGAGGTGCATTTTATATCACACATGAGCATTACCTATCATGGGAGTTTTTACTTACTTTGTTCTTGTCCACAAAATAGGCATGGACACCTTTTGTATATGCATAATTTGATAAAATCAGGTATTATGAACTTAATAATGAGTTATTTCAAATGGAACCAAAGCGTAAGCTCTACTTTAAAGAGTAATGGTCGAGTTGGGCAGGATTACTTCTGCAAAATGAATTAGAACACTATGAACTGTAATATATCAGCAATAAGTCTAGCATATTTCAAAACCGCAGCTATTGGAGAAATGAGTCTGAATCACCTGAGTATCACAAATCCTAGGCCATATTTTTATTTCCAGTCTAACCCTTTGTGCTGCTTCCAAGTACGCAGCTCCAGTTGATTTCAAAGGCAGTAGATGAGAGATAAAGAGGAGCAAGGATTGTTCTACCTCAGCAATTCATGATCCCTCTAAGGCCATTGATTTTGAAAGAATATGGAGACCTTGGCGTCTCAGCAGAATAGATCCAGCTACTCTTTTCTATCCTACTCCCATGAGGTAGGCCAAGCATTTATCCAGTTTACCATAGCAAATGATTCTCCATGTCCAGAAAATTACAACACTCTTCCTCTCTTCACTCTGAGGAGTCATAAAACCTAAATTAAACATAACTGTCCAAAGAATTATTTTCAGTAATGTTAGCATGTCAACAAGGGAAATAAATGGAACAATGTGATTTGAGTATTATTTAATATCAAATATAATAATGTATTAGAACATTTAAACATCCTTAATTTAACATTATTCATTTAAAATATTTACTTATTAAATTATTAATTTTAAATTATTTAAATTATTAATATTAAAGTTGTGGTTAAAAAATATTTTATGGGTGTAGGGTAAAGTATAGTATATTACTTAAACATGTGTGCTTATAATTCTCAGAATAGTTAAAGCTTTCTAAGTGATATTTCTTAGACATAAATATGTCCCTTATACATGAATACCTTTTTTCTTTGAATATTTTCTTCATTTCCATGTAAATAGTGTACGTATATGTGTTTATTTATAAGCCTCATGCAATTATAATGGTCTAGTAATGTGTTTTGGTGTCCAAAATATTTTCAACTAACTTATATAGCTGTGCTAAGATTTTTCAAAATGAACAAATACTTAAAATACAGTATTTAAGTATTATAAAATACTTATAAACCATATTAATTAGCATATCACATCCTTCAAAAGAAGTGATTAAAACTGCTGAAAGGAATAAATTAAGTTAAAAACTTTGGATATATGTAGTAAAAATATCTGACAATTAAAATATTGGCTGACTTCAGTTACTATACTAAGTTACATACATTATTTTATTTAATTGATGCAAAATCTTTGTGAAATAAGCAGTATTTTGCTCCATTTTGCATATATTAAAATTGAGGGTTAGAGGGGTTTAGGAATTACCCAGTTTTAAAGATGGGATAGAGTTGGAACATGGACTCGGCCTATCTGAATTGAGAATCCTATGTTCTTAAATATTCATATATTTTATCACCTTTCTGTTCTGGTGACATAGTGTCTGTGACTAGGAGAATTTTAAGATAAGATTTCTAGATAAAGAGTGTGTATTTTAGAAGTGCATTTTTGTTTTCAAAAATATGCTTGTTCAATTTAATTTATGAAATATATTCTCTTCTGAAGTTATTGGGTTCCATTCGTGTCGGCCATGTTCTGAAGGCTAACAAGGATAGCAAAGATGAGGTCAAGGTCCTTGGAGAGCTAGCCCTACAGAGGAGAGGTCAGAAACTTTTTTTGTATGGAGCCAGAGAGTAAATATTTTCTGGGCCATACAGTTTCCCAAAACTAATTGGCACTCTTGTTTTTAGCAAGAAATTTGGCACAGAAAATATGTAAATAAATGATCATGGCTATGCCCCAAGAAATCTTTATTTATAGATATAAAAAATTAAATTTCATGTAATTGCCAGGTGTCAATAAATACTATTCCTATTATGATTGTTTCAACCACTTAAAAGTGTAAAAATTCTTCTTAGCTTCCAAGCCATACCAAAACAGGGATTCAGCTGGATTTGGCCAGTGAACCTGTGAACCGAGGTTGGCCAACTCCTGTGCAGAATTGCCCTGGCCATTGAGCACTTAAATTTGGCTAGTCCAAATTGAGATGTGCTGTAAGTGTAAAATACACACCAGATTTTAAAGATTTAGTCTAAGAAATTTCAGTCTCATTTATAATTTTTATGTTGGTTACGTTTTGAAATAACCAGCTTTTGATACATTGGGTTAAATATCTTACTACGATAAGGTTCACCTTTTTAGTTTTTTCCTTTTTGCTTACCCACTATCTACACATATTTTTTTCTTAAATTGTGCTTAAATTCTTCCCTTCCTGTACCTTTTCTGCCACCACTCTCTTATTTCATAATTGATCTCATAGCCTTCATTGTCTCCTCAATACACATCTTATTTTTTGTTTTTTTCTTATTTTAAATCTTCTGGTTCTTTGTCAAATGGTCTTTAGGAGAAGTTTTTGACAATGAGTTGTTCATATCCAGTGCTTCCTGTCGGGGCACTCTAAGACAGAGAGTTAGAGGAGGGAAAGCTTTCCGGCTTCTGAGCTTACTGACTACTTCAGTGAGTAACATTCTTCTTATTTTCTTTTTTGGACATGGAGGTAAGATTTCCTTTGACATACTTTCAATCCTTAGAAACTTGGGCAAATATTTCATTCTGGCTTCAAAGTACTTACCAACACAATTTCCCTCCTCTTTCACACCTCCTACAATGAAGTTGTAAAAGACGGTAAAATAGGTGATTCTGTGAAGGAAAAAAATACGCAGTCAATTTGAAACGCAGAATTTACTAAGGGGACAATTATGGGCTTTGCATAATTGCCCCCTTAGTAAATTGGACTATTGGCCAGAGCAGGGAAATAAGAAAAAGTTATTGTTGAGAGTGAGAAATATGAAGACACACTTTTAGAGAGAAATGAAGAATGTTGCTATTCCACTCTCAAAAATTGGGAGCAGTCAAGGATACTATATCTTTTACCTTAATGCCTTGTTTATTAGTTAGGTTTTTCCACAGAACCTGAACCAATAGGAGAGATAGGTAGATGGATGGATGGATAGATAGATAGATAGATAGATAGATAGATAGATAGATAGATATAGATATAGATATAGATATAGATATAGATATAGATATAGATATAAAATATAAACCCTAAAGCATATATATTTCTAATATATATAGCATGTGTGTATATATATAAAATCTACAACTGAAACAATAAGATATCTATATTAGAACCCTAATATATAATTTTTTATATATATACATATAGTATGTGTGCGTGTGTGTATGTGTGCATTAAACTGAAACTGAACCAATAGGATGTGTGTATGTGTGTGTGTGTATATATATATATACACACACATATATATATGAACTCTAAATATCACATATATATAGTGTGTGTGTATATATATATATATTATACAAGAAGAGATTTATTAAGAGAATTGGCTTATGCAATTGTGGAGGCCAAGAAGTCCATGATCTACAACCTGCAAGCTGGAGAACCAGAAAGGCTGGTGGTATAATTCAATCTGAGTCTGAAGGCCCAAGAATTAGGAGCACCCATGTGCGAGGGCAGGAGAAGATGAATATCCAGGCTAACAAAAAGAAAGAGCAAATTCACTTTTTTTTCCTGCCTATTTTTTTTTTCTATTCAGGCTTCATTGTTTTAGACGATGTCCACTCACAATGATGAGGGAGAATCTCCTTTCCAAAGCCTATTGATTCAAATGCTAATTGCTTCTCGAGAAATGTTCACAGACATACCTAGAAATAATGTTTTACCAGCCACATGGGAATTCCCGAGCCCAGTCAAGCTGACAAACAAAATTAATTATCGCACCCTGTGAGGGGGTGTCTTCAGGCTTGTGGAAAATATATGGTAAGTTCTCTCTAAAACTAAGTGGATCCAGGAAAAGTGGACTGGTGCCTGACTCACCCCGGAGAGAGCAGTAAGATAGAGGCGGTGGCACTAATGGCCCATACTCTACACTTAGGTTCTTCCTTGGAAGAAAGCCTAGGCTATGAAGAGAACTGCAAAGTAAACCAAGAGTGAGACTGACTTACAAGCCAGAGTGTTGCAGAGTGTGTTCCTTAGAGATGGGCTCTGAATTTCCCACAAATGCCCTCGTAAAGGGACAGGTCACATTAACCAAGTCTTAGGCTCAGGGAGTGTGAAGCCACCCAGAAAATAAAACCATCTGTTCTATCCTTCAACCTCTCCTGTCTTCTCCCACTTCAACCCTGCTACAAGAAACAAAAGAAGTAAATGGGGAGCATGGACAGGAATACCCTACCTTCTTCCAGGAACACACTTCCATTTACAGGACTTATCGTGGCTTAGAGGGAGAAAAAGCTTTATTTTAAGAACAAATATATTAACTAATATCTTGGACTGGACAAATTCTAATTTCTGAATTGGGGCTTTATTTTAGAACTTAAGATCAATTTATGATTATCTTTTGCTGAAGAGTGAGTACCAAATTCAAAAAACTTTGTAGTTTGATCATAGCTCATAAGCCATGTATTTCATATACCATTTATCCAAAATTTGCTTCTGTCACACACATTCATATTCACATATCACTCACCTTTTAGAGAATACATAATGCATTTCTATTCTTTCTACCACTGTCCTCCAGTATATACTCTTTACTGACTTCAGAGAAGAACTTCTATGGTGTCAGAGTGCTTCCAAAGCCCGTCTGTATCCTCACTTCCGTTATGAGGAATCTTTACTTTCCATACAGGCTTAGTCTCTGTGTCATGAGCATTCACTTAAAACTTGGAGCATGGCTACAACAAAGCCCTTACTTCAATTAGGATACTGAAAGGAGTAGCACATGGTCTCCTGCATGAAGAGGCTCACAGTGAAAGGGGAGATGCTTGTAAAATATAAATCAGAGAGGCTCAGGAGAGGAAAGCATTCAATTTTAGCTTTTTTATTTTGTAATTTCCCCAAAAATGGGTAACCAAACTGTCTACAATAAACAAAGCTATACTATATTTAACTTCATTTCATTGTGGTTATTTGTATTGGAATGTTTTCTCTCCTCTCAAACATAAATGAATCAAAAAAAAATTAAGCTCAATTTCCCACAAAAGATCGAGGGAGAATAAAATTAAGGCATTTCTAACATAGCTGAAAAACCCACATTATTATCCCACTTCCTGAAAAATCTTCTTTAAAAATATTCTTTAGCTCCAATAACAACAATTTAAACTCCAATAGGAACTTTTCTTCAAAGAGTTAAACCACTTTGTCAGTCTGTGATAAGCCAAATCGAGATCTAAAAGCACTATGAGAAGATCCTTGGTTTTGATTGTTTGTACTTTAATTTTATTTTAAATTTTGCATACTTGCAAATTTCCTTGGATGATCATAGATCAATTGATTACAGATATTTTAGGAACTCATATGATGCCTACTTTCCAAATTGAGAATAATAATACTCTAACCAATATAATTATACCTATTTATTATGTCAGTTTCCTAAACCAATGTTAATCAAAATACGTTTCTAGACAGAAATAATAATAGGAATTTCTCAAAATTAAAGAAGAATTACCTGGACCAGTCCATCATAGGTATTTTAGGTTAAGATCCATCAGAATCTCTCTTGCTTTCACTGAGTCTATGGGCATTTGTATGACTTATGGTTTTTGTTTTTGTTTTTAATTCACATAAATGTTGTTAAGCAAATCAATATAACTTCAAGATGTTGCTTCGGCTATAAGGAGCAATCAGTTCAGGTGCTGAGATAGTCTGGAATGTTTATTTTTTTTATTGACACACGTTGTGAGAATTGTAACTGCTTAATATATCTTCTGGAAATGACTTCAAAGACTTTTCAGTTTCACTCTTTTAAAAATGACTAATATAAAATTATTATAACTAACATAAAACTTAAATGTGCTCCTACAAAAAAGTAAGATTTTTCTCTTTGAGCAATTTTTATATAGAAGATTATTCTTAAAAAGCATTGATCTCTTTCTATACCACACACACAAGTTCTATGTACAAGAAGTGTATTGCTAAGGAGATTTTATAAGGAGATTTTATGTCACATTGCTTGCCATGGAATTAAAACTTTTTTTG